>NC_069701.1:6680965-6980965 GCF_023699985.2 Odocoileus virginianus | reverse complement strand
TTCCCTCTTTGCCATGTGACAGGAAATTGTTTTCTAACATATTCTTCACATATTTCCAGAGTTTGCAGAGCTTCCCAGGAACTGCTGGGTAGTGTGGTCAGGAGACAGAGCACTGCCTCAGCAGAGCATTGCTACATTCCTTCATTTTACATATAGTTTTGGCAGGTTTGATTTTGTTTGGACAAAGACTTGGCATAAAAAACAAAACCACCATTTTAGGTAATTCGACTTGTTGGCTAGCTGACTTTGGGATATATGAGGTTAATTATGCAGTTAAGACACTAATGACTTAAGGTCTTATAAAAATATTTTTGCCTTAAGCCATTTCTAGAATATATTTTCTAAAATGGAGACTGTATGTTTTGATTTTGTCAAATACTTTGAGAACATATTGTATAATTTAGCAACTCCAAATTCAGAGCATCAATTACACAAAAGTTAAAATTATATAAAATTAAGGGTTAGCATATCTATGAAGGCAGTGAATATAGTAAAACAGCAAAATGAAAAGTCTTTCAGAGGCATATTAGTTAGTCCACCAGTGAGGAAGTAGAGTTTTACTATTTTATAATTAAAAACACTATTTGTCAGACATTGACTGACTATTTAAATGAAAATGAAATAATTAGAAAAATAAAAAGTAATTCCCTCAGTTATAGGTGTAATTTTGAAGATATGAAAATTTAAATGAAAAAACAGATGAGTTTATAAATGTTGTTATAAATGCATATGTGATTCAGGTCTGGACCTGTCTGGAGCTAGGAGTTTCTACGTCTGTGAGACAACTTGGGTGACTCCTTGACCACTGAGTACCTAAAATATCAGTTGAGATTATTTATGTGTCCCTTTTAGTTCTTACCTACGAAGGAAACAAAGTACAGAGATTATCATTTTATACTGAAAGGACTGACTCTGTAGAGTAAGAATTTGTTTTCTATGTAACTAGGAATTACGAGAATAATTTAGAGAAAGGCAGATTTCATTGCAACAGTAACGAAGAATATTCAACTAGAGCTGTTCAAAAAATGGACTTGGTGGCCTGGTAAAGTTGAAAGTTTCTCATTCTTGAAGTTTCTTAATCAAACACTGTACAATGATCTTTTATAGTCATTAAAGAAAGGGATTTTTTCACAGAGAAGGGCTTAGATTAGAAAGTTCTCAGGCTACCCACCCCAGTATTCTGACCTGGAGAATTCCATGGATAGAGGAGCCTGGCAGGTTATAGTCCATGGGGTCACAAAGAGTCGGACATGACTGAGCGACTTTCGCTTTCACTCTTTTCACTTTCAGGGCTTTATAAGTGCTTAGGATTGCATGAGTGGTCCAAATAAAGCATCTTTAGGTTTCCTCTTGGTCAGTGGTTTCGGCTGAGGGCCGGGGAGTTGGCTGTGTTTGAGGACCTCTTTGGCTGTCCTCCCTGTCGTGGGGGATTGCTGTTGTGGATCTAGTGAGAAAGGCCACAGATGCTGGTGACCATGTGCAGTGCAAGGCCAGCCTCCTGCAGCCCCGCCTCCAGGAACAGAGTTATCCGCCTCCACCGTCCCCGGAACCCAGGTGAAAAACCGTGGTTTGGCCGAGTGAGTGACTTAAGTGGCAGTCCATTTGATCTTTGAGACTTGTCTTGGCCTGGAGTGATTAAGTCGGCTGATACTGGCTATAGGCAAATGTGTGAAGTAGCATATAGTTATTTTCAACAGCGTCTTGCCATGTCCATCACACTGTCAGTTCCTCCCAGGTTCTGTAAGGTCTGTTTCTGTACACCTTTCTGGGCCTGTCGTCTCTGGTAACTCTATCTCATCAGACTTAGCTCAGTTGGGCCTGTTTCCTCAACGTCTTCTCTCTGTTACCTAGGTAATCTGAAAAACGTGGACACCCACTGATACTGATGGTCTTCCCTTAATTGATGATAATGCCTGAATCTTTTTTCCTCCTCCAGTGACCCATGGTGATTTCACTGGGACCTTCCAAGATGGCCAGTTGTCCACTCACAGGGCTATTTGCAAGTCGTCATTCACACTGATTGCATGTGAATACTTTATTATAGCAAGACAGTAGAATTCTCGTCTAATATCTATGCAAAATTACTTACATAGGAATTCAAACAAGACATTAGAAATACATAAATGCATTGACATGGGGCTTATTAGAGCTACAGCTCAGGTATATTAAAATATTAATGGCAGCAGTTCGAGTGCTGGATACTAAGAATGGTCTACAGTTAATTAAGATGGGATCTCTTAACTTTTCTTAACCAACTGTGAGTTTTAATCACCTATGTATTCAGAAATGAAGTAATCAGGCAATAGGTTTGTATTGAAAATTAGTTGAAAAAAAATGCTCTGACTTTTAGTTTGGTGGCGTTTGGGATGGACATACACACACCGCTCTATTAAAATGGATAACCAGCAAAGGACTCACACTGTATAACACATGGAATTCCGCTCAGTGCTGTATGGCAGCCTAGATGGGACGGAGTTTTGGAGAGAATAAGTGAAGTCGCTCAGTCGTGTCCGACTCTTTGCTTCCCCATGGACTTTAACCTACCATGCTCCTCCATCCATGGGATTTTCCAGGCAAGAGTACTGGAGTGGGTTGCCATTTCCTTCTTCAGAGGATCTTCCCAACCCAGGGATCGAACCCAGGTCTCCTGCATTGTAGGCAGACACTTTACCGTCTGAGGCACCAAGGAAGATAGCTATATATGTGTGGCTGAGTCCCTTTGCTGTTCTCCTGAAATTATCACAGCATTGTTTGTTAATCGGCTATGTATGTGAGTCACTCAGTTGTGCCTGACTCTTTGCGACCCCATGGACTGTAGCCTGTCAGATTTTTCCAGCCATGGAATTCTCCAGGCAAGAGTACTGGAGTGGTTTGCCATTTCCTTCTCCAGGGGATCTTCCTGACCCAAGGATTGAACCCAGGTCTCCTTCATTGCAGGCAGATTCTTTATAATCAGCTCTACTCCAATACAAAATAAAAAGTTAAAAGAAATTCACGTCACTCTGTTATTATAGATAAAAGGGGAAAGTTTTCTTCTAGTCATTCATACTATATTATGAATTACTGAGTATATATTTCACTGCAAAATTTACTTTTTGTTCGGGTGAATCTCACTGCATGTAAAAGTCTAGTTCTGATGAAAATTTTGAAGCACAGTAATATTTTAATGTTTAGTTTTCAGTAAAAACTGGTCATTTTGCCCTCATTCCTTTATAAAAATGAAACCTTACTTCCCCAATGCCAGTCTATGCCTTGACTGCTAGCTTGATTAAGACGAAGGAATGTGTGCTTAGCAATTCAGACACTGCGACTGTGTGTACCAGGAACCACCTGCTTTCCTTAGGGGCCTTTCCTATTAAAATATTAATCAGACTGTTTGTTGTTATAGACAGAATTTCCATGTGAAAAATTTGGCTCACATACACACATGCCTCATTTTTGCCATGCCCTGTATTTAATACACTAAGAAAATTACTTTTTGGAATGCTCTTCAGAGCTTTTAGCTTCCACCCCCAATTAGTGTGGTTTATTGTCACTAATTAAATTTTGAAGACTGAGAAGGCCAAGTCGTATCAGTTTCAAAGTGCTCTGGGAGTTGTGAGGACTTATTTTTGAGGATACTACTATGTTTCATTCCTAACCGTCTTGCCAGGATGATATTAAGTTGATATACTGCTTGTTCATCTCATTTTAACTTTATGGGCAGAGACAACAATGCTATTTAGACATGGTGTTTTAGAAATATGCCAGGGAAGTTTTTGTATATGCTGTGATTGATAGAATTTTGTTTTGAGAAGTCTCTAATTTTCCAAACTGTAAGATACCTTTAAAAATAGCCACTTGAAAAAATCTGATAGTTAGATGAAAGAAAAACTTAACTCTATGATTTAAACAAACGAATAAAATGAATGTTTTTTTTATTCTTTACCATGAAATCTATGTCCCATATGTTTATATGTCTGATAACCTGCATTTTCAAGGTGCTTTGGAATATAACCTAGAGTAAGTATACATTTATATTATTGGTATTTTCAAATAAAAAAGAACCTATATGATGCAATCATAAAGTTTAATACTGTAGAAGTAAGCTGAAACTCTGCAGCTGGGCTAGTTGCCACTAACAAAGACTGTGGGAACGTTAAGAATACTATTGTGAGAAAGTTTAAGAAAACCTTTGTTCATTTCTTCCCATGCCTTTTAATGACATTTTCTGGAGAAAAAAAAATTGTGAAGAAAAAACAAAACTTATATTTCCTTTCATGAAAATTTCTATAGAAGCAGATGACTATCAGGTTGTAAACATACTTGAGGAAGTAAAAGACCATGTGAGGATCACATTCTTCATTCTGAAACTTCCTAGTTCTCTTAGATGCAACATCATGAAAAGGCAAATAAGATGGAGAGAAAGAAAACAAGGTGGAGGTTTCTCCAAGTACAAACTCTATTCAGATTTGTAGGTACATTGTTTTGAGTTTATTTAGAGAATCATGAAATATTATCCTTTGACTAGAGGATTCTGAAGGGGAATTGTGCTTGTCAACCAACCTGTTTGTTTTTCTCCCCCCATCCACCATCCATCTGTCCTGCCAAACATAATTTTGACATTAGCAATATAATGTGCTTTTAAGGGATGAAGACTTTGTACAGACATTCCTAAATATTGGTGCCTAAAATTATGATTTTGACTTTCAGATAAACGCAGATTGCCTGCCTGAATCTAAGGTCATATGGTCCAGATGCATCCTTCAAACTGTCTGTACACAGATTTCCTGCAAGCTCTTGACCACATTTAGATAGACTACAAAGCAGAAGAGAGTTTTCCATGATAGATGTGACCTCTGGTCTATAAATTGCTTCTCTTTAATCATTTTGGAATCCATAACTAATAGCTAATGCAGGATATAAATTTGATTTTACAGTTGCATTAGATTTTTGTCTTTTTATCCTTAATTTATTTTTACTGTTGGAACAAAACTTGGTAAGCACTTAAATTTCTTCTCACTGCCCTAGACCCATTTGATATCAAACAAAGTTGACTTTGGATTTAAAAAAATATCAGCAGTGATTTTTTCTTTCATCCTTCTCTTATCTATATACTGCTAAAATATTTTTGTGGTATTTTGAAAAATTATGTGTCTCAATATCACTGTGTCTGTTAGTGATAAACTGGATACTGAATCTTTCATGCTGACCAGGGAGGAAAAAAAGGCACAGAAGTTTTCATAAGGTTACCCAGTGAGAGGCCTTGATCTATTCTGTTTCTTGATGTAATAAACTGGGGAGGCATAAAAGGAAAAATCTTGTGTGTGAAATAATTTTGGAGGAGATGACTGTAAAGTCTTCTGCAGTTCATCTGAGTCAGAATTCATGCACTCTCCTCACTTCTTTTAATGCCTGCTTTCATGGTGCTTGAAGACTTTTTAAATGCTCATTAGAAAGAAAGTTTGGTTCTGGACATTTCGTGTGTGAAGAAATGGTAGTCGGTGAGAACTGAGTATGCAGAGAGGAATCTGCAGCTGGATAGAAATAGTGAGAACCAAGGCAGATAGGAGCAAAGCCATGCCTAATCAGGGAAGGATTTTCTCAGACGAATTCCAGAGTGAGCATGTGCTCAAATCACCGGCGGATGACTTGAGTGTGGGCACAGGGCACAGCACTTGGGAAAAGTCAGGCACATTCCGTCACATCAGGACATGAGTGAGTGCACATCAGTCCACGTGCTGTGTTTGAAAAAGCAGTGAAGATCAAACACATCCTTCTGTTTATTGCTCATGACCGTTTGTTGCACATTGTGTATTGAGTTCGAGTTGGTTCTTGGTGGTCACCACAGACATGTGGGACTCAGCCAGAGGGCTGCTGTTGGCCTTTTACCCACAGCACAGTGTGGTTTGGGGGACCCGTGAGTG
The DNA here is from genome assembly GCF_023699985.2 of Odocoileus virginianus. Taxonomy (NCBI): domain Eukaryota; kingdom Metazoa; phylum Chordata; class Mammalia; order Artiodactyla; family Cervidae; genus Odocoileus; species Odocoileus virginianus. Next base: position 6,975,059 of record NC_069701.1, on the reverse strand, counting down.
AGTGCTGTTGTGCTGGCCACCTTAGTTAGGATTACAGTAACCCTCACTCTAACGGTCTTTCTTACCTCCATCAAATGACAAAATTCTGAATTGTTGTACTGCCCTATGCTGTTGTAGGTGGCCCTGCTGTGACCTCTGTGAAGTAATCTGGAAGCTCCTATTTATTTTTGTTATGTCTCTTAGGGAAAAACATAATGTCACCCTAAACCTGGTTCTTATCTGAGGTTAATGGGAATACCACCCTTTGTAGGAAAGTAACTAACTATACTACAAATTGTCTACTTGTAATAATGAGGTGTCACCTAGGCGACCTGTCTACTTTGCCCTGCTTGAAGGCACAATACTTTTTCAGCTTTAACTTTGTTCTGAGTCCGTATAAAACCTTTCTCCATCTTCTGTGTGCTGAATGACGTGAGATTTTTTTTGTATTGTTTTCTGAATTGAAAAAGATGTTTGGCAGCATTAGGATGAAGAATGGTCACTTACATGGTTACATAAACATATAAGAAAACTGGCTCATGTAACTTTTTTCTCTTCTCACCTTATGTGTCAGTGTGTAAGGTTTTAAGTTTTTGATTGTGATATTTAGATTGCTTAGTTTCAAAATGTAAAATGTGTTTCTTTGATTGTGATATTAGGGTACTTAGTTTCAAAATGTAACAAATGTATTTTTTTTTTTACTAGAATAAATATTTTGGACAAGTTTTGAGGATTATGGAAATTTTTTGGTCACTTTTGCTTTTCTTAAATCTGACTCATTGTGTAAGTAGTGCACTCTATAACAGACTCTTTTTTAAATTTTTAAATTGTTTACTGATTTATAGCTGTTGTGTTAGTTTATGATATGGTGGTAGTTTAGCCACCAAGTCATGTCTGAATCTTGCAATCTCACGGACTATAGCCTCCCAGGCTTCTCTGTCCATGGGATTCTCCAGGCAAAAATTCTGGAATGGGTTGCTATTTCCTTCTCCAGGGGATCTTCTAACCCAGGAATCGAACCCAGGTCTCCTGCCTTGCTGCAGATTCTTTACTGACTGAGCTGAGATGGAAGTAATTTCAGTTATACATATGCATATGTTATCAGTACTGAATATTCATTGGAAGGACTGATGCTGAAGCTGAAACTCCAATACTTTGGCCACCTGATACGAAGAACTGACTCATTGGAAAAGACCCTGATGCTGGGAAAGATTGAAGGCAGGAGGAGAAGGGTACCACAGAGGATGAGATGGTTGGATGGATCACTGACTTGATGGATATGAGCTTGAATAAACTCTGGGAGTTGGTGATGGACAGGGAAACCTGGTGTGCTACAGTCCATGGAGTCACAGAGAGTTGGACACAACTGAGCAACTGAACTGAACTGAACTGAACCGATGTTATATATATATTTTTTTTCCACTATGATTTATTATAGTATATTGAATATGATTCCCTGTCCTATGCAGTAAGACTTTGTTGTTTTTCTATTTTAAATGTAGTAGTTTGTATCTCAGAGAAGGCAATGGCAACCCACTCTAGTACTCTTGCCTGAAAAGTCCCATGGACGGAGGAGCCTGGTGGGCTGCAGTCCATGGGGTCGCTGAGAGTCAGACACGACTGAGCGACTTCACTTTCACTTTTTACTTTCATGCATTGGAGAAGGAAATGGCAACCCACTCCAGTGTTCTTGCCTGGAGAATCCCAGGGACGGGGGAACCTGGTGGGCTTCCATCTATGGGGTCGCACAGAGTCAGACACGACTGAAGCGACTTAGCAGCAGCAGCAGTTTGTATCTGCTAATCCTAAACTCCTAATTTATCCCTCCTCCACCTCCTTTCTCTGTTAATAGCCCTAAATTTGTTTTCTATGTCTGTGAATGTGTTTCTGTTTTGTGAATAGGTTCACTTGTATCATGTTTAGATTCCACATATAGTGATATCATATGATATTTGTCTTTCTCTTTCTGACTTCATGTAGTATGTTAATCTCTGGGCCTATTCATGTTGCTGCAAATGGTGTTATTTCTTTTTTATGGCTGAGTAGTACTCCATCACATATACATATATATATATATCCCACATCTTTTTTAAAAAAGCTTTTTATTTTGTTTGGGGCATAGGCGATTAACCATGTTGTGATAGTTTCAGGTGAACAGCTAAGGGAGTCTGCCATACATATACATGTATCCATTCTACCCCAACTCCCACCCTTCCAGGCTGCCACATAATATTCAGCAGAGTTCCATGTGCTATGCAGTAGATCCTTGTTGATTATCCATTCTAAATATAGCAGTATGAATATGTTCATCCCAAACTCCCTAACTATCCCTGCCATCCATCCTTCCCCCAACTGCAACCGTAAGTTCATTCTCTAAGTCTATGAGTCTCTCTTTTGTAAATTCATCTGTATCATTTCTTTTTAGATTCCACATATAAGGGATGTCCCAGGATATTTCTCCTTCTGTTTGACTGACTTATTTTCTTCACTCAGAATGACAGTCTCTGGGTCCATCCATGTTGCTGCAAGTGGCATTATTTCATTCTTTTTAGTGGCTGAGTAATATTCCAGGGTGTGTGTGTGAACCACATGTTTATCCATTCCTCTGTTGATGGACATTCAGGTTGCTTCCATGTCCTGGCTTTTGTAAATAGTGCTGAAGTGAACATTGGGGCGTATGTAATTTTTCAAATCATAGTGTTCTCTGGATATATTCCCAGAAGTGGGATTGCCAGATCATATGGCAACTCTGTTTTTAGTTCTTTAAGGAACCCCCGTGCTATTTTACATAGCCACTGCACCCATTTACATTTCCACCAACATCCAACAACTTAGGAATTCCTTTTCCTCCACATCTTTTCTAGCATTTGTTATTTGTAGACTTTTAAATGATTTATGTGAGGTGATACCTCACTATAGTTTTGATTTGCACTTCAAAGATTATATCTTAGCTGAGTGTTTTATTATAATTAAGCTGAATGAAATTTATAAGAGCCATAATTCTCTAATGGGAGTTTTTAAAGAAGTTTTTGAGAGAAACCCATGACCACGCAACCACACCTGGTTGCCAGATCTGGCTTAATCCCAGTATTGTCTGTCTCTCTAAGGCTCTTCTCTGAAGTGGAGATAATAACCCCTACATTACAAGGCTATTTTGAGGATTATATAAAGTGATGTATGTCAAGCACAGAATATAGTATGTGACATATAGGGAGCATTCAGTAACTTCAGTAATTGATGTTATTTTTATTGTTACGCTGAACTCTGAAAGGTTTCCCCTCATTCCTCCCCCTTTCTTAAAGGACAGACACTTATTAAAAAATATGTGTGTGTGTATATATATATATATATATATATATATATATATATATTACATATAGGAAGCATTATAGGGATTATCCCTACCTTGGAAGCAGAGTAGCTACCTGATCACCATTAATAAAGTTTTTCTAGAGGCAGAGGGATATAATTAAAAGCCTTGAATCTGAAATCAGACAGTCCTAGCTCTGAGTCTTAGTTCAGCCACTTAAATATTTTTTAATTTTAAGTGAGTAGCGTACTTTCCAAGTCCACTTGCCTCATCTCTAAAATGGGAATGATTAAAAACCTCCTTTGGAGCTCAGCCTGGTGCCCTGGTGCTCTGACAGTCTAGAGGGGTGAGGTGGGGTTGGGGGGTCAGGGAGGGAGGTTCGAGAGGGAGGAGGTGTATGCAGACTTATGGCTGACTTATGTTGTCATACAACAGAAACCAACGCAATGTTGTAAAGCAATTATCCTCAATTCCTACCCCCCAAAACAACAACAAAAAAACAAACACCTACCTTGAAGAGCTATTATTAAGATTAGAGGTAATATTTTTAAAAATGCGCAGTGCCCATAGCAGTTCATTGTCTGGTTTGCTTGTCTACTTTCCTCTCTCTCTCTGTTCTCTGGTTCTTTATTGTTTATTTTTATAACTTATCTTTAACTGTAAACACTCTTATGGTTTCTTTTTGGCTCCTTATGATTCCTTTTCACATTTCCTTTCTTGTTTGCTTTGATTTGCTCTTTTAATGACTTTTAATAACCAACTAGTTGACTGTAAAATAGAGAAATGGATATGGGAAAGAAAAGAAGCAGCTGAACATCTTGATAGCTTTTAAGCTTTTAAATATGTCATTAGACAACCTTTACTTCCAGTAACTGCATTTCCTTTATATGATAATAATAGGGGTATAAATAAAGTGCTGTGGGTGTTTGGTGATAATGTTGAATTGATTTTCGTAGTACCGATTTAGAGAATATGCTTTCAATAAGTATTTTGTTTAGAGAGTGAATTCACATGGTGGTTTTCACTTGACCATTGAATTTTCTTTTAAAGTCTTTTTTTTTTTAATGTCTAAATCTTTATCTGTAATCTTTTAAATAGTAAGTTGTAATGTAAAGTTTTTTTTTTTAAATTTGCCAGCCAAATTAGAATTGTGTTGTAATAAGGATTATAAATTTTCAGGTTGTATTAGTTACTTCATATGGAAATATTCTATAGTTAGTTCTATAGTTAGATTCTGTAAATTGTTTCACTTTTATGGAAGACAAAATACAGCTCACCTATTTACCATAAAAGGACAGCGCATCATACAGTCCGTACTTCCTTGCCTCTATCTAACATCACTGTTTCCACAACTGGAAAATGTCAAGGTTAACATGTTGCCAGACTGTGTTTGCTGACCTTGAAGGTATAAATCAAGAAAGGTGAGCAGTGCAAGGAAGAGCCTGGGCCGAGCTGGCATACCTAGTGTGATTTCCCACCCTCAGTTCAGTCAGAGAAAATGCTCTCTTTTGCTTAGTATATACATACATTCTGAGGTTTGGCTCATCATATATTAGTGACAGTTTGCTTTGAAATAATTTTGTTGTGCACTGAAAAAAATTGACTCATGGAATCATAGAATTTTGGAGTTGTGATCCTAGAGATTAACCTAACGTCTCTTTTTTAAAAAAATGAATTTGTTTTAATTGGAGGCTAGTTAATTTCGCCACACTTTGACGTGAATCAGCCATGGGTGTACACGTGTCCCCTGCCCTGAACCTCCCTCCCTATCCCATCCCTCAGGCCCGTCCCAGTGCACCGGCTTTGAGCACCCTGTTTCTTAAAGATGAAAAACTAAGGTTTAAAGAGTGGAAGTGATTTGGTGAAGTTTATACTCTTAATCTGGAGACCCCAGACTTCTTTCTTACTGGTCGTCTGGTATTTGTGGCCCTAAAGGCCCCAAGGTGTTTTGTACTTTTCCTGTATTTTTTATGTCAAGGAAAGGAAACTTAAAAAAATCAGTAAGTAAAACTGCTAATCCAAAACAAAGGGACAGATTATAAAGATGTACTATGTATTATGTGATTCAAATTATATAAGGACTTTAAAAAATTATAAAGTAATACATAGCTATTTAACAACCCCGCTACTTAAGATGATGCATTTTTAAAAGCATATTAATACTGTGATAATGATCTGTTGTGTGTTCAAAGCAAAATATATACATTGCAAATTGTGATAACACTCACTAATCTTATAAGAATGGCTTCCCCAAGAATGGTCTGTGTTTTTAGGGAAATTGAAAATGCTTATAGAGTCTTAAGTTCCAGCTTTACAAAGTGTATGAATGGGAGTACTATTTAGTTTTTGAAAAATGGTTGCTATACATAGAAATTAAATTTATTATCAGAAGCCTTATATGGAATATCAAGAATCTGTCCTTGTATGGAATTACACGAAACAGCGATTGCTTTTGGGCACTTTGTGTTTTGAGTAACTTGCGTTGGAGACAAAAAGGTATACTGACAACCAAAAAAGCTTTGTCTAATTATACATTGAATAATTCAAATAATAATTAATTAAATGTTTTGGTGAGCACCTCTTGCTCACCAAATATGTAAATATTCTGTCTTAGCATATTGTTTTGGCTGAGTTGTTAATATGCTTACATTTCCACTAGACTAACTTTGACAACAAGAATCAGTATTATGTGGTTTTATTGCACTAATACCCTGGCAGTATAGCAAGCACTGTAGTAAATATATAGGCAAAGGTGACAACTAGTGATTCTCTTTCTCTTGACGATCATGAGGTCTCCTGATAGGCTAGAGCTTATCAGATCGGCTCTGTATCTCTCTCCTTTTGACTTGCTCAGGCACAAAGTGTTAGTAATGCATAAATAGCTGATCACTCTTTTTTTGAGTGGGAGGGAGGGTGGATGCGTGGCTAAAATATGAATGAAGTACCCATAAGGCAAGGAGAAATTTATTGGTCTTTTCCAGAGAGCGGAGATGGGGTTTCAGTATTTATTTGTGTAATGGAAGGAAAGGGGCGCAGTGACTACGGGGAGGAAACGGGCTTGGTGTGAGTAGTGAAGGCCAGGCCACAAGGAGCATCTCTGGACAATTCAGGCAGGAGTGGGCACAGGCAGTGAACAGGTCTGAGGAACATTTAATTGAGGATATTAAAGAAAAGCAAAGATTTCTGTGGGAGGAAGTAGTTAAACGCACCATCTGTTTAGGTCGCTAGTAGACTTTAAATGGCTTCAGGATATAACCATTTTGAAGCTTAAATGGTAAAAACAGCCTTCTTTACCGGGTCACATTTTCATAGTCACATTTTGTGTATTTCTGGTTATTTTTAGGTTTATAAAGTATTCACATATCATGGTACTGTTTCTTTGTTAGAGCATCGAGAGGGATAGTTTTCATATAACCCTTCGTGACACAGTGAAGACAGCCATAGTACAGCTTTTCCCTGCAGGTTTTGTGAGCTCTCTAACAGGAGGCCGTGTATTGTAAATCTATCACTTCCTGAAAAGTTATTCCAGGGAAAACAGTATTTTTCAGCTGAATGAACTTTACTTTCATGTTATTTGTGCACTCGACTTAAATATTCTTTTGGTTTAGTACATTATGAAATTTCCAATACACAGTATTTTATTTTATTTAACCACCTCTATTCTTGGTGCAAATAGAAAATAATGAAGTTAATTCTCTGTTTTCACATAAGTATATTCAGTTTCAAAAAATAAAAATAGTTTCTAAAATATCCACAGTCGAAAAATAGGCAAAGAATATGAAAAAGTAGTTAAATCAACTGACCAAAAAACAAAAAGATTTATAAACCTGTGATGCTCAATTTCATTTATAAGAAGAATGCAACTATAATACATCGTTTCTTTCATCTATCACATTTCGAGGATAAAACAGTTTGATAAAATGCAGTTTTGTGGCTACAGGGAAATTGTTCATGTCAGGGTATGACTACTTTGATATATACCATTGATATGAGAGTATATCAGAATTAAAAATGCACCTATCTTTGATACGTGAATTCAATTCTAAGGATTTACCTCCAGAGATACGCGTGCAAGTTTACAATGTTTACTTTGGTATTCAATATTTATTGCCTCCACTCTATTTATTCACAGACTGTTTAAATAAACCTTAGCATTCCTTTGTGTGTATGTGTGTAAAGTCTAAAAGTATAAAAGAGTGTCTTTATTTGGCATGTATCTTTGCACAAATGTACACACACATACATGGATACACCTACACAATTCTATACAGACAGAATACCAGAGCTCTAGAATATAAGGGAACTTTCTTTTCATTGTATTTTTGTCATTCATTTGAGTTTTTGTTTCTCTCAAGTATATGTGTTAATTTTTTTAAAGTTTTTTGTTTTTGAGATATATTACATGCTATAAAATTTATACAAGTGTCAGTGTCATGGGTTTTTAGTATGTTTACAGAACTGTGTACGTCTCCATGTGATCTAATTTTGGAATATTTTCATCGACCCCTGAAGAAACCATATACCATGGGCAAACTCCATCAGCCCTCACTTCTCTAGCTCTAGACATCTGTAATTCTACTTGCTGTAAGGACATTTGTCTATTCTGAAATTTCAGAGAAATGGTGTCATACACATGTGGTCTTTTGTAAGTGGCTTCCTTCACTTTTATTTCAGGTTCATTCATGTTGTATTATGCCCTTCATTATTTTTTTGAATTAAAAAAATCAAAGTGATAATAGCAATTTCAAAAGCACTTATCCTATTTAAGTATATTGTACAATTATTGTGAAATGGAAGAGGATTATAGAGAAATTATTTCTTGTCAGTAGTTACTATTTCTTGAGCATCTTTGATGTTATTCTTTCAGGCTTTATATATGTTATCTCACTCAGTGCTTACAATCTGTGTAATAGTTAATATTGTATTATTTCCACAAATGAGTAAACTGTGATATGATTATTTTGTGTGTCAGTTTAGACATAAAAATGTAAAGTATAAAAATAGATGTGTGCAGATGCATACTTTATAGCTAAAGTTAGAATATGTGAAGTATAGCATTACCACAATGCATAGTGGAAATGTCATTTACTAGCCAGACAGGTTTAATAGAACTTTTTCCAATTATGGGTATGTCTGTAACTGCTTGTCGATTATGGTATCCACTGTTGGATGGAGTCCACTGAAGATGAGAGAGGCAAGTATTCAGCTGGTTACTGATTAGGGCGTGTACATGAGGAAGATACCCCAGGTCAAAGAAAGAATGACCTGAAAGGATTAGAGGTGCTTGATTGAGTGCTTGGCACTCAAATAGCAGTAGGAATAGTGTCTGTTCCTATCAGCCAGCCTGGAAAATCTCAAGATTCATGTGGCACTGGGTAGAGTACACACAAGGGTCTTATCTCAGCCGTGGAGAATAATTAGTCCCAAGTTGAGCATCTCCCTCCTAAAATATCTTAAAAGCAAGTCATTAAAGGATTTGACTGTTTCCAAATAACTGTGACCAAGAACAAAGTCAAGAAGATTTATGGGCATATGAAAATATCCAACATCCACCAAGGTAAAATTCAGAATGTTTTATATGCAGTAAAAATTAACAGCCATGCAGTAAGAAACAAGAAAAGTTGACCTGTAATGAGGAGATAATCAGTCAATTAACACTGAATGAAAACTGCGAAGCTATTAGTTGGCAGGCAATGACATTAGAAAGCCTTGTTATAAGTGAATTCTCTAGTTTCACAAGAGTTAGAGACATGGAAAATGGGGAAAAAAAATCAAATTTCGAATTATGATATAATAATTATGTGTGTAAAATTTACTGGTGGCATTAATAACATATTATATGTTACAGAAGAAAATATGAATGAACTTGAAGACATAAGAACAGAAATAATCCAAAATGAATCATGGAGAATAAAGGGATTTTTTTTTTTTTTACAAACTAAAGAGAAAATTATTGAGTTGTGGAACAACTTTAGGTGACCTACTATATAATAATTGGAGTTCCCAAAGAGGAGAGGGAGAAAATATATTTCATGTTATTATGGTTAAAAATTTTCAAATTGCTGAAAACTATAAATCCACAGACCAAAGAAATTTAATGATGTCCTAGTAAAAGAAGCAATGAAGAAGACTATAAGGCCCCTCATAATCAAATTCTAAGAAGACACTGAAGTGGTACTCATTGAGCCAACTACTGAAATAAAATGATAGATCAACCTAGAAATTGATACCCAGAAAAAATAACTTTAAAAACAAAGGTCAAAACTTTTTTAGACATACATTTTTAAGAAAAATATTTAAAATATATTTTCTATAAAATATATAGAACTATAATGGATGATAGCAATAGCACAAATTTTAGGAACAGGGAAGAAACAAGTATTCTATTGAGGAATTCCATTTTATATGTTAAGTGGTATAATATCACTTGAATGGAGACTATCAATTTAAAGATGTTTACTACAAAGCCTTTAAACAAACAAGCCAACAATGGAGGGAAGATGGAGTCTTTTAAAAAAACTGAGTTGATTCAAAAAAGGCAGAGGAAGAAAAAAGAAACAGATAAGGAACCATCAGGTTCTTTTCTGCTAGCTCACTGTTAAAGAATCTTTCTGCCAAGACAGGAGGAGACCCAGGTTCAATCCCTGGTCTGGGAGGATCCCATCTCCTGCAGAGCAACTGAGCCGGTGCTCCAGAGCCTGGAAGCAGCGGTTCTGAGCCCACGAGCTGCAACTACTGGAGCCTGGGCGCCTAGAGCCTGCGCTTCACAGCAAGAGAGGCCCACACCCTGCAGCTGGAGGGTGGCCCCCGTGTACCGCGAGTGGGGAACAGCACCCGCAGTCGCCGGGACCCAGCACGGCTAAAGACAAATAAAGAAAATGATGAAAAGGAAACTGTAGAAAAAATAGCAAGAGAATAGATTTAGTTGTGAAGTTACCAATAATCGTACTAAATATAAACAATCTAAATATACCAAATGAAGAGGTGGAGGTTTCAGACAGGATAAAAAAAGCAAGAAACAGCAATATGATGCCTATAGGCATTGAATATAAAGACCAAATCAATTAAAAGTGGAAAACTAATGGTAACCAAAAGAAAGCTGGAATTACTGTCAGATGAAATAGATTTCAAAGCAAAGAATGCCAGAGACAAAGAAGGTAATTTCATCATGGTAAAGTAGGCGTAAGTCTAAATGTCTTGTCCCTAATAGCAGAGCTTCAGAATACACCAAGGAGAAACTGACAAACTGTGAGAAGAGATTATGGAGACGCCTGCATAATTACCGCAGGGTATTTTGATACTCTCTCTCAATAATTGTTGAACCAGTAGACAGATAAATCAATAAAGATTGATGAGACTGGAACAACCCTGTTAAGCAGCTTGATCCTCTCCCGACAGCAGTTGAATCCACATTCTTTTAAATTTAAAAGGCACACAGGTTATTTACCAAACAAACAAAACATATTCTGGGCATCAAGTAAGTTTTGATAAATCTAGGAATAATCAAGTCCAATGAAGTATTTTCTGACCCTAATAGAATAAATAAGTCAATAACAACAAAAAGATAGCTGAAAATCCCTAAGTATGTGGAAATCAAGTAACACACTTCTAATGAAGTCTTGGACGTGAGTTTGAGTAAACTCTGGGAGTTGGTGTGTAAACTCAGGGAGGCCTGGAGTGCTGCAGTCCATGGGGTCACAAAGAGTCGGACACCGCTGAGCGACTGGACTGAACTGAATTAAGCCATGGGTCGTAAAAGGGAGCAAAAGCAAAAATTAGAAAGTATTTTGAATGGAATAAAAATGGACTCTAGAATATTAAAATTAGGATACTTGTACATCAGACATTAAGGGGAAATTTATATCATTGTACATCTATACCAGAAAAAGAAGAACAACAAACAAAAAATTAAACCAATGGCCTAAATTTCTACCTTTAAGAAACTAGGAAAACAAATCAAATCAAACAAAAAGGAATTAATAAAAATTAAAGTAAACAAGATAGAAAATGGAAAAAGAAAACTGATTAAAGAAAAGCCCTTTTTTTGATAAAAATCCATACAGTTAAGTTCACAGACTAATAAAGCCAAGAAGGTACAAACTGCCAGTATTGGGAATGAGAAAGGTGACCTCACCACAGAGATAGTGAGGGAATGCTACTAAAAATATTTGGGGTGTGATAAATATGTTCGTCATCTTAATTCTGATTTTACAGCTCTGTACCTATGTCAGAACTTACAAATTTGTACACATTAAATGTCAGTTATACCCCAATAAATCTATAAAAATTTTAAAATAGCCACACTTGTGAAAAGTAGCTGCAGAATTAAACTATGGAGTAGTATTCTATAAGATCTTTGAAGGTTAGAATCATTTTTAAATATCTTTTGTATAGAATGAAAACAGTAACACTTGACCAATATTTGTTTAATAGAGGAAATGCAAGATACAACTAGCAGGGTAGACATGGATGTATCACTGGCTTTTTAAGGATCTAAGTTTCCTACTATGAAAAAAAATACATTACCTGAAGTACCTTTTACCTCTAAAATTCTATAATTCGAAACATAGAGACTATATTCTTCATTTAACTACAATTTGCATTTGTTTGGAAAAGCAGTCTGTTGAAGTTAGTGTTTAACAGATTTACTACAATTAATTAAAAAAAAGCTTTGAAAACTGTATGTTGCTAAAAATGAAGTCCTTTCTTTAGCATCTTTAACATAATACTGACCATCTTTCTCAATAAAATTAAAAAATATTTTCCATTGGTTCTGTTGATAGAGTCCCCTTGTTTATTCCTCATCTCTTAGAGTCTCTACTAATAAGTCTTTGCTTCCTTGACCACTTTGTGTAAAACCACACCTTTATCTCCTTATCCTACTTTGTTTTGCTTCAGAATTCATTACTGTCTGACATACTAATCTGATATCGTCTCTTACCTTACCAGAATGTAAGTCCCACAAGGGCAAGGACTTTGTCCATTTTGTATACTGCTTTAAGTTCTACAATAGTGCCTGGCGCATTGTATGTGTGAATATTTCTTGAATGAGTTGATCAGTTGTACTTTAATAATATCCCTTACATGTTTCCTCCTGCTTGCACAGATTTTATGTCTTAAAACTAAAAAAAAAAAAGTGAACTTCAAATATTGGTGATTTGAGAAGATTTCGTAAGGTCAAAGTCCACTTGCTTTTAAACAAAGGTTTTAAAAACCTTTCTAGGTTTCTCTGTCTCTGGATGAGGTTTTTATACCTACATCACTTTCATGAATAATAGAACAAAATAAAAGTAATCTGCTAAATCCCTGACACTGCAAGTATTGTCTCACTTAATCTTCCTAACAATTCAAAGTGAGGTGATATACTCACTTTACAAATAAGGGATCTAAGATTTTAGGGGAAATTATAAAAAACACATCATGTCTGCATCTCCTTTGCTACCTTGCAAGTAGGACATCGGTACTATATTTCTGGATCCCATATATATGCATTAATATATGATCTTTCTCTTTCTCTTTTGGACTTAACTTCACTCTGTGTAATAGGCTCCAAGTTCTTCCATCTCATTAGAAAGCATCAAAAGTCACACAGAACTAGATTCAGACCTTTATTTGCCTTATTCCAGAGCTTGAGTTCTTAAACATTATATTCTTTCCCAGTTTCAAATGTATTATTCATGGAGATAATCATTAGTTTCATGTGAGCACAGATAGGTCTAGCATATGAAGATAGAGCATAGCAACATTTCGAGGGAGGCTTTTGGAAGTTTTCTTTGGAGAAGATAGAGAACATAGGAAGGACTTGTGTGACACTTCCAGGGTGGTTTGTGAATGGAGTCTGTGAGGGGGATAATGACTTGTGCAGGGAAAGAATGAAATGCTGAGCATTTGGGAAGATTGGCATTGCCCCAAGGGGATTCAAGGAAAGGGAAATAAAAATTGAGTTTCTTGATCTGGATCATTGGCTAGCAAATTATTGCCAGTAAACAAACTCACTTGGACTTTATAATTGATTAAGCAGTAACTGAAAATTATTCTTTATGCTTTGTCACATTTTCAAAAACAGTGACATGAACCTTATGCATCCTGGATAAGGTATTTTTAAAGACAAGAGAGATTTGGAGAAGAAAAGGAGATAGAAGAGTGTGTGCATGTTTATTAGATTTTATGTACTTTATAATGAAAGATTTCATATTTTATAAGAAATTAATAAAAGTATTTGTTTTTTTAGTAATTGATACCCACCCTTTTAAAAGGATGGACTTCCTTTTCGCTCAGATGGTAAAGAATTGGCCTGTAGTACAGGGGACCTGGGTTCGATCCCTGGGTCAGGAAAATCCTTTGGAGAAGGAGATAGTAATCCACTCCAGTATTCTCGCCTGGAGTATCCCATGGACAGAGGGGTCTGGTGGGCTACAGTCCATGGGGGTCAAAAAAGTCAAACATGCCTAAGTGATTAACACACACACATCCTTTTAAAAAATTAGATTTATTTAAACAAACAAAAAAAAATGCAGCTGCCCCATTTCTCCCAGCACTCTCCTGCATTCTGTAACATATCTGTTTTTGATATCTGTGAGCTCAAATTTCTGTCTTTCTTCCTTATTCTTTCTCCCTTCTTCCTTCTCCCTTCTTCCTCCTTCACATTCCACATGGAAGAGATCATATAATATTTGTCTTTCTCTGACTGACTTATTTCACTTAAAGCATAGTGCCCTTGGGGTCCTTCGATATTGTTGCAAGTGGCAAGATTTCATTTTTTTTTGTGGCTGAATAGTATCCCCCCACGTGTGTGTGTATGTGTATACCATGGTTTAATTATCCATTCATCTATTGATGGACACTTAACGTTGTTTCCATATCTTGGCTATTGTAAATAGTGCATCGTATATGTCTTTTACAGTTAGTGTTTTCGTTTTCTTTGGATAAATATTTGGAATTAGAATTGCTGGACCATATGGCAGTTTTATTTTTACTTTTTTGAGGTGCCTCCATACTGTTTTCCATAGTGATTGCACCAATTTACCTTCCCACCAACAGTACACAGGGGTTCCCTTTTCTTAATATCCTCATCAACATTTGTTATTTCTAGTCTTTTTGATGATAACTATTCTAACAAGTGTTAGATGATATCATATTATGGTTTTGATTTGCATTTCCCTAATGTTGAGCATATTTTCATGTACTTGTAGGCTGTTTATATGTCTTCTTTGGAAAAATTTAATCTTCTGACCATTTTAAAATTGGATTATTCTTTTGATATTGAGTTGTAGGAGTTCTTTTTATATTTTGGATTTTAGTTCTTTATCAATTATGTCATTTGTAATTATTTTCTCCTATTCAAGTTTCCTTTCCATTTTGCTGATGGTTACCTTTGTTTTTCAGAACTTTTTAGTTTGCCATCTCACTTTGTTTTTGCTTTTGTTGCTTTTGGTGTCAGATTTTTAAAAATCACCATGACCCATGTCAGGAGCTTGCCAACTATGTTTTCTTCTGGGAGTTTTATGGTTTCAGGCCTTACATTCAAATCTGCAGTCTATTTTGAGTTAATTTTGTGTGTGATGTAAGATAGTGGTCTGGCTTCATTCTTTTGCATGTGTCTATCCTATTTCTGCAGTACCATTTATTGAAGAGACTGTTGTATCCTCATTGTGTATTCTTGGCTCCTTTATCATAAATCAATCGACCATATATGCGTGGGTTTATTTCTGGGCCCTTTTATTCTGTATCATTCTCTATTCTCCTTTTATGCCGATACCATACCATTTTGATTACTATAGCTTTGAAATATGGTTTGAAATCAGAGAGTATGATGCCCATCCTCTTTTGAGTTGGTAGGCTTATATATTTTTAAGTCATTCAGTCTGTGTGTATAATGTGTATCTCAAGCCAAGGTGGCCAACCTGTCAAGCTTGATTTGTAACAGCAAAATTTTTACACTTTCCTTAGGTCAACTAGAATTTGTGTTGGGAATAGCTGAACACTATTTTGTACCATTTTTGTGGTTCCTTGTGGTCAGTCTTTAATAGTTGATGATTGTTCACTTGTCATTTGTGATGAGAGGACATCAATTTTTGTGTTTAGTTTATGCTGTTATTGTTGACATAGGAACACATTTTACATCTGTTTTATTGTTTTAAAACAATTTTATGGGAGATCCACTTTCTTGGTGTAACTAAGCTTTTGGTCAGGACTTGGGTTTGAATTCTTTTCGTATACGTCTTAGTATATTGTGTTTAGTGTGATGTGTTTTAAGGGAGCTTCTCTAATCCAGATTTATTGTGTGTTTTCATGCTTGTTATTAGAGAAAAAAAATTTTTTTAATAGGGAGTCTATATCCCATACAGGATGATTATATTTTTAGGGGCTTTTTTTATTGATTATAATTGGTTGTCAACTGGGCTGTGTTTTATATTTTAAAATCTGGTTATCTTGATGTAATAGTTAATAAACTTTATGATTTTTCTGCTGACTTCACTATATAAAAGCTATTGTCTTTGTTTTTGGGTTAGTTGCTTCTTCAGGAATTCTTAGATATAATTTTAACAATTGGCTGTTCTTTTTTGAACCCTGTTACCCTCTACTGAATCTATATACATGCATACATGTATATACAGTGTTATATATCTAAATATGTATATATATATACACATATATATTGTATAGTTAGGTAGATTTATTTATTTACATATGTGTAAATATACAGACTCATTTATGCCTTGATTTAACTTTTTGAAAGGTAGGGAATGTGATATGTATATGACTGGTTTTATATACCTTTTCATTGTTTCAGGTATAAGGCTTAATAGTGGGGATTTTGCTTTGATAAGACACAAATGATGATATCAGTGTTCTCTTGCAAGTGATGTATTATCTCCTTTTTATAGGTCCTTTTGTTCTGCATCACAGCTGCCATGTACATGTTCTTTTTCAGGTATGTTCTATCTATTTACTTTAATAGAAAAAATACTCTTCCTTGGTAATTTAAAAATCATCTGTGTAACTAACGTGTTTCCTAAATTATTATTCCCCATAAATGACATGAATTTTTGTTTGATTTGTTTTGTTTTCTGGAGTGGTCAGAGATAAGTCACTGCTTCTTAGTGAAGAGAGAAGGAAAGGGAAGGAAGATGTGATTTTTTTCACATTATGCTTATAAGTTCATCTTGGAAAGCTGAATATATAAATTAATAGTCCTCAGATCTTGATAAGTGAATTTTTGCTTTTTTGGCCCTTATTTTGGATACTCGTCACTCTCTTTATAAAACAATCAACATTCAAATTTAAATGAGAGAAAAGTGATGGTAGGGCTTAATCTAAGTCTTCTGCAAAGGTAACCTAGCACACTAATCACCGTCTGTAAAACATTAAGTTAGTTTGTGATGTCAAAGTTGCGTTTTTCATTGACACTGAAACTCTCAGGAATGTGGGGGAGTATTAGAATGGCCCAAAATTGTAATGCCAATAAATATGGTGTCTGTCATTGTTGCATAAACACAACAGTATGGGAGTAAGATTTTTGATTAGGAAGAGTCCATTCTTTAATTTGAAGTAATACCAGTAATTCCTGTCTGTTTCGCTCTTATTACACTCATTTGAATAGACTTCTTTCTTAATTTTTCATGATACAGGCAGAATTCAGTCACAACAAGGAAGTACAAGTCTTTTAAAATTAAAATTTACAGTGATTGACAAAGACAATTATGGATTTTAGTGAGATATATTTGATAGATCTTTTTTGTTTAACCTAAATAGACAGTTCAACAAAAGCAGAAGGTTTAAACAACTAATGTTCTATTAATGTTTGATAAGCATGGTGATATAATTTTAACTTCTTTTGACATTATAAAAATGTTACATGCAAATATAAAATGACAATGTTGCTTTAATTTTTCCTGTAAAAGACGGACAGGCTGTTAGAAGGAAAAAAATGGATGAAGTTTTTAAGGTGGGGAGGACTTATTCATAATGGAGTGCACAGTTATTAGCAACTGAGAAATCATTGCAGCTACATGGGAGCCTTTGTGAAATCACATGACCTACTGTTCTTAACATACTTTCATATATACTTTACAACTCCTATAATCACTTTCTTATATTTTGGTAATTTAGGGGTGTGGTATGGGAGTTGAGAACAATGACTTTCATTTTATCAGTTTCTAAAACCTTAATTGTATCCAGATGCATTATTATGAAAGTATTACAAGTTCATATAGTTTATCTTTATCCTCTGTCTAATCTGAAGATACCTAGTGAGAGAGATGTTAAAAAAAAAGATAAAAACTTAGAAACATATCTTTTCTTGGCATGCACAGGAGGAAAGTACAATATCAAGTAAAGTTTTTTGTGTGTGTGAGAATTCCTACCAAACCCATGTAGTTCAGTGAAACAGTCCTTCCCAATATGGCACTTTAAGACAGCACGTTTGATCAACATTTAGCATTTCTTAGTCATCAGAAGTTTTTGAGGTTTAAAAAAAATGTGTGAAATATAGTGATAGTGCCCAGTGTTAGTCAGGGTCCTAGGATATTGTACTTTGAAAACTGCTGCCATCAAACTAGTATTTTTGGTGTAGAAGGAAAATCAACCCTATAAATATGTATTTTGGTGCAGAGCTATGGAACCTTTTCCTGTTTCAGTCACAAAGTCTAGGTTAAAAACAACAATTTAAAATACTTTCCAGAAGGCTCAATACAAGGTTTTAGTGCCAAGATAAACATTTTCCATTTTCTGAGGAAAGGGGTTGTTTTTCTCCAAAAAGCAGCACTATCACCAAATTCCTAGTGTTCTTGGCAGAGGTTAGTTTGAATAACTCAACAAAAGAGGTTTGGTAAATGGTAAAATAAAACCATTTATAACGTACTGCAACCAAAGAAAACAGTGTTATATGTTTGTCTGAATTCTAGCATGTGTTTGGAATGCACAAACAAGTTAGCACTTAGCAAGTCCAATTGCATTAGAATATTTTGTTTTTGAAATTCAGCTTTATTGTAAATACAGATATCTTAGGAGTTATTTATTCCATTTATTAACAGTTACTTTAATTCTAATTGCATAAAATCAGATCAGTTAAGTATCAAATAATATTGTCCCCATGTTTCCATTTATGGTAACCTTTACTAAGAAGAGGATAAGGAAAACATTTTGTGTTAGAAATGAGTCAACATGTGTTTTTATCCTAACCCATAAATGGGAAAAATGGAAATGAGACCCCGTTTCAATACAGAGAAAATTTGCCAATTTTATGTTTTTTTAAAGAAAGAACTTAGAAAGTAGTTCCATAAGTATTTTCTTAAAGTGACATAGGATGTGATAGTTATAAAATGAATTTACTTAAAAAACAACAGAGTGCTCATGGTATTGAAACCATGGTTATTAAAATATATAGTGAAAATATCTTACTTTTGCATAGCTTTTAGTTATTTTATAGGTATAGGTCTTTTCTGATTATCCCATACATGATGATCCCTTTTTATCTTTTGTATTTTTTAAATTATGAAAGTATGATAACATATTTACAGGAAATTTGGATAATACAGAACAAAGTTATATATAGTTCCACTATATATTACAGTTTTTATTTTAAGTAGATAAATTAAGATTTTTAGTTGGAGTTTCAACATCAAACTCTCAAAAATTAATAGAATGAATATACAGAAAGGTAGAAGGATATAGTAGGCCTGAAAAACACTGAATCAATTTAACATAATTAAGATTTATACAGTCTTCACACAACAGTAGGCTACAAATTCTACTCAAGTTTCCATAGACTATAAACTTGGGGACACTGGAACATATCCACAGACATAAAACAACGTACAAAAGTTTCAGGGTATAAAGGTATTGAAATCATACAGAGTTTGTTCTCTTGTCACTGTGAAATTATGTTAAAAATCAATATCAATATATTTGAAAATAACCCATATATTTTCAAGCGCAATGCGACATTTACTGAGAAAGACCTTTGACTTAGCCACTGAAAGAAGAATGAAAAGACGCAGAGGGTGATTACAGAGAAGGAAGCATTTAAATAAGAATTCAATACCAAAATGAGAAGTTAATATTAAAGACACTTTAAAAACCCCATCATACATGGTGATCTTGATTTTTAATTGGTATCCCAGAAATAAAGCTTACATTCAAATGAAATTCTGGGAGCACTTCAAAGGTGTGGGTGGTATGTAAAGGTAGGAAAGGTAGTATGTGAAGAGAGAGTTCTAGTCTTGTTCCAGTTATTCATAGTGATTGTGCCTCTTTTGTGTAAGCATTATATTATTTTGTATATTATTGTCATAACTTTGCCTGAGGTAGTGTCTGTCACTGTCAATTCAGACCAAGCAGAAGTCATACTTGAAGACTTGATAGACTGTTTTGTCAAATGCGTCTTTAAGGTATTTCTTTACTTCCAAGAGTGTATTTATGGGTAAAGCAATGTAAGTTTTTTTCAAGTAAAAGGGTTTATCATAATTATTGATTCAGGCTTGCTTAGGATCTTCCCAACAGTCAATGTGGAGAAAATAAAGTTTCTTTTGAACCGCTTGCTCTTTCTTGTTTTAATTGAGAAACAAAGCAAAAAAATCAACAATAATGGAGACACTGCAACAAAACTATTATGCTTAATCCTGCTCACAACTTTTAAATGTTATTTTGTCTGTTTTATTGTCAACATTAGTGATCTGTGTATAAAGAACATAAATATTTTAGAAAAACGAAGTAATCCAGTTTCATTTTTCTTTAATTTAAAATAGTATCATAAAGCATATTATGACAACTTTGATCCCATCTTAGTGAGTACCTAGCTAGAAATTCTTTCCACCTGCCTATGCAAAGGCAGCAACAAATCCAACAATTTGTTTAAACATGTAGATTGAACAGCTCAGACTTGTTGTCATAGCAGATAATCTACAGACTATATATGACTGATTCACAGCAGACATATGTTAATCTGCTATAAACATTGGATTTTTAGTTAAAAACCAGTGCAAATTAAAGTTTATTGTGGTTGTGTTTTATACATATTTAGTAACAGTATTGATGACTGCTATTCCATGAATTTGTACTACTCTGTGAAGGCCAACATTAATAAACTATAATATTTCATTAGTCTCAACATATGGATGTAGATTTTTTTTTTTTAAGAAAACGACACTATTTATTGATTGGACCTGCAGTTCTTGAGTGAAAGATGTTTCTGATTATCCTTGAATCTGTTTACATAAACATCATATCTTTGAAATAACAACTAGTAAAAACTTTTGATCTGGGCCTTTCAGCCATTTACTGATTTTTGAAAAACCCTTTAAATATCAGTAAGTTTCTGTATTTTTGAATTGTTTTCTAAAATGACACAAAAATCCAATCTAGAAAATTATATACGGCATTCAGGTTTGGGGGAGCTTGTCTTAAATAATTAGATTTTTATTTCAAGGAGATCAGTTCCAGCAATGCTGAGTGAGAGTGAATGGGGTTTTAAGAGGGCATAGTACCAGATAATGGGAGGACACCAAGGCAATTATTCAGGAGAGAATTGGTGAGGGCATCGTTGAAGGTTATGGTTATGACTTGATGAAGAGTGAATTTATCTAAAACAGGAGGAAGAGCAAAACACTGGAAAGTGAGCATATTAGAAAACATGTGGAAATTACATACAAGTTTTGTAAACACTGAGATTGAGTTCCTTTTAAGACATTCACATAGAGAAATACAGATATAATTTATTTGGAGTTCATAAGATAAATAGAGGCTATTCTTGATTGTCATATGAGCAGTTTGACTTTGGACAAATTATACAACTTCTGTATACCTCAGCTTTTTCATTATTAACAAGTTTAAATTGCTAGGATTGTGGGGAATTACATAACAAACAATGTCTTTCCAACTTTTTTGGATGGCACTCAAAACAAGAACCGTATTTTAAATTTTGACTATGCATACACACAAATTTCCCTGAATAATATATAACCTTACTACATGTAATACATTTGAATAGTTTACATTCTAGTTTATTTCATTTATTTTAAAAGCTGTTTTGCCCCAATAATGGATAACCACTAGCAGTGAAAAAGACCACTTGAGTAACACATGTGAGCACCAAGTACAGTGATTGTTATTTTAGTAAAAATAGAGTTGAGAAGTGTTTGTTGTTTTTAAACTTAGGGAAGATAGTTAATTAAAATAGAGAATTTGAGGAATGAAATTATATTTACTGTTAATGCTGTAGATATGTCCAGTAAAGCAAGGGTTAAAGAAGTGTTCATTTTGCTCTAGCAACCTGGTTGAGAAATTTCAGTGGTAACCTGTTGAGAAATTTCTGTAGTTGAGTTGAAATAGTAGATTGAGAAATAAATGTGCCATGTTGTATACTTTTAAGTACAATGATATTTGTCAATTATTTCTCAATAAAGTTGGGAAACTTTTTTTAAATAAATTTTTTAAAAAATGGCAGTCCAGTGGTTAGGACTCCAAGCTCTAACTTCTGAGGCCCCTAGTTCAATCCCTCATTAGAGAACTTAAGATTCCACAAGCTGTACTGCACAACCAAAAAAAAAAAAGAAAACGTAAAAAATGTGAGATGTCGAAGTAGAATGAGTTTGAGAGGAGAAAGATAGGGAAAATTGTTATAAGATTGAGGGTTTTTCTTTTGTTTTCCTTCTTTATTTAGGTAAGAGAGATGGTGCATGCCTGCTCAGCCGCTTTAGTCATGTCTGATTCTTTGCGTTCCCATGAACTGCCCGCTAGGCTCCTCTGTCCATGGGATTCTCCAGGGAAGAATACTGGAGTGGGTTGCCATGCCCCACTCCAAGGGATCTTCCCGACCCAGGGATCCAACCCACGCCTCTTACATCTCCTGCATTGACAAGCAGGTTCTTTACCACAAGCACCACCTGGGAAGCCCATCAAGAGAGACTAGATTATGAGAAAACTTAAGTGGATAAAATAATATTGCATAAGCAAGAGAGATTGGCACATTGGGGAATGGGAAAGAAAAGAGAAATGGTCTAGGATCCAGTCCAAAGTGTCTACATACATGGCTAGATTGTGAAACCTACTTCTCTGAGAGACATCATGACAAATGACTGTGAGGAAACTGAAGCTCTGTTTGAAAGCTTCACACAGTTTAAGTGAAAGAGGACTGATAGATAGAAATGACAATAGAAAAATCTAATGCTTTTTATGGCTTCCTGAATTCATTGTCATTCCTGAAAGATAAATTGTTAGTGAGTCTACATGGACTTGTGAAACCAGTGTTCCTCGGAAGATACATGCAAGTGAAACAGGGTACTAACATAATTGGCAAATAGAATCGGACAGCTTACCAAAAAATGCAAAACCTGTCTTATGAAAAGACAAACAGAAAACGTGGGTTCATAAATGTTGTGAATCACTTCCTCTGAGAATGCAAAGCTTATGACTGTTATCTGACTTTATTCTGGGTAGGAGAAAATTATTCTGCCTCTTCAGTGAATGGGCTCCATCTGTGGATGAAAGTTGTGGCAAATCTATTTTCACTTTTTGCCTGTTAGCCTTTGAGATACCCATGCCTAGATAAAGAAACCACTTAAAAAATTTTAACATACATTAATGTGTATTGATTTTGTTAGAAGGCAAAGGGTAATAGTGAATGAAGAAATGGCATGAACTTAAAATGCAACTACTAAAGTAAGGACTTAGTGGGACATAGTCAGGTCAGAAGTGGTCAGTTGCCTTTCAAAAACTGTTGCAGCTTTATTTTCATGAGTAAAAATGACATTTATTACTGATCATAGAAAGTTCTTAGACTGGCCTTTGCTGATAGAAACACTCAGATTGGAAGCAATTAAGTTTTAATGCTTGTTTTACCAGTTACAAGGAATGCGACAGTTCACTGTTCTCTTCATGCCTGGCGATTTGTTTCCAGTATTTTCTACTGGAGTTCTCCTCGAGCTAATCGAGGGGCACTCTAGGATAGCAGAGTTGGTTCCAAGCAAGAACCCTGGAGCCAGACGGTGTCAGTTCACCCCCCCCCCCGTCCACCTGAGTGCTTTGTGCTCGTGGATCAGTTGCTCAGACTCTCTGCCCCTCAGGTTTTTCGTCTTAAAGTGGTGATAATAACAGTACTTACCTCATGGGACCACTGTGAGTGTTAAATGACTGCCACGTTGTAAACTCACAGTAAATGTTAGCTGTGCTTATTATTTAACTCTGAACTCTAAAGATTATATATTGTATAATTCCATCTATAGGAAATGTCCAGGATAGGCAAATCCATAGAGATAGAAAGTAGATTTGTGTTGCCCGTGGCTAGGGGACTTACGGGGGATGGGGAATGACTACTAATTGGTATTCCCTTTTTATGGTGCTGAAAATATTCTAAAAGTAATTATGATAACGGCGACACAAATTCTGTGAATATGTTAATAAGTCGTTGAATGATACACTTTGAATAGTGAGTTATATGCTAATTTTATCAATTAAGCTATTATTTAAAAAAATCTGACCTGGAAATAGAGCTTTGTTGCACAGTGGCGTGGTGTTTCTTGTGTGAAAATCACTAAACTTTCCTCCAGTTGTCACGTCTCAGGGATGTTACTGTTTTCGTGGGCACATAGGTGTATCCTGAGAGAGCGCATCAGGAGACTTGTCTTGTTCTAAGGTGTATCTTAGGGAGGAATGCTCCCATGGAGGATGGTGGATCAGTGCACTGCAAAGCATGCTGCCTCTTTTCCAGAACTGTCAGAACTGCAGTTCAAAGTGTGCATATTTTTAGTTCTGAGACCCGTTAGAATTAGATGGGCAGCAATGAGGAAGCTACAGTGGAAGTCACAGATATTTATGTGATCATTATTACAACACTGTCCTAGTAAGGCTGAAATTTGCCTTTGATACTTACGAGTTTGGGTGTTTTTCTACTAGGTTGTTGTTGTTTAGTTGCTCAGTTGTATCCAACTCTTCACAACTCAGTGCATGCCAGGCCTCCCTGTCCCTCACCAGAGTTTGCCCAAGTTTACGTCCATTGCATCGGTGATGCCATCCAGCCATCTCATCTGCTGATGCCATCTTCTCCTTCTGCCCTCGGTATTTCCCAGATAGGGTCTTTTCAAATGAGTTGGCTGTTTGCATCAGGTGACTAAAATATTGGAGTTTTAGCTTCAGCACCAGTCCTTCCAATGAGTATTCAGGATTGATTTCTTTTGGAAATCAATGAACTGGTTTGATCTCCTTGCTGTTCTAGGGACTTTTACTTGGTAGTAACATTTGAAGAGTAGTTTTTTTTTTAAAAAAACTTTTTTAGTCTTATATGATTGCCAATAAAGACTGATTTCAGAAATATATGCAGAGGTATAATAACAAACATGCTTATTGATTGGAGGAAAACATGATTGGAGAATGGAAATAAATTTATTTGCCTGAAATGTTTTGGCTTTTAGTGAATATATTCTCAAGTGTAAGTCTGATGCATTACCGCTGATCAAAATAAAACATCATACATCACCATTTAAAGACTGTGATCATCAGAATGTACTTTAAATATCTATGAAGTCCACTGCTAATACATTCCATTTTAGTTTGAATGGAAATTATATTTACAGTGTTTGAAAATATAAATTATGTCCCAACCTGATTATATTTTGAGTATATATTTCATAGATTATATTTGATTATATATTGATATTGATGATATTTGAAAGAAGAATTTTGCTGTATTTTCTGTTTATTTTGGGAGTTTCAAAATCACTGCCCTTGACATAGAAAATTATTGAAATGAGTAGCAGGGCATAAAAATAAATATCAATATTTGTATAATATTGTATCGTATTTTTCCTCTTTCATGATCTGTTCTGAATGTTTCTTAAAACAAAATCACAGCCAGTGAAAACTGGGAATATTTGGATTTATTCCAGTCTATATCCTTAAAGCTTCAAATAACACATCCATGTATGGAGGAGACTGCTTTTCATGCTACACTGGTTCAGTCACAGCTTACCGGGACATCACAGCTGTCATGAACTGAAATTCACAGTAAAACAATATTTTTCTACCATTATCAATTTTCAGCACAGATTCTGTTTCAATGTGTGACTGAGTCACTGAACCAGGAAGGTGTTTACTTGCAAGGTGAGCTCGTGGAAATGGGAGAAGCTTTTAAGTTCTAAAATTTCAGCCAGTCTTCCCTAGAGGAAGGAAGAAGTGGGTCTCCTCCCTTTTTTGTATTCTCTTGTCAATCACAAAGCCTCTTTGTCCTGGGGGGGCCTTGCTGGTGACTGAGCACTGGCTTGTTTGTCGTGTTCCTGTCATCCTAAAATGCAGAATAAAAGAACAGAGCTTTGGGTTCTCAGGCCTTCTAGAGTAAGTTGCTTGTTACTGTCCAGGACCTGTGAATCCCAGCTGCCCTGAAATGCTTTCTGAAGTGATTTGTTCACTGAAATGGAGTATGTAATTCTTATGGTTTTGAGCTCCTTAGGCGTGTTCAGAGTAAGAATGATATTCAGAGTTACATGATGGAGAGCAGTTGAGCTTATCTTGTCTGATTTCTTCTATCACAAAAGCATCAAGCTCTAGTATCAGAAGCATAATTGCTATCTTGACTTCTGTTTCTTCCTTGAGTGTTAAAAAATGCTTTTTGGATTGGATCATTCCCAGTTCTGATATTTTGGATGAACCTTCCTTGCAGGGGGTCATTATAAGATATTTTCAGGGATTCTTACAAAAGATGAGACTCACCTCGTCTTGTAAAATCACCAGCAGTTTCTACTGGTATGAATGATGTTTCTACTGGTGTGAATCATGTAGGGAGATTTATTACAGTTGGCCAATCCCATGGAAATTACCTGAACCTAAGAATTTAAACATCATTCAAGTTTTTGATCACTTAATTTAAGTTATTATCTATGCCTTTGGGATTTTAGCTTACATCTCTTATAGCCTTCTGTTACATTTTATTATTAGAAAAATTGTGAATGAGTGTGACCAGGACTAATGTGGTTTTCACCTTGAAAGAATATAGGTCTCAAAAATTTGTTGCTTTTTTAATATTATTTGGAAAAGCAGAAATAGTACCTGTAAGGATGAGAAAGAAAGGTTTTGTTATCAAATGCAATATTTCTTTTACTTATTCTGAAGCATGTACTTGTTAAAGTTCAAGGGATATGAACTGTTACAAATGTATATGACTGATGTAAGGGCTGTAAGTGAAAGTGAAAGTCACTGAGTTGTGTCCGATTCTCTGTGACCCCATGGACTATACAGTCCATGGAATTCTCCAGGCCAGAATACTGGAGTGGGAAGCCTTTCCCTTCTCCAGGCGATCATCCGCACCCAGGGATTGAACCCAGGTCTCCTGCATTGCAGGAGGCTTCTTTACCAGCTAAGCCACCAGGGAAGCCAAGAATACTGGAGTGGGTAGCCTATCCCTTCTCCAGGGGAGCTTCCCGACCCAGGAATTGAACCATGATCTCCTGCATTGTAGGCGGATTCTTTACCAGCTGAGCTATCAGGAAAGCCCCAATGGCTGTAAAGGAGTTCTCAAACTTTACTGTATATACAGATAATTTGGGGAATCTTATTAAAATGCAGATTATGATTCAGCAGATCTGAGCTGGGGTGTTAGCGTCTGCATCTCTTAACTCCCAGGTGATGCCGGGGCTGCTGGCACTGGGGTCACATTCTGAGTAGCAAAACTGTTAAGTCACATCAAGAAATAAATGATAAAAATTTCCCTTAAAATCTGTAACTGAAAAAGAATCTGAGTATTTAATCGCTCTGCCTCCCCTTTAAAAAAAAAAATTTAAAGAACGTTTTTGGTTGCCCTGAGTTGTTGGCGCATGTGGGCTCCCTCTGGTTGCAGCAAGCAGGGGCCGCTCTCAGGGGCAGCGCTTGGGCTTCCCCTTGCCAAGCACAAGCTCTGGGCGCTCAGGCTCCTTGGCTGTGGTGCACGGGCTGAATTGCTTCGGAGCATGTGGAGTCTTCCTGGCCAGGAATCAGACCCCTGTTCCCTGCATTGACAGGCTGATTCTTATCCACTACACCACCAGAGAAGTCCCCCTCTTCCTCTCTTATACACCAGTTTTAGTGGGTCATAGCATGTAGGGTCAGAATGTTTCCCCCAAATATCCCAAGGTCTCTAATAAAAGGGAATAGGCTTACCCTGAAGTCCTTTCCTTAGTTGAAATAGAAAACAGTTCTTTATAGAATCACTTTAGGTTCCTAAAGATTATGAATTTTCCTTTTCTCTGTCTTAACTTCTTCTCAGCATCAACTTCTAGCACTTTAATATGTAGTTTACTTTTTCATCCCAATTTTAACTGCAACTTATCTACGGGGGATAAAAATGATGAGTCTGTTATTCAGTAGGTGAGTTAATGAGAGACTTTTCTGATCTAAAACTTAGCACGTCTCCTCTGTTTTTAAAGAATGTGTTAATTGTGCAAGTAATACACTAATAAATTCTTTCAAAAACTTCACATAGCATCAAAGTGTATAGTAAAAAGTGAAAGTTCTTCCCCCTTATCCAATTCCCTCTTCCTGCTTCTTTTTTCATTTGAAACCATCTTAACATTTGGCATATATCCTGCCAAAATTTTTTAATATAAATATGGCTCTATTTATTTTTTTAAAATAGGATCACATATTACATATTTCCTGCAGTATTTTTCTATTTAATGGTATATCTTAAGGTTCTCTCTGTATATCGCTGTCTATGGGTGTACCTCATTGTTTTTAATTGCTGCAAAAAATTTTATAAACCTTTATATAGTATTTTAAGTCATATTAAATTTTATACTGATTGTAGTTTTTCAGTCAGTTACAAACTGTGCAACTGTGAACATTCTCTTAAAAATATCTTTGTATGCATGTCCTAGTGTTTGTGTAGGTTGGGCAGTTACCTACAAATGTATTCTCTGGGTCAGATATGCTGTATGTATTTAATTTTGACAAATCTTGCCAGACAGTCCTTCGTAAAAGGCACTATGTGCCTGCCTGCGTGCTCAGTCACTTCAGCTGCGTCTTGCTCTTTGCAACCCTATGGACTGTAGCCCGCCAGGCTCCTCTGTCCATGGGATTCTCCAGGCAAGAATACTGGAGTGGGTTGCCATGCTCTCCTCCAGGGGATCTTCCTGACCCAGGCATCGAACCTTTATCTTTTCTGTCTGCTGTATTACTAGGCAGATTCTTTACCCCAGCACCACCTGGGAAGCCCTACAAGGCACTACTGATCTACTTTCCCTCCAAGAGTACTTGTTGATTACCAATTTTAGTTCTTGTCAATGATTTTTACCTTATCAATCAAATAATGTAAAAGATAATGCCTCCTTTCTGCCTTACTGTATATTTCCCTGGTGACTAGTGAGCTAGAATGCGTTTTCATTGGTTTGTCATTTTGACTGCATCCCTCTTCCCATTCTTTATTTTTTAATTTTTTGTGCTGATTTGTAGGAGCTCTGTATGCTATTAATAGTCTTTCCTAGTACAGTGTTGTGTCAGTCATCTAATATGTAAACAACAACCGTAAAATTGTAGTGGCATGGAACAAGCAAGTTGGCTGGGTCAACTTTGTCCCACTGTAGGCCTGTGGGTCAGTTAGGGCAACTCGGCTTTGCATGTATTCATACTGATGTCCAGGCTGAAGGGACAGAAGCTATTCAGGGTAAGTGGTCCTCATGGCAGCGCCATGAAATTTGTTTTTACTAACAGCATCTCCAAGATATCCATACATGTATATGCTAAGTACTTCATTTCAACCTAGCACCCACAAATTATCTGCTCATTTACCAAGGCATTTTGTTTGAGTTCCCCAGCTGGAGTTCTGAGTTGTTTTTGTTGCATAAATCATACTTATAAGGTATTAGCTTTCCAAAACAGTAAACTCGGTTTCCATGGAAAAATAACTTTTTTCCTTTTCGGTTTATGTAATATGTAGGTCAGTTACATAATTATATTAACAAATACAAATGACATAAACACATTTGGGGATAAACAGAACTGGTTTCTGGCATATGTGTAACTCAGCTAGTGTGCACTGACATACGTAGTCATATTTAGTAGTGGTCTTTTATCTTCCAGCAGTCAATGTCAACGTTAGAATGTTTTACAGAGAAAAGAGAATCTAAGATAAGTTTACTTTATTAAATGTAATCTTTTAAGTGGCGATTGCATAAGAGAATTTTTAATGTAAAGAGCACATTTAAAAAATATTTACTAGCATCTTTTTTTCTCTGCACTATTATCATCACTGTCCTCTTTTCCATTCTTTTTTTTTTTTCATTTAGTTTTATTAGTTGGAGGCTAATTACTTGACAGTATTGTAGTGGGTTTTGCCATACATCGACATGAATCAGCCATGGATTTACGTGTGTTCCCCATCCCGACCCCCCCTCCCATCTCCCTCCCCATCCCATCCCTCTGGGTCTTCCCAGTGCACCAGCCCTGAGCACTTGTCTCATGCATCCAACCTGGACTGGCGATCTGTTTCACACTTGATAATATACATGTTTCAATGCTATTCTCTCAGATCATCCCACCCTCGCCTTCTCCCATAGAGTCCAAAAGTCTGTTCTATACATCTGTGTCTCTTTTTCTGTCTTGCATATAGGGTTATCATTACCATCTTTCTAAATTCCATATATATGCATTAGTATACTGTATTGGTGTTTATCTTTCTGGCTTACTTCACACTATATAATGGGCTCCAGTTTCATCCATCTCATTAGAACTGATTCAAATGTATTCTTTTCCATTCTTTGAGAATTTTTCAGTGGCTTGAAGTCCTTAAGATTTGGTTTCTATTTAAAAGATTTGTTTTTCTTTGGCTTTTTATTTATCCTAGTAGAGCCAAACTTGAGTCATACTTTTGCGATAGAAACCAGTTTATATCTTTTAGGTGTATCTTGATGCTTATTTTTTCTAATCCCAAAGTAACTGAGGTTCAAGAATTCATGGAATATATGCTGATTCAGTGTTCTTTTCAGTTAATTTTATATGTTGCAAAATTTCATAAAAATATTTTTATTTCAAGTGAATAATACCAATACTTAATATTTCAGAGGATCATAAACTTTTAGAGTAAGTGGCAAATTAGAGGTTATGCTCCACACCATCATCACTTTTCTGGTGAGAAAATGAGGACTTTTGTGATTTGTTTTAGTGGTTCGGAAAAGAGGCAGAAGTAAAATTTTGAATAATTTACTTTAAATACCATAAATTATTTCAAAACAGCTGAATATTTTGAAACTTATGTAAGAAACATGGCAAAAGAGTCAGTTATTTTTGTACTGTTAAATACAAAGATTCAGGTTTTTTTTTTCCTTCTTGTACCCTTAAATACTACACTGTTATGGAAAGCCTTTTTGAGGGGGAAATTAAACAGACAGACCTAGAAATTAAAGGAAGATAGGAACTTGTTCAAAATGTCATTATTGCATATTTTGGATTTTGTGTATGAAATAGTTTTAACTAGTTGAGAAATTCCGTCTCATGGGGTAGTTCATCTTTCTACTTAAAATTATAAATATTTCTGATTGCTGCTATTAGAAATCTTGGACATTCCTTTCTTGTGACTCGCTTTTAGACCAGAGAGGAGGATAGAAGCTGCTCTGTAGTCGGATGGCTGTGCTTGCTGTGTGTTCAGCCTCTCTCTCGCCCTCTCTTCCCTCCTCCCCCCACTTCTCATCCTGTTTCTTTTCTCTTTGGTTTTGTTTGTTTTCTGCTGTTTTCGTTTGAATACAGAATGTCAAGGAAAAAACTAGTGTTGCACTATGGTGCTTAGCATTATGTCGTTTGAAGTGTGACAAATGTGTGTATGACTAGTATTTCACAATGGAGTTAAATTTATGTTAGTACTTCTTTCTACACTGTTAATAATTTCTTAAGAGGAAAAAGCTCTATGTTAGTACATGTTTATAATCATCTCTGATCTTTTATCATGAATCGATCACAGCTGCATTTATGAAACATAAACAGATATGTATTGACACTTTATTTAAAGAGCAGTTTGTACAAATTAAGGATTTGTTTTTTCAATTATTTAAACTCTGTGGTGTATTTCCAGGCTTAAACTCACTGAATATACTCAATTGTCATTTAAATTCAATCTTCTAAGCTTAAGATATATTAATTTTATGTAGGAAATCAGAAACATCTTAAATTTTAACCTGTGTTTATTACCTTTGAGGGTATTATTTTGTTTCTATAGTATTAAAGTTCATTTTGTTGGGAAAAAATAGACTAGATTTCCAAAGAGATTTGTTAAAGGGTTTTTTTTTTTTTTAAAGCTGTGAAGCACTTAGAAATTCATAAGATGAGTCTGAAACCCTTTACAGAATGTAGGTTTTACATTCTTATTTTTCAAATCAAATTTGCCACAGCAATAGTAAGCTACAATTGAAATATGAAACTCTGACATGAAGCAGAAATTGGAATGTTTTGAACAGCTGTTGTCATAAAAGAGATTGACTAGAATTTTATTGTGGGTCTAAAACATTATCTCCTCACAAGTCTCTTTTTTAGCTGACTGATTACAAGTTTTAATTCCGCTCTGCTTAATGTCATTCCAGCAGTCCAATATTATCTCTTCTTGTTCCATACATGAATTAAATAGATATTAGGGAGATTATATGTACCTTGTATAAGTTCTGTTTTGTCTGAAAATTCTTTCCAAATCGTAATTCCTTTGGACTTAACTGTTTTTACTGGTTAAAAATGTCCAGATCCGCCCTGGATCTTGACCTCTTGCCCCATTTCTAACCCTACAAATCTAACTACATTCCCTGTTCTTGGCTGTTGAACCTTTGGTTTAGATTCAGCATATCTGTTCTTTACAGCATCTTCTTCCCATTTTTCCTTACCTGTCAGTTAGGTCTTCTCTGTAAGGGATCATCTACAAAGTGAGAGTGATGAAACAGGCCACGTCTTAGGCACATCATGCTGGTTTTCAGTGCTCAATTTTATTTGGAGCATAAAGTAATTTTTAAATGCTCATGTATGCTGAGTTGACCCTGTCTATATTCTCACACATTTGTAATACTCTTCTTTTGGAAATACAGTGCAGGAAGTCAGATTTCTGTGTATGTAGCATAATTGGGAAAAGTTTTCAATTTTTACCGAAAGAGCTAATAACACAGTAGTGACAAAGATGATTTTGATGAATCTGAAGAAGAGATATTTATCTAAATGTTATCAATTTTGAAGGAGTCACATATTAAGAATTTTACATGGGAATTGCATCCAAGCTCCTGTGATTTAAAAAAAGTCCACCACGCTGGAGAATTCTCCCGCAATCCAGTGGTTAGAACTCAGTGCATTCACGGCCAGGGGCCTGGTTCCATCCCTCGTCAGGGAACTAAGGTCCTATAAGCCAAGTGGCATGGCCAAAAATATAAACAAATAAACCCACCATACTAGCCTGTGTCTCTCATAGTTTCAGAGCCAGTCTGTCCCTTTATTGCAGTTGGAGAAATCTGTGAATAAGTGAGACTTTGATGAAAAAAGAGATAGTAAGAGCTGGCTAATATTCAGTGAGTGCTTACTATGTACCAGGCACTACACTCAGTGCTTTATAAACAGAATTGGGTTAGTTCTCTCCTGCTAAGGTATCTACTGGTATTTTCTCCCTTTTGCACGTGAAGAAACAGACTTTGAGAGGTTAGGTGACTTGCCAGGGACTGTCCACCTGGAAGCAGACAGAGCTTAGGTTCGAGTTGGGATCTCTGTACCCTCAGAGCCTGTTCTCTTCATTGCTTGGTGTAGCTGACTTGACCAGTCCTTCCTAATCTTTGTGACATCATGCCATATGTAGAAAATGGGAGTGTGTCTTTCCAGCATCGTGGGGAAAGTGACTGAGGCTGCTTACAGCTGGAGACAGCACAGCCCGAGGCTCTGGGCACCCGAAGGTCAGCCTGGCATCCCCTCGATGTGAAGCCCGAGTTTGGAGGGGATTAGGATCTAGGTGTGGTGGGCACCCCTGTTGGGAAGCGCCGGTCTACACTGTGGGCCTCAGCAGGAAGTGGGAGCTGAGAGGCAAATCCCTTTTCCATAATACCACGCAGCTCACCTCATCACCACAGGCCGTGTCATGGGAGTTCGGGTTGGTGCTGTGTTCTCAGTTCTTTCACGGTCCTCTTTCTCTTTCATTTTTCGGTCTGCTATGGTGATAACATAGTTAGTGGTTAATTTTTCTCATTCAGAAAATATTTATTATAGAGTATTTACTGTGCACAGTGCTATAGATTCTGTTAATCTTTCAAGTTTTGTGACTCTTCCAAGATGCTGCTCACCAGGGAAACATTCGCTCCACTTCTGTCTTAAAGCTGATCATAGCGCCCTTCCTGTGTGTTGTTGCACTTTGTTCGTGCCCCTGTGTTATGACACTCCACGTGCTGTATTAAAGTAATTTATGTATAAATGGCTCAATCTGTTCAAGCTACTTTAAGAGAATTCACAGGTTAGGTAACTTACAAACAACAGAAATTTATTTCTCAAAGAGTTCTGAAGGCTGAAAAGTTGGAGGCCACAGCACCAGCAGACTGGGTATCTGGTGAGGGCTTGCTTCCTGGGGCATAGATGGTGCCCTCTTGCTGGGTTTTCACAAGGCGGAAGACGTGAAGGCTCTCCCTGGGGTCCCTCTCCTAAAGACACGAATCCCATTCATGAGGGCTCTGCCCTTACAACCTAATCTCTTCCCACAGGCCCGGCCTCCTAATGCCTTCACCTCGGAGGTTAGGGTTCTAACATATGAATTTGGTTGGCAGGGGGTTGGGTATAAAAACATGCAGACTATAGCAGATTCTTATAATTACCAAAGCCTAGTGATTAGTTTTAACTGGGAAGTGTGGTGAATGTTTCCCTAATGAGTAGCATCTTAGAAGATTAATAGAACTTGAAAGAGTGATAGAATCTAAACACAAGTGATCAAGAGGCTGGTGATGACAGTAGTGCAAACATAGTTGATAAACAGCATCAGCAAAATCTCAGAGGTTGGGATGCACAGAACTGTGCTTACATGCTAGAAAGGAGGGAAGGGAGGGAAGAATGTGAAGCAGACGGGAAAAGAACCCTTTCCTTTAGTATCTTCTTTCTTTCTTCTTTCCAGCCAAATTTCTCAAATCTGTTGTCTGCATGTGCTGTTTGGTCTTATCATGTGCCACTGTAACCCCATTTCCATGGCATTTTGCCTCTGAAGTAGATCTCACTGTGATCATCAAAGACACCTTGTAACCAAACCTCATGGACATTTGGTGTTCTTATCTTGTAAGATCTGTCACCAACTTCTGACATTGTTGCCCACTTCTTGTCTTTTAAAGCACCCTTTTCCTTGGTTTCCCTGAAATCATGTTCTCTTTATACTTTGCCTACTCTTCAGTCACTCCTTCATCTCCTTTTCACTCTTCTCTTTTGAAACTGTGTATTCCCTTAAGCATTTATATATTCACTGTTCTTTTCTAGGACCTCAGCTTTTCTTACTTTTTATACACTCTGTGGGTAATATTACATATTTCTGTGCCTTCGATGACCATTTCTATACTGATAACCCCCCTAATCTGGCTCTGTAGCTCAGATTTCTCCTGAGTTTTAGGTCCATATATTAAACTGCTTCCCTGGTTGTTCACTGCCCCTCAAAATAAGTGCTTCCAAAATTGAACTTATTGTCTTTGCCTCAACCCTTTTCCTAAACCCCTTCTCCATCTAACTGTATTTTTCTTCAAGTGTTCGGTTTTGTGAATGGAAATGTCACTGACGCATTTGGCCCCAGGTGGAAATGTGGCCATCATCTCAGATTTCACCTTCTGCATCACATGAATATTTAATCACAGAGAATTCCCTGTTTCACCTCCTCAGTCTGTCTTGGATCCCTGCTCCCTCCGTGCCCACTGCTGGCGCTCTGCTCTGTCGTCCAGGCCTCTATTGCCCTGGCTCCCGCAGCTGCCTTCTCATGGGTCCGCACACGAATGCTGTCTGTCTTGTCCAGTCTGTCTCCCAGCTATGACCAGAGAGCATTCCAGGCCCAGGCTTCCACTTCAGAGCCCTTCCATGAATGTCCTGCCTTCAGAGTAAAGGTCTAAACTCTTTCAGATAGCTTATAAGACCTTTGTAAATGTCTAGTCTCATTTAGGAGGTTAGGAATGAAGGAATTGGAATCTGTTTCTTTAGATTTGACATCACTTACTGTGTGAACCTGGACAAGTTCACAAGTATATCTTCCCTTTGCCTCAGTTCTTTGCTGTGTTAAGACAGTTCTTGAATTATTGAATGACTTGATAATAATTAGAGAATAAATGTTAACTCATTATTGTAACTGTTAAAACTTCAGTCTTATGACTACCATTCATTAGTCAGAGCACAAGAATTTCTGTGGGGCAGTTCTTCAGTATACATGGGAAATGTAATCCGTGTCCCTCATAGACACATACTGGCAAAAAATAAATGGTTATATGTGTTTGGTACCAAATGAGAGAATAGGCAATTGAAAACCATAGGAGTTCAAAAAAGGAAAAAGACTTTTTGTGTGTGAAAATTTGATCTGTCCTTTAAAAGGATAATCAAGGTAGTAGCAGCTAAAGTAGCTAATATTTATTGAGACCTTACTGTGTGCCAGGCACTGGGTTAAACACTTCATGTGCATTATTTTCCTCAAAAGAGCTTGAAGAGGTATTATTTGTAGCTCTAACTTACCAATGAGGAAACTGAGGCTTAAAAAATTAGGCAACCCTATCAAATATGGAGCTAAAATTCACATCCGAATAGATGACAAAGAAGTCCTCCTGTTATTTATGCTTTAAAATGTTTTCCTGTATTTGTCACAACTCTTCGGAGGCAGAATGCACTCATGCATGAGTCTGTTTTTCTGTCTAATGATATTTAAAAACAATTTAATATTATTTTAAATATATATAAAATAAGGTATGTTTACCCAGATTTTCTCATGCAGAAAATATATTCTGCAAGTAAATTATAATAGTGTACAGAAAGAAAAAAAACCCTAAGCATCAGCCTTTTGTAACGTGAAAGATTTGGGGAGAATATAATAAGCAACGTTCAATTGAAAAAAAAGTATTTTACAGTTGTATTACCTCAGGCTTTTTAAGTGAGACATCCTGAATTATGTTTAGAGGAGCTGGTGTTAATTATGTCTAGCTCATTGTTGGCTCTTTGTAACACTCCAGATGTAATAAAGGAACTAAATAGCCTATTGACAGTTCATAGGTTCTGTTCAGGCTTGATTTAATCTGACGCTGTAGGCTTAGTACCCTTCGTTGACAGCAGAACGTTTGGAATAGAACTTTTGTGTGAGGATTTAGGATGTTTATGTTGAGTTTTTGTGGTGTTTGTGACAGACTTGAAATGGTGTTACATCAAATACTATATTTTCAAACACCAAACAGGCTAGATTGTCTTGTGAAGACAGACTGGCTTGGGTTGCCACTATGTGGTAATACCTTTTTTCTTTCATTTCATTGGAAAAGATTATCTAACAATTAATTGTCATTCATCTCAAATTTAATTTGGTATCGTGCATACCTGCTGTTTACCTTTTGTTCCTTCTTTTAAAAAATTTTTAAAGTTAATCTTGATACTTGAAAAAAAAAAATAACCTGCCCTCGCAGGCCAAAACAATGAAAATTTTTCAGTTTTTGGAGTGTATAGTCTTTTGTTCTTCTCATTTTTTTGATAAAGAGGATATAAACTATGTTCAAAACTGACAAGATGTAGACAAGATGTAGAATTCACCAGTTAATTGAGCTCTTTTAAAAGGAATATGACTTACTGCTTTTCACTAATATCAGATAAAAGGAGGCTTTTTTCTTTGATTTTTCTTAGACATATTAATTTGTATTAGTTAATGCAGTTGTGTTCCAGGGACTTCTTCCCTGAGCAGCCCCCCCCCCCGCCCCCCCCCGCCCCGCCCCTCAGTAATGTCTTGGAAATGACATTTTGGGGCTTGGTATCTCTTTTCCACTACTTATATCTGTATCGGTGATTTCTGATCATCCATGCTGCCATTTTAGTTTGAATTAGAAGTGTAACCTTAAACTCTTTTTAAAAAATTGCACCAGGAGCATATGGTTAGCAATTTTATAGTGTAATGAGGCAAGCTTTAGAATTAGGCTAATCTGGATTCACAGTATACTTTCACCACTTAACTAGTTGTGTAACTTTGAGCAACTTATTTAGTCTCTTGGAGCCTACTACTTCATTCAATATCAGTAATGTCTCTTCTGCTGATGGTGTTGGGGATTGGAGACAATGCTTGTAAGACCCCTGTGTGTATCTACCTCAGAGTAAATACTCAGTCCTTTGTGGAAATTGTGCCAGTTCTGTTAAGGATGATATTCTGTCTCAGCTGTGAAAAATTACAGATTAGATTTTGATAGTTAGATTTTGATAGTCATTGTGCTAAGTGCCATTTATTTTCAGATTGCTACCACCCACCCCCATTCCACTCCCACCTTGGGGCCTGTACTAGGGGTATACTTCTCTGACTCTTGAAGCTACCTTTAACTATCTTTATCTTTGGTCGAAGGAATAAGAACCAGTGTGGTGTATGTCAGTTCCAGAGAAAAGCCCTAAGAGGCCATGTGTCAGTTGCTGCAGCCTCTCTTTCTGTCTCAGCGATTGAGGAAATAGGTGAAGGTGGAGCACCCACCGGCCTGGTTCCCTGAGGACTGCAGTGAGCATAGTCCTCTTGCTGATCTTGCAGTCTGAGGTATAAATAAATTTTATTGTGTTACACCACCGAGATCTGGAGACTGTTCCTTACTGTTACGGAACCATACTTTGCATGATACAGGACTACTCAAAAATTGTTTGCAATTTTTTATGTGAATAAAACAATGTCTTTTACCTATTGTAAATGAAGATTTGACCTTTAGAAAACACAAATTGCTTATCTTAGTTTTTTGCCTCAAAATTAATCTTGAACACCGTGGCCTTTGAAAATAGAATATATTTTGTGAGAATGTGATGCTTAAAAGGCATATTGGGGTCTAGTAGTTAAATTCTTATTTTTCTCATTTATTTATTTCATCGGAGGCTAATTACTTCACAGTATTGTGATGGCCTCTGCCATACATCAGCATGAATCAGCCATATGCATACATGTGTCCCCCCTCCTAACCCCCCCTCCGCCCTTCCTCCCCACCCCACCCCTCCAGGTCGTCAGAGAGCACCAGCTTTGAGTTCCCTGTGGCATACATTAAGTTGCCGCTGTCTGTTTATATATGGTAATATGTGTGTTTCAGTGCTGTTCTCTCGGATCATTCCACCTTCTCCTTCTCCCACTGTGTCCAAAAGTCTTTTCTTTATGTCTGTGCCCCTTTGCTGCCGTGCACATAGGATCATTGGCACTGTCTCTCTAGATTCCATATATATGTGTTAATATACATTTGTCTTTCTCTTTCTGACTTACTTTGCTCTGTATACTAGGCTCTAGGCTCATCCACCTCATTAGAACTGACTCAAATGCATTCATTCTTATGGCCGAGTAATATTCCCTAGCATATATGTAGCACAACTTCCTCATCCATTCATTTGCCAGTGGACATCAAGGTTGCTCCCATGTCCTAGCTATTGGAAATAGTGCTACAGTGAACATTGGAGCACATGTGTCTGTTTCAATTCTGGTTTCCTTACAGTATATGCCAAGTAGTGGTATTGCTGGGTAGTAGTAAAGTTCTTAATGAGTGTGCGTGTGAAGTGACCCTGGGGAGGAGAGGAGCATTGTTAGGCAGTGAAATGTCTGGCTTTCATTTAGTATAGCGCACCGCAGGCTCAATAATGGCCCGGGTAGCTGTTTAACACCATGAGCACCACAGGCCCTGAGAGAAAGGTGAAAGAAGGTTAGAAACTGAAGACTAATGGAGTTTCATAACACTTGGCTAGTTGTTGCCACTTAAATTACTACTGTGGCTTATGGTTATCTGTCTGAGCATCTCCTTTGCATGCCGTGGGAATTGGAAGAGAAAGCAGATCAATTGGTGGGAACAGTTTGCCCATAGTTGTGAAAATGCACTGCAGTCCATGGGGTTACAAAGAGTCAGACAGGACTGAGCAACTGAACAACAGCAAACACCACTTGCTGATGGCTGCTTCGTCTTGAGCAGCTTCTTTAATCCTTTTGGTTTTCTTACCCATAAGACGGGCAGTGTAATACCTACTGATGATATAAAGACAGGAGATCATGTATGTAGGATAACACATTAAATGCTTAGCTATATGACTACAGGCTGAAAGATGCAAAAAATATTGGACTTTCTATTCCCTTTTGTTAACTGCATTTTAAAAGTTGATATATAATTGATTTACAAGGGCTTCCCTGACGGCTCAGGGAAAATCTCAGATGGTAAGGAATCTGCTTGTAATGCAGGAGACCTGGGTTTGATCCCTGGGTCAGGAAGATTCACCTGGAGAAGGGAATGGCTACCCAGTCCAGGATTCTTGCCTGGAGAATCCCATGGAAAGAAGAGCCTGGCGGGCTCCAGTCCATGGGGTCACAAAGAGTCAGACACAACTGAGTGACTAACACTCACACAGATGTGCAGTGTTGTATTAGTTTCCGGTGTACAAGAAAGTGATACATATATATACTTTTTTCAGATTCTTTTCTCTGGTAGGTTATTACAAAATATTGAGTATTTTGTACTATACAGTAGGCCCTTGTTGATTATCTATGTTATATACAGTAGGATGTATATGTTGCTTTTGTTGAGAAAGGTGATGCTGATGGATTATTAAGTCCTTCCTTTTTCTACAAAATTTTAGAAAGTGATAACATGATTGTCTTTCTTGTTAATAGTATCCTTTTATAAACATCCCTTTATTTTCCTTAATATCACATAAACTCACACTAGAGTTTCTTGAATGGCATGAGCTCTTTTTATTCCAAAGACCTACCGAAGTATGCTATCAAAACGGGCCCGCGTGCCCTTGGGTAGTGTAGGCCCTCGGTGTACAGCAGATTAGATTGAATTTCCTCACTCGTTATCCAGTAGTATAGTTGTCACGTGCATATTTTATATATAAACTCTGCATCTTTACTATTACAAGATATTTCTTGTACATAGTGTCTTATCTGAATGAGTAAGTATTAGACTAGAAATTTTCTAGTAAATTAAATTGTGAAAATGCTGTTTGCCTCATGCTCATCTGATAACACAAAGTTGTTGATGAAGCAGATTTCTCTTACCAAATCCTATTTGGTTCATTGTCTTAAATTTGAAAAATTCTTGGTTCCTTGTTTAGGCCTCCCTAAGTATTTTTGCCACATGAGAAAAGAAGCAATAATCAGCTGAAATTAGAGCAGTGGTGAAAAAAAATCCCACCGTTGCAAATTTGTCTAATCTATGTAAGGAGAATTTGCACATATATTATTAATTTTGTAGAAGGGACAAAATTTACAGATTTAAGTAATACTTAGTTGTAGCATCTTTGGTGACAGGTATCAATATAAAGAAGTTTTAAAAACAAACTCTTAGTTTAGTTTTAGAAATAGTCCTTATGGTGGAATAACCTTTTTTATTTTATTTAATAATAATAATAAATTTTATTAATATTAAATTAATTATTAATCAATTAATAATTATTTATTGAGAATATTATAATAATATATAATATAATATTATATATAATACAAATATAATGTAATAATACAATAAAATTATTATTAATTACATATTAATATTAAAATTAAAATATTATTATTATTTATTTAATAACCTTTATTATTTTTCATGAGTTTCATACCATATAAGAATTAGATTTCATACTGTGACTGAGTGAGGCCATGTCATAATCAGAGTGTTGAGTTCTTGAGTAATTAAGGCTATTTTAATTAATATATGAAATAACAGTACATTATCCAGAATTTTGATCCATTTGAAATAACATTGTAATAAAATATTTATCAAGTTATTATTTTTTTATTTGGAAGATAATTGATTTACAATGTAAGTCAATTGTTTTAATGATAAACCCAAGGTTTTGTATCATAATAGAATAAGGAGTATGAGTAACAGAAATATTGAAGAGTGCTATTTTTTAAGAAATTGGTAATGGAAAACATATGTTCTTCCCACATGGACAAATCCCAGGGTTGATGAGATATTTGTTTTATAAGGCAGTCGCTAACATTTAAGTGATAACCTTCAAAGTTTACTACAAGTGCATGAAAGATTTCTTGTTATCACATGCTCATGGCTTTTCTGTTAGTGTCTTACAATAGAAGAGAAAAGAAAATGCTCTGTTTTCATATTTTAACTAGAATAATTTAGCATGTGTTCTTTATTTTCCATTCTCTCTTTTTTAAAAGCATATAGTTTTCTTAAGTATGTATTTTTCCCCCTTTAACATATTAGATTTCTGTTTATTTAGACTTAACGTGTTTAATAGCTGCATAATGTTTGGACTCAAACTCAAACTCTTTTGGATTCAAACTCTTACTTTCCTCAGTATTAATGATGTGGTTTTTTTTCCCCCATTTCCCAAAGCAGTAATGATCTGTACAATTATAAAATGGCTATGGTGTTTGTCACAAATTCTCAATTAGGAA
This sequence comes from Odocoileus virginianus, assembly GCF_023699985.2. Classification (NCBI taxonomy): domain Eukaryota; kingdom Metazoa; phylum Chordata; class Mammalia; order Artiodactyla; family Cervidae; genus Odocoileus; species Odocoileus virginianus. The sequence continues at coordinate 6,933,255 of NC_069701.1, read as the reverse complement.
AACTGTAGTATTACTTAAGAAGTTTACTAATGTAAAATTTTCTTTCATTTAGATAATAATATAAAAAGTACATTAATTGTATATAGAGAGAAGTATTGTCAGTATTCTCAACTGCAGTTGTTGAGAGTCTAATTATGTAAGAGGTGAGTGGACATCTGGGTCCATATGTACCATCTGGAAAAGAGCCAATCTCAGCTAAAACATTTCTTCATAATGTTCATTAACTCTCCATAGAGAAAGTGTTTCACACTTAGATCAGCTCTTTTAGATGGAGGAAGTTTAGAGCTAGAACAAATAATACTTAATGCTCGTTTTATAGACCAATAGTGAGAGATGCAGCTAGAAGCCAAGATTTTTAGTTCTACACATCTGGTCATAGTGATATTGGAATCTTGATCTTCTGATGATATGTCTTTGTTATGACTTTCGAATATTTTCTGGCCAACTCACTAAGCAGGTATGGAAACAAATCCTGAGTCAGACCAAGTTCCTATCATGCATGAAGAATACTGTGCTCTTTTCATCCTAAAAGAGAAAAACAATTCTTTGGATGGTTTCATGAAGCCATTTTGCTCCATTATATGTAAATGGAGTACATTACCCTTCAGTGTTTTCTCCTCCTATTCTTCCAAAAAAAGAACATGTTTCCTTTCATTTGAATGCTACTTTTTCTCTTACTTACACTAAATTTTGATAAGGATCTGAAGACATCTTAAAAATTGTTGTTATGTATCATTTATATAAATTCATGTATATTTTAAGCAGATTTCACCTAATCAGCTGTCATTTTGATATAATATTTAAAGAAAATGAAACACATATTTACCTTTAAGCCAGTTTTTAGATGACTTGTATACTGTGACAAATAGTAATACATTATATCTGAGAGAAAGTAGGAGCATAGGGTATTATGTGTTCATTTCATTCCCTAGGTCATAACTCTTTATAAAACACTATACAAAAAGTATCATTGTATGCATAAAGAGGACTTATTTTCATTAAGCATCTTCCCAGTTTACTCAGAGTGTTCTTTTGATACAGAGAAAAGTGTTTAAGATCTTTTTATATTCATTTTAATTAGGAGTAGTGTCCTGAACTGTCTATTGAATATATTGACTTTTAGCTAAAAATTTTGTATGAAAATCTTTCTGTTCTTGGACACAGAGATCAAATCTTTAACATGACTCAGAGTAATGAAAAAGGAAATATTTATTTTGAGAATAGGCCAATTCATATATTATTGGACATAACACAGACCACCCAAGCCTGAAGCCTACTGTTTATAGTAAAAGATCTTAAATCTACATATGTTCTTGATGAGCGAGAGCTATCTTTGTTCCAAGGAGAAAGTTTTATGTCTGCAAAGGGTAATAATTTCATGTTTCTCCCCCACCCTGGACTAGTAAAATTCCGTTAAGTAGATTATTTCATTTCCACAGGGGAGAGGATTTCTTTTGACCTTGGTAACAATAACATTGCTAAATTTCATCTATCAAAGGACTAACGTTTAATATTGTTGGAAAAGCCTAGAGTTATATTTGCCTTCAAAACCAACTTCTTGTATAAATATATGTATATGTGTGTGTGTATATTTGTGAATGTATATATGCACACAAAATGTAGTTGAAGTGTGTGAATACACACACACACACACACACACACAAAATGTAGCTGGTTTGTTTTTAGTACAAAATTTGTGGTTTGATTTGGAACGTCATTCTCTTTTACTCACCCATCAGATTTTGGAATTCTTCAAAGATTGGTTTTAGGCTCTCTTCTTGTCTCTCTCTCTATCCTCATTGTAAACAGCTTACCGCATGTTCATATGTAATAGGAGGAAATAAGGAGAAAATGGTGCAGGGCAGAAGCGGGCAGACTTGAAGCTCCTCAGCTTCCTTTTGGAAAACCATGTCTGTTAGCTGTTATGTTTCTCAGTAAAGTAGAAGGTATGATCTTGGATGAAACTAAGGAGAGGGAGCCAAAGGCTTGGGTAGAATTCAGAGGATTTGCAATATTTGTTTTGTGTAGATTAGAATAAGAGGGTAGGATTGCTGGGCTGTGTTCAGGATGCGTTTGGGCATGCCGACCATATTTTATTGCATACCTTTCCCTAGCATTGCACACTTGCTTCATTATAGTTGTGGAGAAAGTAGATAGTTGCATGTATGGTTGCAGTTTTGCCAATGGAGTTGATGCAAGGATTGATGGAAAAAGAACTTAGGGTAGCCGAGTGCTTCCTAATGTCATAGAATTTAAGCTGGATAAGGAAGATCATGATGAAAGAAAGCATGTAAATGAGAAGAAATTTCTTCCCATGTATGGGAAGAAATATGAAACTAATGAATTGGAAGTCTCTTAGCAGGCCAAAGACCCCTTCATGGTGGGAGTGATTCATCAAGAGAATTTGAAGTAAAGGAGAAGGTGGAAATAAGATAAACTGCTTGAGTAAATTATTCCTGAGCAGTTAGGATGGCAAGATTATTGTAGTGACTTTGGAAGTAGATTTGTGGAAGTGAGTTGGAGTTACTGGACTGAAAAGGGCAGATTCATTCACATGGATCACACATGTGAATGTTGAAGTCATCCTGAATAACGGAAGGATTTGGAGTTGAGAGAAAGACTTCAAGTTAAGTTCTAAGGCCTCTGATAAATAAAGGAGAATGACAGAGAGGTTGGTAAATACAGGAGTGTCGAGGAGGCACGGGGTGGTATGACTGAAAGGTGTGAGTCTTAAATGATCAAGATGTATACTAATGAACTGAGGATAATGGAATAGAGCTAAAAATAGTGAATAGGGAAGAAAATTTTAAGTAAACAAGCAGCTGTCACTAAGCCAGCGCAGGACATGTGTGTCTTTAAAGAACACCTAGTTTTACTGAAGGGAAAGAGGCAACAAAAAAAAACAAAACATGTTTTCCAGATGGGGTTCAGATTATAGGCAAGGTAAAACAGGTAATATGTACTCAGCAAAGGTGGTTTACTGATTGAACAATAATACAAGTTGATTGAAACATTATTGTTATGTCGACATCCCTTTTGGTTTGTATGTGTGTTGGTGTTTGGAATGGAGTATACCTGTTAGAGATAGACTTTAATAATCTCAGTATCAGTAGGATGAGGTCAGGAGTGTACCAGGATGGGTAAGAGAAACAGTTAGTACTATGAGTGAAAGCAGTGCAAAATTTTAAGTCAAATGAAACATCTACCATCTAAGGACTATAGAATTCTGTTTGTTAATGTGGTAGATTGATCAATGGACACATTGAAATTAAGTTTCCCAGTAAATAGGTGGGGAAACAGTGGAAACAGTGTCAGACTTTATTTTTTTGGGCTCCAAAATCATTGCAGATGGTGATTGCAACCATGAAATTAAAAGACGCTTACTCCTTGGAAGGAAAGTTTTGACCAACCTAGATAGCATATTAAAAAGCAGAGACATTACTTTGCCAACAAAGGTCCATCTAGTCAAGGCTATGGTTTTTCCAGTGGTCATGTATGGATGTGAGGGTTGGAATGTGAAGAAAGCTGAGTGCCAAAAAATTGATGCTTTTGAACTGTGGTGTTGGAGAAGACTCTTGAGAGTCCCTTGGACTGCAAGGAGATCCAACCAGTCCATCCTGAAGGAGATAAGTCCTGGGCATTCATTGGTAGGACTGATGCTGAAGCTGAAACTCCAATACTTTGGCCACCTCATGCGAAGAGTTGACTCATTGGAAAAGACCCTGATGCTGGGAGGGATTGGGGGCAGGAGGAGAAGGGGACGACAGAGGATGAGATGGCCGGATGGTATCACCGACTCGATGGACATGAGTTTGAGTAAACTCCGGGAGTTGGTGATGGACAGGGAGGCCTGGCGTGCTGCGATTCATGGGGTCGCAAAGAGTCGGACACGACTGAGCGACTGAACTAAACTGAACTGAAGTGTCTGATGCTGCTTAAAGAAAATACATCAAAGTTTTATATGCTTTGAGTTAATGATCATATGATCACATTAATAAACTACTAATGTAATGTGAAAAGTTACTAATAAGTCTTTCTCTTTAATGATTCATTTAACCTATAAAGTGGTAAAACAAAATAAAAATTGTTTTCTTATCAAATGATGTCATTATCCTCTCTTGGAAATATGTTTCCAAAATTTCCTAGTGGAGTAAATTGCCTCTTATTAAACAGATATATTTAACTGAGCCCATATTACAGTGTTGGAGCTTGTACATGTTTGAGAAGATCCTTCTTCAGGGGATCTTCCTGACCCAGGGATCAAATTGGAATCTCCTGCACTGGCAGGCAGATTCTTTACCACTGAGCCACCTGGGAAGCCCAAAGCTGAGTGAGGTAAGCTGCTGCTGCTGAGTCGCTTCAGTCGTGTCTGACTCTGTGCGACCCCATAGACGGCAGCCCACCAGGCTCCCCGCTCCCTGGGATTCTCCAGGCAAGAACACTGGAGTGGGTTGCCATTTCCTTCTCCAATGCGTGAAAGTGAAAAATGAAAGTGAAAAGTGAAAGTGAATTCGCTCAGCCATGTCTGACTCCTAGTGACCCCATGGACTGCAGCCCACCAGGCTCCTCCGTCCATGGGATTTTCCAGGCAAGAGTAACAGAGTGGGGTGCCATTGCCTTCTCCGAGCTGAGGTATAGAGAAGGTTAATTAAGTCACTGCTGTAAGTGGCAGAGTCAGACGTGGACCCAGATGCTCCTAACCATTATGCTAAACTGGTTTAGCGTGGTCTTAGGAAGAATATCACCCATAAAAAATAAAACTTTTTCTTTCTTGCATTCTATTTCTTATTTTCTCAGTCTCATGGATTACTAGAATTGGCTTCAGTGCTTAGGACTGAAAAACTCAAAATACAGTGGCTTAAACATGAGATAAATTTATTTCTTACATCAGAGGACTCCAGGTAGGCGGTGCAGGGCTGATGCAGTAACTCCCCAGTCACTGAGTCCTTGCTCACTCTTTCACCACCCTTCTGAATAAGCTTCATTCTTTTTCCTTTTTTTGAAAAAATACTTATTTGGCTGCTGGCACGTGTGGCCTTTTTTTTTTTTCTCCTTTAGCTGTGGCATGTGGGATCTAGTACCCTGACTAGTGATCGAACCTAGGGCCCGTGCCTTGGGAGCACTGAGTCTTGGTCACTGGGCCAGCAGGGAGGTCTCTAAACTTCATTCTTAAGATGACTCCCTGTGCTAAGATGGCTGTGAGAACCCCAGCCTTTGTTATCTGTCTTACAGGCCAGCAGTAACGTAACTGACCAGAGGTAGGAAAAGAGACTCCTCCCACTGCAACCAGCTTTCTTTAGACAAAGCGCCACACAACACTTCTGCTCTCCTTTCATTGCTCAGGATTTAGTCACGTGGCCATACAAACTGGGGATTGTGGTCTTTTATTCTGGATAAATGCCTTACTGCATAATGGGTTTCTGCTCCTAAGGGAGAACTCTAGGGCGAATGGTATTAAGTGTGTATCTAGCAGTCACCATCCTTGGATCCTTATCTCTTCAAAATGATTTCTTTTTATGTATACTGATTTTTTAAGTACATCTTGAACTGAGAGTTTAAATAACTGACACCGGTGAGGACAAAGGTTGAGGAGCAGTAGAATGGGATTTGGGGGCACTCGTGGCATATGATGAGGGTAATGCAAGAAAACAAATTGGAGAGGGCAGAAGTCATAATTGCTGTAGTTTTCAGGCTCAGACGGTAAAGAATCTGCCTTCAATGCTGGAGACCCGACTTCGATCCGTGGGTCAGGAAGATCCCCTGGAGAAGGGAATGGCAACCCACTCCAGTGTTCTTGCCTGGAGAACCCCATGGACAGAGGAGCCTGGAGGCTGGGCTACAGTCCACAGGGTCGCAGAGAGTCAGACTGAGTGACTGCCACACACAGGGAGGGGCTTCCCTGACAGTCCAGTGGTTAAGAGTTTGTCTTCCAGTGTAGAGGGTGCGGCTTTGATACCTAGTCATAGAGCACAGATCCCGCATGCCTTGTGGCCAAAAACCCAAAACCTAAAACAGAAACATATTATAACAAATTAAATAATGACTTTAAAAATGATCCATATCCAAACTACAGGGAAACTCTTCCATGAAGTGATAAGTGAAGTCTAATTATGCATTCACCTAAAATATATGTTATATATTAACAGTTTAATGAAAAGTAGTATTTTTAAATTGGAGTTCCAGTTCCTTTATGGGGAGCAGGTGGATGAAAAAAATTCTCACCCATTTGTTTCATTTATTTAGGCACCTAAGAAAAGATGATTATTGAACTGAGAGAGTCCTAAATGACGAGGAAGAAATTCCTTGCTAACTCTCCCTTTCTCACAGGAGATAAGTGTTCTTGTCCATCCCCTTTTAAAGTATGGAAGACATACTATGTCTTATTTCACATGGTTGTGGGAGTTTTATTATATAAAAAAAGTGTTTTGGAAGAAAACATGTTTCATTGGAAAGGTATTTTCTTCCCACTGAAGATAACAGTAAACTGCAAACAGTTTTCTAAGCTTACTGCGTGTTTAATTCACAGCTTAGATTTCATGATTGTTTTTGGTGATACATAAAAATTTTCATGAATATAGAGAATTTTATGTATGGTGTACATTTCAAAAATAATACATGAAACTAAGGGTCATGATCAATACTCTGTTTTCCTGTAAGACAGTGTGCTCTGGATTACAGGGTAGCCAAGTAAAGCCTTGTTTACTTTCAGGGAAGATGAAGAATCTACTCTTTTAAAGAATCTACTCTGTTTTAAAGGTCTGAACATGAATATTTACCTGACTTGTTCATTATACACACTTTATCAACTGACACATCTTAAATGACTTACATTTTCAATGAATGATTTAAGACTTTGAACTAGGATGAGAAAACCTTCTTTATCTTTATTTCACAAGTACATCAGGAACAGAATTCTGACCTTAAGGGTCAGAGATCTTGAATAGATGGTCATGGATCTCACAGAGTTCTGATCTGTCTTTTGTTGCTTTTGTGTTTTTTCTCCTGCTGCACAATTAGTAAACCCAGTTTACTAGTGCTGACCTTCTTTGTTTTATTTGTTTTGTTGCTTGTGGAAACCCAATGAGAGCTTTTCAGAGTGGATTGCAGTCAGAAGTGATTTATTTTGTGTATCTAAGCTGGATTCCAGCTGTTTGAGGTTTTTCTCTTGGATGTCTAGATTTCAGATAGCATCTAGACTGAAAAGACAATTCTGGTTAAGATGCCTATCTGAGTCTTAAGCAGTTTAAATTCTTTGTTTTTCTAAGTTTCTAAGAAATTTACTTAGATTTGTATGTTAAAAATCATTGTTCATGCTTAAATTTTTATATTGATAGGATTATAAATTCCAAAATTGGTCTTAAAAAATGGCTAGTTTTAAGGAAGAATTATATTGTTTTAAAAACTACTCAGACTATTCAGTTAGCCGGATCAGTAGAACTCAGTAGTCTGTCCTACAGCTTATAACAGAACTTTTCCTTTAGAACTTTTAATTCAGAAGTTACAACCCCTTAATGTGAGGAGATAGACTCCTATTCACACTTAAAACCATATGATTGGTGGTAAATTATGATTTATGGTCATATTCTGAATCTTTCCATTAATTTTTGCTTTTTTATTTTATTTGTCAACATATAAACACTTTCACATCTAGTTTTGATTTATATGACTTGTCAAACTCTTCTGTTTATTATTAAAATTGTTTCATAGCCTTCACAATCCCATAAACTTAAAAAAAGTTATAAAAAATAACATTTTCTGAAAAAATATTAGCTGTCATTATTCTTAGACTACAGATTTATGTTGATTTTCTTTTTTTAACAAGAATTTCAGTTTTTCTCAGATTCAAATTATATGCACCTGAAGAAACATCTGTAAAAGTCTCAATTTGGTTTCTTCTAGGTGGATTCTCAGCTATAAAATACTTTTCTTGTATCAGATGACCTATCAGTTTACTTTTAAAATATCACTTTTGATTACTTCCTTCTTAACTATAATCCTTAGAATAAAAGCCCCCTTCAAAATTTTACAGCAGGACTAAAATATATGTCACTAATTTCAGTCTTATTGGGTTCGGTTGATTGATATCAACTCCCTGCAGCTCCCTAGAACTACAGTATGGTGACATTAACTTACTATGGATGTCTGTCAGGTTTTCATGATTCTAGTATCAATGAAGAAAAGAAAGTTGTACCATGCATTGTATCACCACTCTATTAATTTTAATCTTTAGAAAGTCACTTATAAGCAAGCTGTAATTACTTTTGTGATTATGCTGAACTTAATGAAGTCTTAGATTTAGAAGTCTTTGATTCTCATTTTGGTTCCTTCTCTAATAAATTATTAGCTGATCTACCCTGGACAAGATTACTTTCTAAACCTGTCTTTTTATCTGTAAAATGAATGTTGTGAGGATCAAATGAAACACCATATAGATGTTATTATTACCTACCCACGCTGTTAGTCAGAGGTCTTTTTAATCTTCTTGACCATAACTGACTTCACGGGTACTATCCTGTCCTAGGATCCTTTATTCCTTGCTGTTTATTTTTATTATTGTTTTAGATATTTTCATTCCCTCGTTCATTGATATTCGTGGTTCTACCAGTCTTTAGTCCTTCTAAAAGACTATGATTATAAAGAAAAATAGAACAAATATATAATATTGTTCACAAAATGGATATCACCCTTTGGAATCTGCACATAGATTTTTAAAGGCTGAGATTATAGGTTCAGAACAAAGTTCCAAACACCAGGGAGGAAAAAGGAGAAAACTGTAAATAGTAAAAAAAAAAAAAAAGAAAGAAAAAAAAACAACCCTAGGGAAAAGGAGAAAGGAGCTTAACTTGTACTGAATACCTGTCTCGTTCCAGGCATTGCTCTTGATAGATGCATTTATGTTATTTAAATTATTCCCCCTCCTGTCTTATAGAGGAAGAGGCAGAGGACCAGGTACATTAGCTAACGTCCTTTTAGTCTATTCAGGTCCCTTCTTATTGTTTATCTATGTTTTCTCCCCAGACATTGTTTGGTAAATATTGTTTACTTTGGGTGTTTGAGTTCCATGCTAATGGTGTAGATAGAGTTCTATGCTAATGGTTTACTTTTACTAGCAGAAGTAAATGAAACTTGAGTATTTTTAAACAAGGATACCAGATATGAGATTTATGAGATGTATTTTGTACTGTTTTGGGGAATATAGGTCTTCAGACCAGTCTTTAGAGTGGGTGGAATGGGTGTGGCAGTAATTCAGGAAGCCTTCCCCTCCCAAGCTAGAAATGTCAGCAAAACTTGCCAGTCTGAAAGCTGCTGAACGCTAAAAATGAAACCCTTCTCAGTGTCTGATTTTCTTTCCCACATTCCCTCAGGGCCCAGCTCCCACTATTCTGCCAACAATTCCCTGACCTGGTAGGCAAAAGCGAAAATGCTAACTGTGAATCTGTGAGTTAGTGCTGCAGCCGTCAGGGCTAAACCCAGCCTTATTTGAAATGAACAATCAAGTGAGTCAGGATTTAGCTCTAAGCAGACTCTGAGCTGTCCTCCCCGTCCCCACTGCTTCACTTGCCAGCTCCCCAGTGCTCTGCTCCGTACGCGTCTCCCTCAGGTTCCACCGGTACTTCCCTACCTTGTACCTTTCTGACTGACTTTTTCATAAAGGTCCAAATGTCTTGTCTTGTGATAGGTACTCTGACCTGACTCAAGTGTAGAATTAGTAGCAGGAGTGAATGAACTCTAAAGAAATAAATACCACATTTTCAGCTCCCTGTCCTCATATTACAGAAGGCTAGACAAGACATTCATAAAATATGACTTGTAAGTGCACTGCTTTCTGGAGAAATCTTTTTTTTCCCCTAGGGAAGTCTAAGAAGCATCTGTTGTATTTCTAGAGCAAATCATCTTTAACCTTTCCTTCATTTTTGTTTTATTTAAATGAATGGATATTTGAGAAGCCCTTGTCTCCATGTTGAGGCCCCGACAATTTTTCTACTAAAAAAAAAAAGTCTGTAAAGTGTTACTATTACATTGGGTAATTTTATTTCAAACTGAATACAAGACTGTTATTTTCTTCTGTCCTGCTGTGCGATTGTCTTTTGTGTTTTCACTAGACTCTCCCTCCTCTTTAACCTCTTGGAATTTTGCCTCTGGAGTTTGAATCCCCTTCCTATTTTCTGAAAAAAAAAAAAAAAAAAAAAAAAGAGATGCAGAACAAGGCATGGCTTGAAGTCAAAAGTAAATTCCTGTATTTAAGTGCTAGCAACCGCTACAGGCTCCATGAGGTCAAAGCCTACCTCTCAGCGACTTGGCTGTTAGGTGACCATATGTTTTAGGAAAGGGCACTGGACCGACTCTGAACATGTAGAGTTTTGATGCATTGTTGCCAAAAAATCACTCTGTGTATTAGAAGTTTGCCTGGCAGGATACTGAAAACCTAGAATGTAGCCCATACATATAAACTTGTTGGAAGAAAAAATACATTTTTCGAGTCCTGGTGGGAAAAACCAAGACAGTTTGGATTTTAGTTTTCTTCCCACTTTCCCTACTGCCAGCCTCCACAGGGACCCTAATTATGTGGCACAGAACAGAAGATTATTTTCTGTATTTTAAATAATATTGTTGCTTTTGACTCAGCACCATTTCAGTTTACATATGCAAAGGAAAATATAAAATTACAAGGGATGTTCACTAATGAAAAGTAAAAGTGTTAGTCACTGAGTTGTGTCCGACTCTCTGTGACCCCAGGGACTGTAGCCCGCCAGCTCCTCTGTCCATGGAATTCTCCAGGCAGGAATACTGGAGTGGGTTGCTATTCCCTTCTCCAGGGGATCTTCCCAACCCAGGGATCGAACCCAAGTCTCCTGCACTGCAGACAGATTCTTCGCCTTCTGAGCCATCAGGGAAATTGACCCAATGGACACTAGCTAGGATGGTATTTAAGCAAAGAATTAATATTTAATTAGAGCTACTTAGATGTGCCTGTACATCAGTTTTGCACATCTCTGAGAAATAGCATATATAATCCTAAATATGCGTGTGTGTGATCTTGCTAGTATCTTTGATATATTTTTAAGCATTTCTAATGTAGGCTCATTGAATGTTTTAAGATGGTTTCTTGTTAGACATTAGAACATAGATATATTAAATAGTCTAAGATATTTTCCTATAAAGTATTGCATGAGTATGTTCCACCTTTCCAAACTGGTAAAGCAAGAGCATATTGCAGAAAGTCAGCTTATAACAAGTATAGATGGTGCATGCATACAAAGTCACTTCAGTTGTGTCCAACCCGTTGCAACCCTATGGACTGTAGCCCGCCAGGCTCCTCTGTCCATGGGCTTCTCCAGGCAAGAATACTGGAGTGGGTTGCCATACCCTCCTCCAGAGGGCCTTCCCAATCCAGGAATCGAACCTGCATCTCTTACGTCTCCTACGTTAGCAGGTATGTTCTTTGCCACTGGCACGACTACTTGGGAAGCCCGTAGACGGTACTATAAGCGGTATGCTCTATTCTTATTTCAACGGGGCTTGGTTATTTGCTGTACTTAGTTCAGCAGATCTCAGGTAATTTTTACACATAGAAATTATTAGACCAATACAGAAATAGGTGGGCTTTTCTGGTGGCACAGTGGTGAAGAATCTGCCTGCAGTGTAGGATGCATGGGAGACGCAGGTTCAGTTCCTGGGTGGGAAGATCCCCTGGAGGAGGAAACGGGAACCCACTCCAGTATTCTTGCCTGAAAAACTCATGGTAAAGAAGAGCCTGGTGGGCTGCTGTCCATAGGGTCACAAAGAGTCAGACACAATTGAGTGACTGGACACGCACATAGAAATAGATAAGCTATCTGAAGGTAAAAATATAATTTTGAAGATTTGAGTATTTAGTTTGTCCATTTGTATTAGAAGGTACTTTACTTTGGGTAGAATGTTAATTTTATAATATTTTTCTACTTAAAATCTATAAAGAGATATCTTCAGTAGCCCCTCAAACTGAATGTTTAAACCCATTTCATATCAATTTAGTATTGGTTGAATTATATTTAAATTTGAGAACCCAGAAGCAGGTTGTAACTGTATCAAGTTGGAGCAAATCATGAAAATTTGCAGATAATAGTCTGTATCAGAATTTTTAAGTTGTAAGGAATCTTCAGGATCATTCAATTTCATCTTTTTGTGTTATATTTAGAGAAACTAAGGATGAAAAACAGAAGTTTCATTTTAAGATCTTGTAACTATTTAGTGAAAGAGCCGGAATTAAAAATGAGATTTTCAGACTGTCTTTGGCCTGATCAATTATGGAGTCTAAACTGGGAGAATACTCACTAGAAGGAAAGGAATTAACCTCTCAGTATATCGGGCCATATTTATCTACTGACCTATTTGTGGATGACTGATCTTTTCTGTTGGAATTCATGATAACCTTAAGACTGAAATTCATGATAACCCTAAGACTGTTCTAAGTCATTAACGTTGTTGGCTCTGATAAAGTAAATGGAACACTGGCCAAGTAGGAGTAGCCGTGTTTTCTTTCTCCTGCATTTCGAAATTATCAATGTCACGGGATCGATATCTAAGAAATACTTTCCAGATGGCTTTGTTTTTGTTTACTGAACTCTATTTTACAGTGGAAGCCTTTGAAAGAATATGGGCCTTCCCAATAGTTTTGGATGACCTTTAGTTCCTCCCTGTTCCTCGTTTAAGCTGGTTAGAGAGGATTTTGTTTTGCTTTTAAGATAAGTGTGACTGTTTGCATATAAATCTGTTGTCACATTTTATGTGTATATTCAAAAAACTTGGCTTTTCCAGAAGTTTGATAAAGCCTTTTTATTCTCATTTTCTACCTTGGTAATTTTACTTCTTATAAAGCTTGAAGGAAAATTGAACATTTTTTTCTACAGTTTTCAAAAATATCAGGTTATTCCTGTAATCAGTACCCTAATCTTCCTTTCCCCTGCCCAACTCTGCCAAAAAAAGATCCACAGAATTGGAACTACAAAGCTGATAAGGGTCATCACACTTAAGATTTCTCATGTCATCCTCATAGAAGGGACCTTTGTGAAGAAACCTATTCATAAAAACTGAGAGCACTTCGAAAACAACACAATTTTCCTGTAACCTGCAAGAGGAGTTTGAATAAACTACAGCCGATGGCAGGAAAACTAAAGAGTGTCTGAATGTTCAACGTTAGGATTGGGCTGGGAAGAAAATCGCAGTAACAAGAGAACTGGATGTGACGTTAATTACACGAAGGTATATAACTCTTCCATCCAATGTGCCTTATTGGCAGTCTTGGTTTTCAGCATCCTTCTATGTTCCCAACAGTAAATAAATTCTGTGACTTTATTAATTGTATGCACACAGAGCAATATCTACAACTACATTATGGATGCTGCAAATGAGGTTACTTTCTTTGGCAGAGATAGTCTAGATGAATTCCTGATTCCAAAGCAAGAAATAGAGGTATTTTTTGTTTTTTGCTCTTTTTTTGGCTTTTAACTGGTATTAATTATTTGAATTTTATAGTATCTTAAAGCTTGATACTTTTTGGCCTCGTTTAGTTTTGAAAAGAGTCATTTTAAAACCAATTCGTTAATCCGGCAGAATGTATTAAAATGTCTTAAAGTTGATGTGTAATTTAATCTATTATCTTAAAGGGCAGTATAAGTTTTTAGATGGCTTTAACAGAATTCAGTTTCTAAGTTGATATTTTAAAAGTTCAAACAGATGCTATTAAGTGAGATTGAAGTTTAAAAATAAGCAACAAGATGGGATTCAATACTAAGTCATGAAAGCTACACTTGGAATATCTTTGTTAAACACAGGTCTGGTCATGTCTTCTCTGATAGCTCAATTGGTAAGGAATCCATTTGCAATGCAGAAGACCTGGGTTCGATCCCTGGATTGGGAAGATGCCCCGGAGAAGGGAAAGGCTACCCACTCCAGTATTCTGGCCTGGAGAATTCCGTGGACTGTATATTATCCATGGGGTCACAAAGAATCAGACACAACTGAGTCACTTTCACTGTTCTGGGACATGGGGTCTTTTGCCTTAGAGGTAAATTTCAAACTCATGTTTTTAAAATGTGTCTTTTTTTTATTGAAGGATAATCGCGCTACAGAATTTTGTTGTTTTCTGTCAAACCTCATCATGAATCACCCATAGGTATACATATATTCCCTCCCTTTTGAACCTCCTTCCCATCTCCTCGCCATCCCACCCCTCGAGGTTGATACAGAGCCCCTGTCAAGCTCATTTTTTAGAATTAATTGATTTGCCTGCACCAGCTCGGCCTTGGTTGTGGCCCGCGGGACCCTCAGTCTTGGTTGCGGCGTGTGGAGTCTTTAGCTGTGACATGCGAACTCTCAGTTGCAGCATGTGGGATCTGGTTCCCTGACCAGGGATCAGTCCAAGCCCCCTGCATTGGGAGCTTGGAGTCTTAACCACTGGACCACCAGGGAGATCCCTCAAACTTGTTTTTGACACGTTTGGCCTGTGCCAAGCCCTTCTCTGCTCTGTTTCCTTACCTCCATTTGCCACTCAGGTTAAGCCTCTTCAGTTCCGGAATGCCCAGGATTCTCCCTTGGCTAGGTCCCACATGGACTGTCGCTGTCTGCTCTCTCCCTCCTCTTCTGCCTGCCTGTGCCCTCTTGAGTACATCTTCTCTTCTGGGTAGCCTGCCGTGCCCAAGCCGGGCTTAGCCACCCCTCCTGTGTGCCCCTTGAGCACTGGGCGCTTCATATTAAAGTGCTTCCGACAGTGCAGTAGCTCCTGTCACTTATATGTGTACCCCTCTGGGTTGTGAGCTCCTGGAGAACACGGACACTGGCTGTCCCCAGCACTTGACAACCTATCTGGTCCATAGTCGACTCAGAGTAAATGTTGGTGAAATATTTAACTGCGTGAACGAGTGTGAATAATGCCCCGACCTATGAACTTTACGGTCTCACCTCTTGTGTGTGCTCGGTCGCTCAGTCGTGTCCAACTCTTTGCCACCTCATGGGCTGTAGCCCGCCAGGCTTCTCTGTCCATGGGATTTCCCAGGCAAGAGTACCGGAGCAGATTGCCATTTCCTTCTCCAGGGGATCTTCCCGGCCCAGGGACTGAACCTACGTCTCTTGCATCTCCTGCATTGGCAGGCAGATTCTTTACCACTAGCGGTCCCTTGGAAACCCTCTTTTTTTCAGTTGTAATTTCTAGTTCAGTATAAGCATGTCTATAGCAGCATTCCCATTCCTGCTTTTTGGACTTGATAGCCTTATATTACAATCACTGTTAAATTTCATTTGAAGATAGCTTCTCATTCAGAAAAGATTAGAGACTCCTTTTTAGATCCCTGTTTATGCACACTTATGTCTAAGTGTCAATTCATGCCAAATTATCAGTGAAAAAACTAATAAAATTTTATATTAAGGCTGAACACTGGGAGTTGTTAATATGTAATGGGGTAGCTGATTTTAAAATAAACATATTTTTAGATACTAAATATTTTTAAAAAGCTTAGAATTGCTGTTAAAAAATGAGTCCAAGAAACATGATACCCAATTAGAAATATTATTACTCAAAAGTAGTGTTTTCAGTTACTAGACAGATACAGATTTCTTTCTTTCAACTTGTTATTGAGTGGCCTATGTGCTATGCACTGATGTAGGCACTTGGGATACATAACTGAACAGTGTGAAACTCCTGAATGCTTTAGTAATTAGAACAAAAAGGAGCTCAGAATGCACATACACATATTTATGCATATACATAAAATACTGATTAATATGCTGTAGACAAGCCTGTTTCTGAAATCAGCAACAGATTTTAATAATTATCGTACTTAAAGTGAAACATTGAAGTTATTATGTGAAAGACTAAGTGATGGTAGGATTTGGGAGGAAAGGGGAATTGTGCCTTGAATTTTATTAAATATAGTAAACAAATAAAATTGATCTTCAACAGTAATATGCTTGGCGTGTTATGGTAGGCTGTGTTATTGTTTAAAAGCCTTTGCTGTCTCTCCCTGGGGAAGCATTATACTCACTGACCTATTAACATCATGCCTGGTCTTCGATTTGCTTTGGCTAATAAAATATGAGTGGAAATGATTTATGTTTTCTTTTGAGCAGAAACTTTGAGTCAGAACACAGTGTCCTATATTCTTTTTTTCTCTGCTTTGACAATTCAGCAGATCTGAATAGATGTTTCTCCATTACCCTAAGGTCTGAAATAAAGATGACATGTAGTTGAGACTTAGCCAACTCTTGTTTGATATGTAGCATGAGCAAGAAATAACCTTTTGTTGTTCAAACTGTTGAAATTCTATTACTGCAATGTAACCTGGCCTGATGGTTCTCGAGCTTGAGCATGCGCTGGAATAATGTGGAGGTTTTGTTAAAATGCAGAATGCACAGGTTGTTGGACCCCACTCTTTAGAGTTTCTGAACTCACGAGAACTGCAGTGGGAACCAAAATTTCAGTTTCTAACAAGTTACTACGATTGGATGCTGATGCTGTTCCGGGTGGTCCATGCTTCGAGAATCACTGACCTAGGCTTTCCTGACTGTGTGGTCTATTAGTTTATATTTCTAGATACTTTAATTACACAGTAAGTGCTGCGGTTTTGTTGTTGTTGCTCAGTCACTAAGTGGTGTCCGACTCTGTGACCCCATTGACCGTAGCCTGCCAGGCTCCTCCATCCATGGGATTCTCCAGGGGAGAATCCTGGGGTGGGTCCCCATTCCCTTCTCCAGGGGTCTTCCCGAGCCAGGGATCGAACACGCGTCTCCTGAGGCTCCTCCATTGGCAGGCGGATTCTTTACCACTAAGCCACCAAGGAAGCCCAAGTGCTATAATAACAAGATGCAAACTGTTTGCCAGCATCATTACTGAAGACATAAGCTCTATAAACTGCTTTTGATTTCTGAGATATGGACACTCAAAATGCCATATGGAAACATAAGTTTTGTAGAATGGAATAGATAACTTTGGGAATTAGTATCACATTGTTGTTGTTCAGTCACCCAGTTCTGTCCAGCTCTTTGTGACCCCGTGGACTGCAGCACGCCAGACCTCCCTGTCCCTCACCATCTCCCAGAGTTTGCCCAAGTTCATGTCCATTGCATCAGTGATGCCATCCAGCCATCTCATCCTCTGATGCTGTCTTCTCCTTCTGCCCTAAATCTTTCCCAGCATCAGGGACTTTTCCAGTGAGTCATCTGTTCACATCAGATGACCAAACTACTGGAGCTTCATCACCGGTCCTTCCAACGAGTATTCAGTATTTCCCTTAAGATTGACTAGCTATCACATTAGCAAGAGCCAAATAAAACCTGCCAAAAATATACAAAAAGCAAAGAAGTTTGAGAAAGAGTCACATACAGTTGTGAGAGAAACTGTCATTCCTGTTGGACTTGGTAGCAATCCTCTTGAACAAGGAGGGTGGTTGGAGAATGGATTGCATGTGGAAGGACCAGGGTAACCAAGATGAGAGAGGTGAGAGAGTGTGAAATGTATCTGAAAGTAACTGCTAATACAGTTTGCTGCTGAGAGACAGGTAAGGGAGAAGTGATCTCATGAACCTCTTTCAGAAGTCCCATTTCTTGTTTGGTGTGTGATAGAAAACACAACACAGCTTCGTTCCAGGTCTGTTTTTGTACTCATGTTTGGAATTGAGGTGCTTTTGGAATTCAAGTTGCTAATGGTGGCAGATTTAATACCGATTGCAATTGTCCACAAAGTTTTGGAGAGACTTATGTAAAAAATCACTCTTATGAAGAGGGAGGTAGGTAAGAGAAGGCAGCAAAGAGTCCTGAACAAAGTCAGGCCAATCACGTTTCATGGGGAGGATTTTGGTTCCTTGCTATCCATGCTCTTCTGTCCCTTGTAAAGTCTTTGCATGATTTTCGTTGGGGGAATATTGCTCTGTCCTTCCATTCAGGTGATTTGTGATTTATCTCCTACAGCCCAGGATCTCTCATCTTCCCTGTGGTATTTCTTCTCCCCAGTGAGACCCCAGCAGGCACAGAGAGTGAGTTATGTGGATATAAACAGATTTCCTTGTGTGTGATGCTGTCTTAGCCCAGAATCTGTCTAGGGGCAGATCATTTAATCTCCCTAGGCCTTGGTTTCTTAATCTTACAGTTCAACTCTCTTAGGTTAGTTTAGTTCCAATATTTCATTTTTCTAGTACCATTTATAGTCTAGTGGGATTCCAGTATTTTAACTTGCCCAGTTTTTGTCATATGTAACACAAGTCCATCACCTTTGAGATGAATGAAATAAGCCGGAATTTTTAAATGAAGGTTTTTCTTTTAGAGTTAGATACTCTGTAGTACTCAGTTAATCATAAAACTGTAGTTTTCTAAAAGCTTCCAAGTGTTTTTGCTCCATTATTCAAAGATGCATATTTCATTTTAGATGTGAACTTTGATATTAAATATGCATAACTTCATGAAAAAGTATAGCCTAAATAGCTGCTAATTTTGTTCAGTATGCAAACCAATTGCTATGTTATTTTAATAACATAGATACTAATGTGCATATGAAAATAAATTATATGATTCAGAGATCCTATATCATTGAAAATCTTTGTTTTAATCTTTTCCCCAACCATTATAGGAGGGAAAAAAGTGAAAATACTTGACAATCTTAAGGTCTTTAAAAAATAGTTTGGTTCAGTATTGTGGTTAGAATTTTTGTTTAATGTAAAAAATTTTTGTCCTTAGTAATACCATGATTTTAAGAAACTTGGTAAGTTTTTCCTTGGATTTATGTAAAACACAATTTTGCTTCTAAATTTGGTTTTTGCCTATTGTTAATTTGGCAGGTGTAAACATATGCCATTTCCTTAGGAATTGGAAACAGTTTAGGTCAATGGAAGTAAAATCTACTTCTTTTACACATATTTTAGTTTGACTAGCTGACTCATTGGAAAAGGCCTTGATGCTGGGAAAGATCGAGGACAGGATGAGAAGAGGACGACAGAGGATGAGATGATTGGATGGCATCACCAACTCAATGGACGGTTGTTGTTCAGTTGTGTCTGACTCTTTGCAACCCCACAGATTGCAGCACGCCAGACATCCCTGTCCTTCACCATCTCCTGGAGTTTACTCAAACTCATGTCCATAGCATCAGTGATGCCATGCAACCATCTTGTCCTCTGTCGTCCCCTTCTCCTCCTGCCCTCAATCTTTCCCAGCATCAGGGTCTTTTTCAATGAGTCAGCTCTTCCCATCAGGTGGTCAAAGTATTGGAGCTTCAACTTCAGCATCAGTCCTTCTGATGAATATTCAGGGTTGATTTCCTTTAGGATTGACTGGTTTGATCTCCTTGCAGTCCAATGGACAAGAATTTGAGCAAACTCCAGGAGATACTGAAGGACAGGGAAACCTGGTGTGCTGCAGTCCATGGGTCACACAGAGTTGGACAGGATTGAAATGAACAGAAACAAGTATTGTTATTACTAGTTCATTTTGAGAGGGAGATTCATCCTAATTAACATTTCTTTTAGAAACAGTCTGAAGGTGATTCTTGGTTTCTTAGCAATTAAAGAAGTCCTGGAGCATGACCTTCCTTAGTTTAGATTTTAAAGGAAAAACAGTTCCAGGCTTTCCAAGTTTAAGGAGAAATATGATTCTATTGGAGTTGTTACTGTAATTTTGAATCCAAA
Source organism: Odocoileus virginianus (assembly GCF_023699985.2). NCBI lineage: Eukaryota > Metazoa > Chordata > Mammalia > Artiodactyla > Cervidae > Odocoileus > Odocoileus virginianus. The sequence continues at coordinate 6,913,606 of NC_069701.1, read as the reverse complement.
TGTTTCCAATTTATATTCAAGACATACTAGAAAAAAGTACACAATAATCATCTGGGGACTTACAATCACACTTGATTACCCATAACTGCTGCCTTGCTTCACCAACTTTCCTTAGGTTATTGAGAACAAAGCTAAGCACCAGTGTTCCATTCTATGTGAAATAAATGTACTGTAAAACATTTACCAAAATCAAAAATAATATTTTTAATGCAGTGGGGAAAATCACTTTTAAAGAAAGCAGTTAAAAATTGTTTGGAAGGTCTATGATGTGTTCATGAACAAACAAACTAATCCTCCACAAATTTCTTCATCTGTTGTGGTTCCAACTTAAGATTTTTGTGTATGAGCATTCTTAAAGTAAGACCATAATATCAGCTATTTTGTTTTCACATATTAAGTGCCATATGTTGGCTGAAACCAAACTCTCTGAGTCTGTTTTATTCTTAAAATAATAGTAGACCTAGGAGGAAAAAACCTGTTGTGTATGTTTAAGCAAAGAAGTGTATTTTAATTGCACACCCCAGGTTCCGAATAGTAAGTTGAAATGATTGATTTAACCTGTTGGAGTGTACATATGTAATTAGAACACTTAAGATTTTTTAAAAACAAAGCTAAAATAAAATCTTTAAATTAATCCCATCTCAATTTTTCTGATATTCTTTTGGTAAACAGATATCAATCAAAATCTATAGTTGTCAATCCAGTTTCAGTTACTACATTATAGTTCCAGTTCAGTTCAGTCACTTAGTCATGTCCGACTCTTTGTGACCCCATGGACTGCAGCACACAGTCCTGTCCATCACCAACTCCCAGAGTTTACTCCAACTCATGTCCATTGAGTCGGTGATGCCATCCAACCATCTCATCCTCTGTCGTCCCCTTCTCCTCCTGCCTTCAGTCTTTCCCAGCATCAGGGTCTTTTCAAGTGAGTCAGTTCTTTGCATCAGGTGGCCAAAGAATTGGAGTTTCAGCTTCAGCATCAGTCCTTCCAATAAATATTCTGGACTGATTTCCTTTAGGATGGACTGGCTGAATCTCCTTGCAGTCCAAGGGACTCTCAAGCGTCTTCTCCAACACTGCAGTTCAAAAGCATCAATTCTTCAGCGCTCAGCTTTCTTTATAGTCCAGCTCTCACATGACTACTGGAAAAACCATAGCCTTGACTAGATGGACCTTTGTTGACAAAGTAATGTCTCTGCTTTTTCATATTCTGTCTAGGTTGGTCATAGCTTTTCTCCCAAGGAGCAAGCATCTTTTGATTTCATGGCTGCTGTCACCATCTGCAGTGATTTTGGAGCCCCCCAAAACAGTCTGTCTCTGTTTCCATTGTTTCCCGATCTAGTTGCCATGAAGTGATGGGGCCAGATGCCATGATCTTCGTTTTCTGAATGTTTTGTTTTTTTACACTCTCCTCTTTCACTTTCAACTTAGGATGGGTGTTTTGGGACATAATCCCATCATAAGTGAAAGAAGAGCCCTGCTGCTTTTCTCAAATCAAACAATTTAAGGAGATAAAATGCAGGACTAAAGAAATTTGAAGCTGAACTCATAAAGTAGAAATAAAGTAATCAAGCAATTGTTTCAGAACTTTTAGTTAAGATTATTTTCATTTATTTGACAAAGATACATATAACTTTGCAGATGCCTTTTTTTAATGATATGAGATAGTATATTTTTGCATTACTCAAATGGTCTGCAGCACAGTCTCTTCTGTATGTTAGGTGCCTGGTAAATGTTGAGTAAATAAAAATAGATGCTAGATTGTTTAACCAATATGTGAGTTTCCTTCTAACCAATTCAGTGAGTGAAAAAAGGACAAAAGAACTCTGACATGATACGTACTCAGCGTTTCTTTTTTTGTCATCGTAGTCCCCTAGTTATCCATGTTCTTTGGGATCATAATTTCAGAAAATTCTATCTACATCATTTGTTTTAGTTATTAATTTTATGCCTTCTAGCAAAACTTTTATAGCAGTATTAATTAGTGAAGTTGACTGACTTTCACATTCTCTGCCAAGGTGTTGGTGAAATAGAGACAAATAACTTTTACAGTGTTATCCTAAATGTTCAGATACTGATGTTTTTAATTAAATAAACTATACAAATAATATATAAATGCATACTTATAGAAAATTTAAATGATATATGAATATAGAGTAAAAAGTTACATTCTTCCTTCATGTCTTTTAACCCATGCCCTAGAAGAGGAAATGGCAACCCACTCCAGTATTCTTGCATGGAAAAAAGTCCCATGGACAGTAGAGCCTGGCAGGCTACAGTCCATGGGGTCACAAAGTGCTGGACACAGCTGAGCGACTAAATGCAAACTTCAGTAGGTAGACTGCTAGTAACTGTTTGGGGTGTATACTTTTCATCACTTTCTATAACATTATGTATACAAAAAACAGCATTTTATGTTTTTTTCATTGATATATTTTAGCATTGATGCTTAATATATCAAAAATGTAACCTTTAATCATTAGATTATAGAATTGCTTCTTTTACTTAGCAGTGTTTCTTACAGGTCTTTCATAGCATATATATATTTATGGCAGTAGTTGGTCTTGTAATCTTACAGTTAAAAAAAGAGAAGGTGTCTTTCAACCTTTGCAGGAGTAAGTTCTGTGTATAAATTTTATAAGCAGTAAGCAAATGTAATATTAGTAGCAACCAATAATCTCAAAATAAATTCAGGGATTTGTATGTATGTTTTATTTTAATTTTTTAAATTCTTGACAGCAAAATCATTATTTATAAATGATTTGGAATAAGTCATTTATTTTCCATCATTATTTTAAATAATAATAGTAGCAGTAAATAAAATGGTAATAAGTGATAAAACTTCTGAATTGGAAATCATTTAAGGAGCCACTATGGCAGTCTTTTACGTCCAGCCCTATTTTAGAAGGCGACGAGATGGAGCCCTTCAGTGATTTGCTGTAGGTTGACAGACAAATTATGACTAGTTTCTGTTCCACTGCATCATGCTCTGCCTTAGAAATATTTAAAAGGAGATTTATAAAAGTATATCTTTTATGTCTATTATATCTAAGGAAATAAATGAAAACTGACTAGACAAAAAATTTTAGGAGTCAAAATAGTTCTCAGTGTTTTCAGGTTACTAGAAAGCACATAATGAAGCAGCACATTTACATGGTCAAATTCTATGCTGGTGCTAAGTGTTAGGGTGTTCTTAGAAATTTTATAACTTCAGGAATAATAGGAACATGAATGTCACCTATCATTAAAAGTCTCATGTTAGTGATACTTACTTAGGGGAACTTAATGCAGTTTAACTAAAACTTATTTAGAATTAATATTTTGCATGCCTATGAATTTGTTTTTAAAAGGAAATGTGCAAGAAAATGATTGTGAAATCACATCAGAGCTAGAAATTCTTCCAAAAATGGTTTACTAGTGACCTCTGCTGGTACAATGTGGTAATGAAGTATATTTCGTATCTCAAAAAAGTATATCCCAGATATCATGAGACATTTCCAGTAACTCATGGAAGGAATTTCATGGAAGTTAAGAGTGAAATAAATAATCTTTCTGGGCAGAGCTGTTGCTTTGACCAACGCTTGCATTTCTAATCGAAAAAAATTGTCTTTGTGGCTTCCCTCCTATTACTATTTGACCAAAAGTAGTGTTCTAATATAATAACATCAAATTTAATTCTTTCTTATGTATAATATGCAATTCCAACCTGACCCTCTATGAGTAGTTGTTTATCAGCTAAGTTGTTTGATATAATGCTGCAGATTCTTTTCTTCTCTTTGTCTCCTGGCTTTGTTTTATATCATAGGTAGCATAGAACCTTGCAGTTGTAGAGATTTAGTAACTGTAGATTCAGTTATTTATGCCATTTGCACAGACTAACTTTAATAGGAGAATTTGTGTATACATGAGTTAAATGCATTCTTTTTATGCCCGTTCAAAAAAATGAAAAAATTTAGAATGACTTCGTATTAGAGAATGATTTTATTAGCAAAATGAAGTTTTGTTTTTCTTTTATGGAAGAGACTTTCTGCATTACAAGTTGTGGAGGAATAAAAAATGCTCATTTTCTTATTTTCTTTATTGACACTTAATTCCTAGATGAGATTTCTCCTTTGAACCCAAATCTGCATACCCAGCTGCTTGCTTCCCTAACATTTCCATTTACAGCTCACATGCATCTCAAACTTAACGCATCTGATACAGAGCTTTGATTTTTCTCCTCAAAACCTGTTTCTCTAATAGTCTTTCTCACTTCTGTAAATGGATATTTTATCCTTCCTTTCACTCATACCAAAAATATTTTAATAATTTGTAAATTCTCTATCATACCCCACATTCATTCAAACCTTCAAGAAATTCTGCCCACTCTGCCTTGAAACGCACTGAGTCATTCCCGTCCCCGTCTGCCGCTGCAGTCTGGTCTCGCCGCAGGCACCTTACTCCTAATTAGGCCCTGTGACTCTACCCTTGCCCTCCTGTAGCCTGTTTCCCAACCAGCAGCCAATCTGTTATCTTAGAAGTTAAGACAGCTCTTTTCACTCCCCTGCCGGGAACCTCCCGGAGTCCTCACCGCGCCTGCCGCGCCGGCGGGAACTGCAGACCACTCGCCGCCTCCTTTCCTACCGCTGATCCCGCGGCCTCATCTCCAACTGCGGCTGCGCTCCCGCTGCCGTAACCCCAACGCACCACGTAGAGTCCTCTTCCTTCAGACTGAAATGCCCTTCCCTCAGTTCAGTCAGGTTTCTGATCAGATTACCAAACTCCCCCTCTCACTCTCTGGGTGGCCCTTCCTGGCCACAGTTCGCCAGGAAAGAACACTGGAGTGGACAGACATTCCCTCCTCCAGGGGATCGGCTAGGGATCGAACCCAGGTCTCCTGCCTTGCAGGCGGATTCTTCACCTTCTGAGCCACCAAGGAAGCCTACTCCTGATCACACTAGGTTAAAAACAAACACAAAAGGCCCAGGCTGATACTGGTTCTCCCCTTTTCCTGCTTTGCTTTTTGCCATCCTAGTTATCACCACATGACTTATTTAGTTTCTTTAATCCTATCTCTCCCCCATCTAAGATGTCAGTGGTAGGAAAGCAGAGACCTGTGTTGTCCACGGTTAAATCCTTAAAACCTAAACCAGAGCTTGCACATAGTAGGCACTATAGGAGTATTTGTGGAATAAATCAACCAGCCTTAATATCTGAATGAAGAATGTGATTTGATCTACATTATAATAACCAGACCCATCTAATAGTGAGGTGCCTTTCTTTTAATGGGATCTCTTTTGTATAAATCTTTATATCATACTTTTTACATTTAACACAGATTTCATAGTTAGGTTAGGGCTCAGATGATACTTTTGATGTCAGAATGCAGGCCAGTATTGCTGTTTTAAACATTCTTTTTCTGGGAATAATTACTTTTTTGTCCTTTTGACATAGACATCTGACCTCAATTACATTAAGAGACCTTATACACATGAATGGAAAGAAGAATAGCCCCTTTTGAATCCATGCTAAGACTTTATCAATATGAAGTGCTTCCCACAGGGTTCTGCTGAAAGAACCAAACTTCCATCATAATGAAATTGCAAATTCATTTGTGGATGCCCTTTTATATTTGAAAGCTACTTTTTGATGTTTGGTCTGCAGTTAGATTTATTGTTTAAGGTCACAAATAATGCAATCCTGACTAGACCAAGTTGTCAGAATCCTTTATTTAGCACTGCGCAAAGACAAATGGCTATCCTTTAACAATAACATACCAACACCAAAATTTGTTCCCAGTTGTACATAATCTTTTAATCAATCTGTTGCTCTCTGTTTTCCAGTCAATAGACTCCCAGCCTACCCCCTCACCACTGCATCTATCTAGAAATTACTCAATTATAGGTTTTAAATGACTGAGAAACACTTTCTTCAGATGAAAACAGATAACTGGAAGAATTTTAATGCTGTAATTTTCCCATGCACATTTTTAGCTTAACATATGAATTATTTTGCCTTTACCCTCATTCTGTACAGGGTAGATAATTACATAGTATGTTAGCTAAATTCTCTGGTTACATTCTCACTGTTAACATGACCACAAAGTGGATTATAGTGCTTAATTGAATTCTTAATTCTTTAAAACATCTCAGTGCATATGGATTAAGTTTTTTCCCTGAGATTCTATAATGTCCTCCAATAAAAATGTATGTTTAAAAATTTCGAGACTGATTTCTTTTGTTTTTGTTCATTTCCTTTGTGACCTTTCATATAAAAGACATACAGATAGAATTGCCCAATTAGATTTAAGGCTATGCCTTTTGTCTGCGAATACCCAGTGTCTAATAGTAATATATGTTAGAGAATCATTATATGACCAATCTGTAGTTTCTCCAAGGAATTTTAATACCGGAACCACAAAAATTCTCTGGTAACTTGATGGTACCTACAGTGGAGCAGACCATTAAGACCAGTATAGTAAGGCCCCTATTTTAAAACCTTGTTTAAATGCCTTTTGCCAATCAGAATCTTCCCTTCTCCCCCACCTTTAATTGCCATGTAGCTTGAGTCTCCTCAATTAAAAGGAATACCCTGTTTTAGGAGGAAGTATAAGAGAAAACCTTGATTTTTAAGTCAGATGAGTTCTGACTATGATTTATTTTGTGACCTCTGGGAGATTGCCACATTTTGGGGGCCTGTGCACAGCCGTGATGTAGAGATACACCTGTTTATAGCACTATGATGTAGTTGAAGGAGACGGCACATATAAAGGGTGCAAACAGTGCCCAGCAATAGTAAGCGCTCAGTAATGTTTGCAGTCTTCCCTCTGCTCTTCTCCTCCGCCTGCCGGTCCTCCTGCTGCGCTATCTGTTCTGATTGGTCTTGCTCAGAAGTTAAAACTGTTGAACTAAACTTGGAGCCCTTTTGTACCTGCCAACTGTACATTGCGCTGCACTCACTGAATTAATAATTAAAGAGGAGTCAGGACCCTGAGTTGACCTACATATAAAACACACCCAGCAGGCATATGTGGCCTTTTTCTTCACAGCAAATTGTTCCCCCCAGGATTGGGTGGAATGAAAAATACTCCACTCACAGCCTTCATTTTAAGTCCACGTGGATCCCATAGAAGATTTACATTAAATCTCTCTTCAGCCTGCAAATCAGAGCATTGAGCTTTAAATTGTGTTAGTGTGACATGGGGAGGCGTTATCATTTTAATCTTTTTGTGTTAGGTGGCTTGCTTTACTCTTTGTTGTTCGTTTGGCCATTTGTACTGCTCACATCACTGTCCTGAAAGAATTTCACCTTAACAGAAAATCATTTTCAGGAAAAATTTTAATAGCTATTTAATACTGCTGCTTTATATTTCAAAATAAGTTATCATCTTATTACTGTAAATTTTTATTGTTTTAGGTGCAAAGACGGTTTGAAAGGATTTACATTCTCTGCACTTAGGTAAGTTACATCTTTTATATACCTTTATGTTAGAATTTGCAAGTTAGCTTTTTTTAAAAAAAATGTAATGTCATTGTACATAATTGTTTATTTATGACTCCACTTTTAAGTTGCAAGTAATTTTAAAAGTTAACAAAAGTGGCTTTGTGGACATTTCACTAACAGAGTAATTTATTAATTTTCCTCCTAAAAATCAGTCAGTCAGTCAACCACTATTTGGGGGGTCTGTTGTGTGCCTATACTATAGGGTGTTTAAGAAGATTACAAGAACTCTCTGTTCAAAGAGAACAGACAAAGCTACATGTGAACAATTACTGGAAAACTAAGTCCTTAATTGTGTGGCACCAGATTACGGGCTTCATTAAGGCAGGACTCATGCATTATCAAACACATTTCAGATTATAAGCTTCACTAGAGACACTGACCTTTTTACCTGGTAGTTCATCTCTTATCACAGTAATTGACACATAGTTGATACTGTAAAGATGTTGGTTAGCATTGAATTTTATAGTTCACCAAGCATAATCACATACATTAGGAAATTAAACTTTCTATATTATTGAATGAAATAGTTTTGGTTGTGGAAATTCTTTGGTAACAATAACTGAATCATAAAACACAGCAATAATTTCTCTGTGTCATATGTTTCATTAAAGATCATGAAACTTATTAGAAAATATCTTTTTATTGTTGTTGCACTGGCTGTATAGAATTCTTTGTTAAACTGAAAGTTGGTAACAAATTCAAAAGTTGGTTTTCCTAGAGAGAAAACTTTACCTTATTCCTTAATCTTAAGGAATTCCTTAAGACTCCCAGAATCCTTGCAGTAACTCACAATGTGTCTGATATTTGTACGTGTTTTCTTCAAATCTGCTTATAATGAAGGACTGACTTGGACTATTTGCACTTAACATTTTCTCTGTATTATAGGAACATATTCTGGAAAGATGATTGTTAACTCTTGCTAGTTCTGTCAGATAATAGTGGAAGTTATGGGAATAGAAAGAGTCAAGGACAGAACCATGAGCCAATGCAGAAATCTGAAAGTAGACTAAGTCTGATTCCTCATAGTTTAAAGCATAGTTAGTGCACAGAGCCTGGAGACTAAGAACCCAGGCATTAGAGTCAAATTATTGCAAGTTCAAATACTTACAGTTATTTTTGGCTGTAATTTGTGTTTTGTATTTTGGCTGTAATGAAAAAGGATGCCTTTTTTGTGTTAACTGTCATGGAAATTATGGTACTCTTCATAGTGCTACTGTGGGGGTTAAATGATATATTTGTAAAGTACTCAGTGTTGTGCCTGTCATGCAGTCATAAATGCTTAGATTGAGAACTATATTCATTCACTGTGTATTACCTAAGTATTACGTGACTGGCACTGTGCCAGGCACTGGATATAATAATAAGGAAGGGGTTCCCTGGGCCGCGAGAGTGCAAGGAAAGGAGGCTTGCAGCAGGGGCAGCATCTCCAAGGAGGTGAACGCCACTTTGAGTGGTCAGTCCTGGCCAAAATAGCGACAGTGTTATGAAAGGTGTGAGAGATGATATTGTATCTGTTATGGCACAGTTTTGTCTTCTTGAAGAGCAGTAGTACAGATCCTAAACTCTCCATCCACACTTAACCAAGCAGATACCAAGGAGGTGCAGCTGCCCCCTGGTGGCCAACAATCTCATTGCATGCTCCTTACATTTTGATAACTAGATGTTTTAAGTTTGTCCTAAGCAGATGGGTTGCACTTGTTGATAGGAACCATTTTCTCAAACCTGAGAATATTTAAATTTGTCATAGCCCACATGTTCCAGAATTTTAGTGTAGTGTTATCAATCTCCTGTTTTATCTCTATTTTGTGATATTTTTTGAAAGTTCAGCAGGCACAGTTGACTAAGGAAAGCTTAGTTATTCTTTGTAAGAACAGCAACTCTTTTAGTGAGTTGCTTTACAAAGAGCAGAGATGAAAACTCCAATAAAGGATACTATGAGTGATATCTAACAGTTGGTAATGTTTTCTTTGTACTGTCTTTGGAAAAATATAGTCCAGTTCTTATGAGAGAAGAATGATGTCTCTTCCTAGATATTAGATTTTTCCCAAGAGAAATAAGTAGATTAGAATAACATCAAATTTGAAATTTTATGATGAAATAATGTGGGGAAGACACAGAACAATAACACTGTGTGTTTCTCCTTCTATAGTTCCCTCTGTTTCTCGCGTGTGTATAGATGAGCATCTACTGCACTGTAGCTGTTTTGTGACTCACAGTGACATTAGATATAAATTTAGAATAAAAAATGAGAAATGCATTCAGTTGTAGCTGTCTGTACATTTTAGAGAAAAAAATATAAATTTTGTCATTAATTAGTAGACCCAAATTAATAGTGCGTCTGCTTTTCTGTTTGAAAAGACTTTAAGGTGCATAATGCCTTAGAAAGGGCAGTGACCTAAGTTAAAAGGTGCTTTATCCAAGTGCCATGCTGTATTTACTTGGTTAATTTGATTTTTAGATGCTGCATTGTTAATAGCTGTTAACAGTTTCTGAGCATTCACATTTCAAAAGTCTATTTTTTTAAAGGATGATTAGATTTTATATAAGTTACAGAAAATATTATTTCAAATGATAAGGTTCTGTTCACAGTGTATTTGTGTATAAACAAAATCAGTTTATTTTCTCATTGATTTTTTTTTTTTTAAGGTGAAAAAATGCCTCTCATTGTGTTCTTTTCTTTAGGTTCATTGTTGGGAAGGAAGAAATTCCCACACATTCTTATTCACCAGAGGCAGCATATGCAAAAGTGGAACAAAAGACTGAGAAACATGAGGAAAAACCTAGGGGAATGAATATAATTGCTCTAGTCAGGAAGTTTGTGGATTCAATGTGAGTTCTTTATCTTGATATTTTAGCACATTTTGTCAGTTTTATATGATATTTTTGCCATGCCAGAGTTTTCTTTTTGTTTTCTTTTCAAGTAATGAATTTTTTTTATATCAGAAACTGTGCATAGAGTTTTATAAAAAGGCACATGATGGCAAGAGAGTGTATTTATTATTTCTGGCAGGACTATAGACCATTATATGCCATAGATTTACATGAAGTTGAAATACTTTCCTATTTCAAACTAAGCAGAGTTGAGAAGGCTAGAACAGGGAACTTTAGGAAACAGATTAATATTTGCTATGAACAAAGCTAGTGGAGATGATGGAATTCCAGTTGAGCTATTTCAAATCCTAAAAGCTGATGCTGTGAAAGTGCTGCACTCAATATGCCAGCAAATCTGGAAAACTCAGCAGTGGCCACAGGACTGGAAAAGGTCAGTTTTCATTCCAATCCCAAAGAAAGACAATGCCAAAGAATGTTCAAACTACCACACAGTTGCACTCATCTCACATGCTAGCAAAGTAATGCTCAAAAGTCTCCAAACCAGGCTTCAACAGTACATGAGCCATGAACTTCTGGATGTTGAAGCTGGATTTAGAAAAGGCAGAGGAACCAGAGATCAAATTGCTAGCATCTGCTGGATCATTGAAAAAGCAAGAGAGTTCCAGAAAAACATCTACTTTTGCTTTGTTGACTATGCCAAAGCCTTTGACTGTGTGGATCACCACAAACTGTGGAAAATTCTTCAAGAGATGGGAATACCAGACTACCTGACTGAGAAATCTGCATGCAGGTAAGGAAGTAACAGTTAGAACTGGACATGGAACAACAGACTGCTTCCAAATAGGAAAAGGAGTACGTCAAGGCTGTATATTGTCACCCTGCTTATTTAACTTACATCCAGAGTACATCATGCGAAATGCTGGGCTGGAAGAAGCACAAGCTGGAATCAAGATTGCCGGGAGAAATATCAATAACCTCAGATATGCAGATGATACCACCCTTATGGCAGAAAGCGAAGAAGAACTGATGAAAGTGAAAGAGGAGAGTGAAAAAGTTGGCTTAAAACTCAACATTCAGAAAACTAAGATCATAGTATCTGGTCCCATCTCTTCATGGCAAATAGATGGGGAAGCAGTGGAAACAATGATAGACTTTATTTTTCTGGGCTCCAAAATCACTGCAGATGGTGACTGCAGCCATGAAATTAAAGGATGCTAACTCCTTGGAAGGAAAGTTACAACCAACCTAGACAGCATATTAAAAGGCAGAGACATTGCTTTGCCAACAAAGGTCCATCTAGTCAAAGCTATGGTTTTTCCAGTAGTCATGTATGGATGTGAGAGTTGGACTATAAAGAAAGCTGAGCACCGAAGAATTGATGATTTTGAACTGTGGTATTGGAGAAGACTTTTGAGAGTCCCTTGCACTGCAGGGAGATCCAACCAGTCAATCCCAAAGGAAATCAGTCCTGAATATTCATTGGAAGGACTGATGCTGAAGCTGAAACTCCAATACTTTGGCCATCTGATGCGAAGAACCAACTCATTGGAAAAGACCCCAATGCCGGGAAAGCTTGAAGGCAGGAGGAGATGGGGACGACAGAGGATGAGATGGTTGAATGGCATCACCGACTCAATGGATATGAGTTTGAGTAAGCTCTGGGAGTTGGTGATGGACAGGGAAGCCTCGTGTGCTACAGTCCAAAGAGTTGGACACGACTGAGTGACTAAACTGAATCAAATGTGCCAAGTGTGGAAAGGAGAAGGAAAAGTTCTGAAAGATGTAGGTAGATATAGGAATAATGAGAAGCAAATCTTAGGTAAAGGATATGTTGCAAGAGTAGAAATTTTTAGAGCTTTGGAAATAAAATAAATCTTTAGTTGTACATTATGCAAAGAAATGTATGTTTCAAACAAATACATCTTCAATTACATTTCAAATATTTAAGGTATTTTAGAAGATGCATTTAATGGTTTAAAATTGGGATACCAGCCAATAAAAATAATCTTGTAGTGATGTTTTAGAGAGTATAGAATGAGGAGGCAATATAGAAAGTTAGGGGATCAGTTACAGGATGTGGATGCCCTTTAAGAAATCTAAAGACCTGTGTTTGACTCATTTTGCCCCTCCTGGCCTTGGGACTCTGAACAAGTGATCTAGTCACTCCGTACTCCAAAGTCCTCACTGGTTAGCAGGGGTTAATAACCTCTATTAAGGAGTATTGCTTGCATTAAATGAAATAACGTAGGACTTTCTTCACATGCAGGAGCACAGATAGGTACTCAGAATTTTTATTGAATGTAAAGACTTTGTCTCATTTTAGCATACACAGTGGAGGAAGGTGATAGGAAAGAAAGGGATAGTAGACGGCAGGAATAATTGTGGTAGTGAACTTAATTGTGATAGGGCACCCCATTAATGGGAACCGCATCAACGAGAGTCACAGGGGAATGCAGAGAATGTGTGATGTGGGTGGACGAAGCCTTGGCTATCAGAGGTGATCCGGTCATGGCAGACCTTGTCAGGGCAGCCTCAGTGAGTCTGCTGGTGTGAAAGCAGGTGCGAGATAATATAGAGGCAGAGCAGATCATGTAGGAGATGGACGCTGCAGCACAGGGAAGCCGTTTCAGTGAAAGGCTAGCAAAGAATGAGTGACTGTGTAGCTGCTATCGGAGTGTTAGCTCGCTAACAGAGAGAGTTGAGCAGTCTCTCTGTAGTGTTGGTGGCCACGCTGAGAGATGCCTTTGAAGAGGACGCTTAGACGTGTCCACATGCTTAGAAGTTTGGAGAGTGATGGTTTACATAAGGCAGCCCTTCTCTGATTCACCCCTTTCAGGCCCCTCGCTTTCATCACTCAGCAGCTTGGCGAGGCCAGATACGTCATATCATCCTAACGACAGAAGGAACGAACGATGCCGTCGCTCTTGACTGGGAAAGGCTGCCTGTGCGCCCCAGCTGCAGCGCAGCATTGGATTTCGGAGAAGGTCCTGATAGTCAGTTTGCAAGTGGAATTGGAGAGCCAGAACATCACTCTACAAGTTGTCATTATAAACAACAAAGATTTAATGTGTTCCAACCATGAAGATAATGAGTTAACTGTGGTCTGAAAGAGTTATAAAGGCTGCTTATTTTGGGACATGAACTCTTTAAAGAGAGAGAGAGAGAAAGTTAAGCCTACTTTAAAGAGAGAGAGAGAGAAAGTTAAGCCCACATTAGGTATTCTTCTTACTTCTTTATGCCTCAAGTGAATAAATAATGCTGAAATCGATATACCAAATAACTAAAATAAGTGTCTTGAACAGTAGTCTTCCCAGCAGAAATGTTTATTAAACACCAGAGGACTAATTGGTTTACAGTTAAATCACAAATAACCTACTTTGAATTCCCACATGATCTATTTCTGTATTTATTTTAAAAATGGAATTTTAAATTCTAATACTGTATCGTGTTTCTTTCCCAGATGTTTTCTCTCAAATATAATTAAGTATAAATTCTTGTAACCTGAGCGCATTCTCATTATGATTTTTGCTCAAGTCCTGACTTCATGGATGATTTATGACCGTTATACGCTACAATGAGCGATCTAAAGCTTCCAAAAGATTTGGCAGAGTATAAAGATAACATATACATATTTTTCGTATCTAGTCACAAATATTTACCAACATAGCTTTCTGTTCCACATTTCAGTATTTTGACTGCAGTCGCATAATTTACAGTGTATCAAATGGTGAGCAGCAAAGGAAAAAAAAATCTGTTATCTTTGCTTCTCTATGTCCTAAGAAATCAAAAGATGTACACATTTAAAATGAGTTGATAATGTTTTTTGGTTAGAGAGTTTTAAGCAGATCCACATGCATGCATGTGCACACAGACATACACACATGTGCACACACACACATTTTAATGTAATTTTTTAAATTCCTTTGGTTTGTTTTCAGATGTAAGCATGGACCAAGGCATAGATGTTGCAAACACTATGAGGATAATTGCATCTCTTATTGCATTAAAGTAAGTATATAAAATCTAATAACCACAGGGAATGTGTGTGGAAAGAACTTATTTATTAAAACATAATTTCAAAGTAAATGGAAAAATTGACAGTAATTGCTATAATTCTTTGCATTTGACTTGCCAAATAAGATACTTCTGAGAAATAGGTGACAATTTAGCTTTTAGGATTCACTTACCAGATCTTTTGTTAAATAATTTTGAAACTGGCTTACTCATTTAATGTAAAACAAAATACTGGGTTGGCCAAAGAGCTTGTTTGGATTTTCTGTACCATCTTATAGGAAAACTCCCAACGAACTTTTTGGCCAACCCAGCAGAAGGTGACGCAGCAACAACAAAAATGAGAGAGAAATAAAGTCATTAAAATTCATAAATACTTTGCAGTGTATCCTCATTAGAATATGTCTGAGAGCAAGGCTCTGGACCGTGCTATGTGCTGGGGGCTCAGCAGTCACGCACATAGGCTCCCCAGTCTGGGACAGTGGCATTTGCTTTTTGACTTGTGAAGCTGTTACATTTTTTAAGGCATGAAGGTAACTGGAGCATGTCCACAGTTGTTCTACATTAAGAAAGTTAGTTATGCCCACTGGCATAAATCCCCCACTCCCTCATATATGAGTGTACCAGAGCAGAGCTCCCCACCCCCACCCCCCACCATCCCCAACCCCACCCCACCCCTCACCCCCACCCGCCCCCATCCCCTGCCGACCACAGCCTCCCGCCAACCCCCATCCCCACTGACTCCGGGAAGGAAGTTTTGTCACTGCGGTTAGTCTGGCACAGGTGGTGCCATCTGCTGCAAGTTCTCTAGTTCTGGACGGTGCTCACAGTCCTGACGCTTCAGAAAATTTATGTTCTTTGTCACAACATCTAATCCCCGCCTTATGGATGATGAGAGGAGCGGAGCTATACAGCACCTCAAAACACAGCCTCCTGATGGTCCCCTCGGGAAGGACTGTATCGCATTAGAGCCTGAGAATGTGAGCGCTTGTGGCCTGGTGTGGATGGTGGCACTCAGCCAAGCCCACGCCTACCTTTAAAATCCTCAAAGATGGAAGCAGGGGTAAAAGCGGTAGAGTATTTTTTCCATCGGGCAGTAATTTCTGCTCCACTCTTTCCAAATCTGATTTCCTGCCCCATTTTTAAAGTGGGAAAAAAAAGAAAGGAAAGGAATGTTGCCGGCAGCCTCAGAGTCTGCCAATTCCACGAGAGGGTTATTATTCCCTCCAAGTGGAGGGAATTCTACTTTAGGGGGAGATTTCAGGAGGGAGACTAAGAAAATTATTCTGACTAAATTAGAGGTATGTGAGAAATTTGGGGGAGAGGAGAGGTGATTTTTTTTAAATTATATGAGAAAGTTAGAATTACTGATCTATGAAAAAAGGTAGTCACTCTTTCAAATGTGTACCAGTACTATAAACTTGCTAATATGTGTCTACATTGTAATTAATATTACATCCGTGAATGTAAGATTATTTGGAGATTTGTGGGTGAGGAATTTATGCCACAAGTATAGTTAAATATTCTGACAGTGCACCTCATTATTCCATGGGCTCAGTTGCCCCTCATGTTAAATCAGACCCCTGAGTAAATACTCAAATGAATTACATTCCCCCAAACTCACTGTACTCCATTCACACTTTTGGTTGGTACCTGTCAGTCTCTTTTTTGGCTTTGTGCTTTTTGTCCAAACTATCTGAAATGTCTTTCACCTGCTAGTTCCTTCTCTTTTGTGTCTGCTTAAACGTCAACTCCTTAGTAGTCTTCCCTTACCAGTAATCTAATCTAAGTTGTCCTTTTAATATCTCACCCAGTGACCTGATTATTTCCTTCTCAACACTTTTTGTATTCTGCAATTTACATTTGTTTACTTATTTTCTCTTCTTCTAATGGGCATGGAAGCTCCATGAAGGCAAGAATTTTGTGTCCCCTTCACTGCTGTATCCCCAGCATCTAATATAATGTTTGGCACATGAGAGGCATTCACTGAACCTTTCCTGAATACATGAAAGGGTAAATAGATGGAGGGATAATAGATCTCTTGAAAATAAAATGAAATGATTGAACATAAGTGTGATCTTTGAACCCTCAGTTTAATATTACAAGATTACCAATGACAAGATAAAAGTGTGACCAGTTCATGAATTAACCAAGGACTAAGCAGTTACAGTTAAACAAATGCATGATAATTCATGCTACTTGATTAGACAATTTAATTTTCATGTTTTAACCAGGTATTAGGTAGCTTCAGATAAATTGATGAATGTTTCTTCATAGTAATTCAAAATTTTTCTAAAAGAAGGCTGCTATCCAGAAAATACAAACCTGATCTTTGGAACTAGGCTGCAAACTGCTAAGGATGTTGATGTTTTTCCATTCCAGTGGGGGTGAAGAGAAGGGTGGTAGGAGATCCATATTATAGTGTATTGGTTGAATCATGTTTAAAAGTTTTTTAAATAACATTTTGTTTCAAGATGACTGAAATTTTTTAGTCTCTCAGTATTAAGTGACCTCAAACTTCATTTTCCTAAGTACTGAACTGAAATTGACCAACATTAGTCATCCTCTCCCTTCCCTTTTACATTATAAATAGTTGCAGATAATATGGGGAAATGATGACAGGAAATGTGGATTTATAGCAAATTTGCTTTTTCAAACTTTGTTTAGTTTACCTTAAAGGTACCATTCTCTGGAAATGTTTTAGTCTGACACATTGAGCACAGAAATTAAAACCTAGCTAGAATTCATTCTTTTCCTGGAAAATTCTTTAAACTTGATCACTTACATTTTTGTTAAAATTTCCAAAAGCGTTTCATTTTGTTAACTGCTTTTTTGTTTCTTTCTTTCTTTGCTTTTTTTTTTTTTTTTTAAATTTCACTGCTTTTGTTTCTAAAACTCATTTGTGGTTTAGGGATTATAAATCCCAGTTATTGTCAACAAAATGTCAAGAAGTAGAAGTCTGGTACATAGACAGACTTGGTCAGTGCTTGGGAAACTTTTTAAGTCTTGGAAAATCATAGAAAGTATATCCACTGCAAGCTCTCATGATTATTTTTAAGGTGATTTTTAAAAAATTGTTTGAGGTTTTAGGACTTAGTTTTGAAAATGGCTACGATATAAACTTAGTTTTTAGTGCTGTTTTGATTCTGTGACAGTAAAGTTTATACCTGTCAGACTTCAGAATCTGGTTATAATCTGACTTTCCTCCCAATTTTCTCCAGGGTTTCATCAGAATGTTTAGCGTGGGATACTTGATCCAGTGCTGTCTCCGAATTCCCTCTGCATTTAGGCATCTGTTTACACAGCCATCCCGGCTACTTTCTCTCTTCTACAATAAAGAAAACTTCCAGCTTGGAGCTTTTCTGGGCTCTTTTGTTAGCATATACAAGGTAAGGCTTTTAACAAAGAGCATCGCATCACCGACACGATGGACATGAGTTCAAGTAGGCTCCAGGAGTTGGTGATGGACAGGGAGGCCTGGGGTGCTGCAGTCCATGGCGTCGCAAAGAGTCGGACACAACTGAGCTACTCAACTGAACTGACTGTTAAAATGAGATACAGCCTTAACCCATTTGTCACTTTTCTTAATATTTCTTTCTGTAGGATTCATAAATATCACCAGATATACATAATACATTGGGAATAGAAGTTGGGGACATTTTGTCTTTTGAAGCTTGAAAGTCTAGATATAGTTGTATTTACTCGTGACATTGAAGACCTTTCAAAAACTCATTTTTTTTCCAATAAAGTAATCACTGAGAAATTATGAACTTTCTAATATTTCTAGTGTCAAAAATGATATTAATACACCTGGCCTACATGTTTTTCTTAATAACATTTACTGCCTGAGTATTAATTTAAACATTTGCAGACCCTTCTAGCTGATATCAACCCTTGATAGAGCCAGTAAGAATTTTTCATTGTAACTTATAGAAATAATGAGTTATTTCCATCTCCTTCCCACTCACTTGTTCTACTACACTCTCTCAAATAAACAAAGTTAATGTTCTTCCACCTCTTTCTACATGTTCCTGTAAATGTACCGACACGTATATAATAAGCACACACCTAAACACATATACATGGATCATCTGTGACACAGTACTCTGCAGTTTGAAGTAATGGCCTTTTGTTTATTGGGAATCACTGATATGTAAATTATATTGCTGACATATTTTATTAAACATCTAAAATTTGTATTCTAAATTTAAATGGTAAAGTGTGTTAACTAAGGTTGAGCTGTCTGCATACGCGTGCACACACACAAATATAGACACAGTTGTTTAAAAGAAAGTGTTGTGAAAAATTGAATTCTGGAATTATTTTGTATAAGATGGCTATGTATCATTTTATGTTAAAGTTTACCTGTTAAAGGTAAATATGCTGCTGCTAAGTCGCTTCAGTCGCGTCCAACTCTGTGCAACCCCATAGACAGCAGCCCACCAGGTTCCTCTGTCCTTGGGATTCTCCAGGCAAGAACACTGGAGTGGGTTGCCATTTCCTTCTCCAATGCATGAAAGCATGCTAAGTCACTTCAGTTGTGTCCGACTCTGTGCGACCCTATGGACAGCAGCCCACCAGGCTCCTCCATCCGTAGGATTCTCTAGGCAAGAATACTGGAGTGGGTTGCCATTTCCTTATCCAAGAAAAGGTAAATATGGAGAAAGTATTTTGACATGAAAAGGAAAAAGTGACAAACTGTTAACTATCGTTAATTAACCGCTTGCTTACTAACATTGAAAACATTTTCTCCAGGCAATACTGGAGCGGGTAGCCATGCCCTCCTCCAGGGGATCTTCCTGACTCAGGGATCAAACCCAGGGCTCCCACATTGCAGGTGGATTCTCTACCTCTGAGCCACCATGGAAGCCCCAAACTATAGTTAATTAGTCACTTGTTATGAAACATAACTAACATTGAAAACATTTTCAATATGATTTGACTAGGAAACACTACTTATATCTTTAATAAACAGTAACTAATAGAACAGAATATTGGTGATTATATGTTTTTATTTAGGTTCTTTTTCATTTCTTGTGTCATAGTGTTTGTATTTATTCTTAAGATAAACTCTTAAATGTTTATATGTGAATTATCTCTAACATTGTTAGCCTAGGTTGCTTATTCTCAATCATCTAGCATGTCTCAGAGCATAGGTTTGTTTGTTTTCATTTAGCTACTTAGGTAATACAGCTACTTCGGTAATTTGCTTAGGTAATATAAACTAATGGTATTAAACTAAATAAATGCAACTGGGTCAGAAAATCTATTATAAAAAATATTGATACAGCATATTTCTAAGTCATATGAGAGTTTTGAAAAATTTATCACTTTTTTGCATCTTCATAAAAATGTAATTAAGAGAAGGAGAGGCAAACAAACGTTATTTCTTCTGTGTCTTCTTGGTGAACTGACCCTTCTTCCATTTTGTAATGTCCCTCTTTATCTCTGGTAATATTCCTTGCTCTGAAGTCTAGTCTGTTACTAATACAGCTACTTCAGCATTCTTTCAATTATTTTTGATGGCATATTTTCCTTTTCCTTTAATCTTTCCATGACCTCAGTTTTGTTTCTTTTAGACCACATGTAGTTGATTCTTACTTTTATATCCAATTTGATAATCTCTGTCTTTTAAATGGAATCTTTAGACTATAACATTTAATGCATTTATTGATATGTTTGAATTTATATCTATTTCCTTATTAGTTATTTTTTATTGTTTCTTTTTTTGTTCCTATTTTTTGTCTCCTGGATTTTTTTGGGTATTATATATTTTAAATTTACTTTAATTTTTTGAATTATTTTATATTCTGTCTTCACTATTGACTTATTGTTTATGCCTCTTTTTAAATTCACTGATTTTGTTAACATTTATAATAAGCATTTTTAATTTATTGGTCAATATTTTCAAATAATATTGATAACACTTTAGTATTGTTTAAGAATCTTACCACACCTTTTAATTCCCTTTTCCCATCTTTTGTGCAATTCATTTATTATTTTATATGTTATAAACCCCACAATGCATTTTTGCAATTTTTGTTTTGAACCAGGAGTCAGAAAACTTTTTCTGTAAAAGGCCAGATAGTAGAGATTTTAAGCTTTGTGAAGCATTTGGTCTCACTCATATCTGTTCAACTCTGCTCTTGTAGTGTAAAAGCAGTCATAGACAACATATAAATGAATGAGCATTGCTGTATTCCAGTAAAGCTTTATCACACTGTATTAGAATTTCATATAATTTTCATGTGTCACAAAATATTTTTTATTTACTTTCATCCATTGAGATATGTAAAAACATTCTTAGCTTATGAGCCATATAAAAATAGATGGCAGGCTAGATTTGGCTAGTGGGCCGTAGTTTTCTGACCACTGCCTTAGAGAGGTGGCTCATTTTTATAGCAATTCTAGGTAAAAATTCCCAGGTGGCACTAGTGGCAAAGAACCCACCTGCCAACCCAGGAGACATAAGAGATGCAAGTTTGATCCCTGGGTAGGGAAGATCCCCTGAAAGAGGGCACAGCAACCCAGTCCCGTATTCTTGCCTGGAGAATCCCTGTAGAGAGGAGCCTGGCAGGCTGCAGTCCATGGGGTCTCACAGAGTCAGACATGGCTGAAATGACTTACCACAGCACAATATGAGAAAAACATGTCTTCTATTAATAAATTAATGAGCTGACCTTCATCTTGCCATTTCCAGAGCTCTTCATTTCTTTTTTTAATCTAATTTTTTTTGTGGTATCTTGTACCTTATTTGATTTAAATAAGATCACCAATTTGCTTCCAAGGCCAGCTGATGACTCATCCATTACAAATGTTACGAGTAGTTTTTCTCCTAGAACTGAAACAACTGAAGGAATTGTATTTTCTTCTTGATACAGGGTACTAGTTGCTTCCTGCGCTGGGTCAGAAATCTGGATGATGAACTGCATGCCATTATAGCTGGTAAAGCAATATAATGTATATTAATATAACATATATAAAATATATATAACATACATATATTATCACATCAGTCCATGATAGGAGTGAAGCAGAAATGGTTTTCAAATTCATCTGATTTCCTTGTATCTTCCTTTTTCTAATAGAATCCCCATCAAGGCACTAGTATTAATATTTTGTACTTGTGAAATTGAACATACCAAGGCTCTCTTGCCATCTGATGTTTTGAGTTGGCAACATAATGACTTGGGTTTCTGTCCTGTGACAGGCCAGAAATTCTAGGGAATGTGTCGCAAAAGAACATAAAATATTAATAAGTGACTAATGATTTCTTAAAAGCATTTTGATTTTACCACTGGCAGCTGACATGTTTTTAAGTAATTTTTTAAGGAACTCAAGTAATTTATAAACATCAAAACTAAACATTTTCTGTAAGCTCAATATATTTTATTACTTAAGCTGACTAGATGATTTTTCAGATATTTATTAGTAATGTCCCTGCTATTAGTATTCCAGACCTCCTGCCACCTTGCTTTACCATTTATAGAATGAAAGCAATGGAAAGAAGTGTGGTGACAGTGCTAAGTATGATTTGAGCTCTTAGGACAATAAAGGAATGAATATTTCCACTTAAAATGAGAAATGATACCAGTAGCCTTTAAAAATTGTTATATTTGGTAAGACCACTGCTATTTTTAAAAGTTTAATTTAAAATGTGAGGTTTCTTATGTTATCAGAACTGTGGTTCCTAATTCTGAAGGTCAATTTTTAAGTTTAAAAAAATATGATAAATAAAACTTCACCCCATTTTCATATCATTACTTGTACTACTGTCCTCGATTTTGTTATAGCAAAAGGCAGTGCTAAATCCATTCTTTCCTATTTAAGTGAATTAACGTTTCCAAGTGATGTAATAACAAAGAAGTACTTTTAAATTCTGATCGGTTTTGCCTTATTTATTGTTTCAGGATTTTTGGCAGGAGTATCAATGATGTTTTATAAAAGCACAACAATTTCCATGTATTTAGCTTCCAAATTGGTAGAGGTAAGCAAACATTTTTATGCATGTACAGCCAAACAATATAGAGCCTTTTAGCTACTTCAGCAACAATATATATCCCAGTTTCAAAAGCAAATTCTAATCTTATAGAAGTGTTTACAAAGCCAGTTTTCCTATTTCTTCTTTTTTTTCTCTGTGTCGTTTTCAAATATACACAAGCATAGGAAGAATAATGTGATAACCCTCATGTACCCATCATATAGCTTCAACAGTTAACAGCATTTGACCAGTCTCCTTTCATCTATACTGCTCCAAATCCCCAGGTACCAAATTATTTTAAAACAGATCCCAGACATCAAGTCATTCCATTCATAAACAACTCAGGAGAGAGTCCTTGAAAAAGAAAACTAAAGGATAAAGACTCCTTAAAAACAAATCCACAATGCCATCAGGGTATAAACAAAATGTACATCATACATTTTAGAAGTCTGCTAATTCTTTAATATTATCGTTATCCAATTAGATCTTACACTCTCAATATTACCTCACATATGTCTTTTGTAGTCCCTTTGTTTTAGTTGAAGTTAGTTTTATGTTAAAATGCTGTATTACTGTGTAATGAATATTAAGTAAAAATCACCTGCATAGGTAACTTTTTTCTTTGAAAAAATTATTTTATGTTCTTTATTTCATGGACCACTCACATCTTCTTAAACCTCCCTCCAACCTATTGAAACACCATTCTGTCTTGGTCATCTTTCCACTTTTCTTATTAGTTTCCCTTTAGCATTCCCACATTCCAGAAAACCCATCTCCATGAATTATCCCATTTTCTAGCCATATAGATTTGCTGGAAATTCCTCATAAATATCATGCATTTTCACCCTATTTGTCACCCCTACTTTTCCTCTCTTACTTAGTTGTTGATCCTAGACCTCTTAGAAGATCACACTATTGTAAGTGTGGCCAGCAGACTAACATTGGTCCATGAACTGTTCATTACCAGCTCATGACAAAGAAAGGATAGAAATTGAGAGGAAGCATTTGGAAACTTTAATAGCACTTCAATAGAGTAATTTGTTTTTTGAATGTAATGGTGAAAATTTAGTTTAATTTTGTGTTAAAATTTTTTTCTAATAATTCATATTTATTGTATTATAAAAGCATCAGGCCTTGAAAATTGGAAATTTGTTTTTTAAGAAGTGGTTCTTACGTTTGAGAAGCACTACACAATGAGTCATTTCTGAAATTCCCTTTGGTCCTTTGTCCTCGACAGGGTGGTTGCTCTTTCCTCTGGGAGCCAACATATAATATATATATTAATATATACACATACATATATACGTGATAGACGTAAATATATACACATACACATGTGATGGTCTACAATCTAATCTATATAGATATCTTGATTAGAGTGTGTTAGTATTTGTTATGGACTAACCAGGTTTACACCAGTACATGTTTAATGAATGAAAAATGAAGGAAAAGTAAGAAGTCAGGAAACACCTGGAGTAACAAGCAAATTTGGCCTTGGAGTACAGAATGAAGCAGGGCAAAGGCAAATAGAGTTTTGCCAAGAGAACGCACTGGTCATAGCAAACACCCTCTTCTACAACACAAAAGAAGACTCTACACATGGACATCACCAGATGGTCAATACCTAAATCAGACTGATTATATTCTTTGCAACCAAAGATGGAGAAGCTCTATATAGTCAGCAAAAACCAGACTGGGAGCTGACTGTGGTTTAGATCATGAACTCCTTATGGCCAAATTCAGACTTAAATTGAAGAAAGTAGGGAAAGCCACTAGATCATTCAGGTATGACCTAAATCAAATCCCTTATGGTTATACAGTGGAAGTGACAAATAGATTCAAGGGATTAGATCTGATAGAGTGCCTGATGAACTATGGACGGAGGTTTGTGACATTGTCCAGGAGGCAAGGATCAAGACCATCCCCAAGAAAAAGAAATACCAAAAAGCAAAATGGCTGTCTGAGGAGGCCTTAAAAATAGCTGTGAAAGGAAGAGAAGCGAAAAGCAAAGGAGAAAAGGGAAGATATACCCATTTGAATGCAGAGTTCCAAAGAATAGCAAGGAGAGATAAGAAGCCTTCCTCAGTGATCAATGCAAAGAAATAGAGGAAAACAACAGAATGGGAAAGACTAGAGATCTTTCTAGACAAAGATGTGCACAATAAAGGACAGAAATGGTATGGACCTAACAGAAACAGAAGATATTAAGAAGAGGTGGTAAGAATACACAGAAGAACTATACAAAAAAATCTTCATGACCCAAATAATCACAATGGTATGATCCCTCACCTAGAGCCAGACATCCTGTAATGTGAAGTCAAGTGGGCCTTAGGAAGCATCACTACGAACAAAGCTAGTGAAGGTAATGGAATTCCAGTTGAGCTATTTCAAATCCTAAAAGATGATGCTGTGAAAGTGCTGCACTCAATATGCCAGCAAATTTGGAAAACTCAGCAGTGGCCACAGAACTGAAAAAGGTCAGTTTTCATTCCAATACCAAAGAAAGGCAATGCCAAAGAATGCTCAAACCACCGCACAGTTGTACTCATCGCACATGCCAGTAAAGTGATGCTCAAAATTGTCCAAGCCAGACTTCAACAGTACTTGAACTTAAAGTACGTGAACTCCCAGATGTTCAAGCTGGTTTTAGAAAATGCAAAGGAACCAGAGATCAGATTGCTGACATCACTGGATTATCGAAAAAGCAAGAGAGTTCCAGAAAAACATCTGTTTCTGCTTTATTGACTAGGCCAAAGCCTTTGACTGTGTGGATCACCACAAACTGTGGAAAATATCTGATGGGAATATCAGACCACCTGGCCTGTCTCCTGAGAAATCTGTATACAGGTCAGGAAGCAACAGTTAGAACTGGACATGGAACAACAGACTGGTTCCAAATAGGAAAAGGAGTATGACAGGGCTGTATATTGTCACCCTGCTTATTTAACTTATATGCAGAGTACATCATGAGAAATGCTGGGCTGGAGGAAGCACAAGCTGGAATCAAGATTGCCGGGAGAAATAGCAATAACCTCAGATATGCAGATGACACCACCCTTATGGCAGAAAACAAAGAAACAGTAAAGAACCTCTTGATGAAAGTAAAAGAGGAGAGCGAAAAAGCTGACTTAAAGCTCAACATTCAGAAAACTAAGATCATGGTGTCTGCTCCCATCACTTCATGGCAAAGAGATGGGGAAATGGTAGAAACAGTTTCAGATTTTATTTTTCTGGGCTCCAGAATCACTGCAGATGGTGACTGCAGTCATAAAATTAAAAGATGCTTACTCCTTGGAAGGAAAGTTATGACCAACCTAGACAGCATATTAAAAAGCAGAGATGTTATGTTGCCAACGAAAGTCCGTCTAGTCAAGGCTACAGTTTTCCCAGCAGTCATGTATGGATGTGTGAGTTGGACTATAAAGAAAGCTGAGCGCCGAAGAATTGATGCTTTTGAACTGTGGTGTTGGAGAAGACTCTTGAGAGTCCCTTAGACTGCAAGGAGATCAAACCAGTGAATCCTAAAGGAAATCAGTCCTGACTGTTCATTGGAGGGACTGATGCTGAAGCTGAAATCCCATACTTTGGCCACCTGATGTGAAGAACTGACTCATTTGAAAAGACCCTGATGCTGGGAAAGATTGAAGGCAGGAGTAGAAGGGGATGACAGAGGATGAGATGGATGGATGGCATCACCAACTCAATGGACATGAGTTTGAGTAAATTCTGGGAGTTGGTGATGGACAGGGAGGCCTGGTGTGCTGCAGTCCATGGGGTTGCAAAGAGGCACAACCGAGTGACTGAACTGAACTAAATGAATAGATCTGACAGAGAAGGGAGGACTTGGACATTGTACAGGAAGCATTGAAGAATAAATGACATGAAAGAGGTAGAAATAAGGTGCTATTGAATTTCACAGAAAAGTATTATTACTGGTATCTGGGGCTTGGGGTGAGGGGCTGGGGGAAAGAAAACACTACCGCTTAACACTGTTGGGGAAGATATACCTGTGATTTGAGCTCTGGAAGAAGT
The DNA here is from genome assembly GCF_023699985.2 of Odocoileus virginianus. Taxonomy (NCBI): domain Eukaryota; kingdom Metazoa; phylum Chordata; class Mammalia; order Artiodactyla; family Cervidae; genus Odocoileus; species Odocoileus virginianus. Next base: position 6,887,268 of record NC_069701.1, on the reverse strand, counting down.
GTTAGGATTTTGAAAAGTAGAAAAAATAGTTGTAGATAAGGAATGTATTGCTCCACTTTGTTGTTAATGCTGTTTAAAGTTGTTTTCCTTATTTATCTCCCATTATGCTTGTTTTGCAGACAATGTATTTCAAAGGCATTGAAGCAGGAAAGGTCCCCTACTTTCCCCATGCAGACACTATCATCTATTCTATCTCTACAGCAATTTGCTTCCAGGCAGTGAGTATAGCTTTTTGTTTTTTTTTTTTTTTTTTTTTTTTTCCATTTATTTTTATTAGTTGGAGGCTAATTACTTTACATCATTACAGTAGTTTTTGTCATACATTGAAATGAATTAGCCATGGATTTACATGTATTCCCCATCCCAGTCCCCCCTCCCACCTCCCTCTCCACCCGATCCCTCTGGGTCTTCCCAGTGCACCAGGCCCGAGCACTTGTCTCATGCACCCAACCTGGGCTGGTGATCTGTTTCACCCTAGATAATATACATGTTTCAATGCTGTTCTCTTGAAACATCCCACCCTCGCCTTCTCCCAGAGTCCACAAGTCTGTTCTATATATCTGAGTCTCTTTTTCTGTTTTGCATATAGGGTTATCGTTACCATCTTTCTAAAGTCCATATATATGTGTTAGTATACTGTAATGGTCTTTATCTTTCTGGCTTACTTCGCTCTGTATAATGGGCTCCAGTTTCATCCATCTCATTAGAACTGATTCAAATGAATTCTTTTTAATGGCTGAGTAATATTCCATGGTGTATATGTACCACAGCTTCCTCATCCATTCGTCTACTGATGGGCATCTGGGTTGCTTCCATGTCCTGGCTATTATAAACAGTGCTGCGATGAACATTGGGGTGCACGTGTCTCTTTCAGATCTGGTTTCCTTGGTGTGTATGCCCAGAAGTGGGATTGCTGGGTCATATGGCAGTTCTATTTCCAGCTTTTTAAGAAACCTCCACACTGTTTTCCATAGTGGCTGTACTAATTTGCATTCCCACCAACAGTGTAAGAGGGTTCCCTTTTCTCCACACCCTCTCCAGCATTTATTGCTTGTAGACTTTTGGATAGCAGCCATCCTGACTGGCGTATAATGGTACCTCATTGTGGTTTTGATTTGCATTTCTCTGATAATGAGTGATGTTGAGCATCTTTTCATGTGTTTGTTAGCCATCTGTATGTCTTCCTTGGAGAAATGTCTGTTGAGTTCTTTGGCCCATTTTTTGATTGGGTCATTTATTTTTCTGGAGTTGAGCTGGAGGAGTTGCTTGTATATTTTTGAGATTAATCCTTTGTCTGTTGCTTCGTTTGCTATTATTTTCTCCCAATCTGAGGGCTGTCTTTTCACCTTGCTTATAGTTTCCTTTGTTGTGCAAAAGCTTTTAAGTTTCATTAGGTCCCATTTGTTTATTTTTGCTTTTGTTTCTAGTATTCTGGGATGTGGGTCATAGAGGATCCTGCTGTGATTTATGTCGGAGAGTGTTTTGCCTATGTTCTCCTCTAGGAGTTTGATAGTTTCTGGTCTTACATTTAGATCTTTAATCCATTTGGAGTTTATTTTTGTGTATGGTGTTAGAAAGTGTTCTAGTTTCATTCTTTTACAGGTGGTTGACCAGTTTTCCCAGCACCACTTGTTAAAGAGGTTATCTTTTTTCCATTGTATATCCTTGCCTCCTTTGTCGAAGATAAGGTGACCATAGGTTCGTGGATTTATCTCTGGGCTTTCTATTCTGTTCCATTGATCTATATTTCTGTCTTTGTGCCAGTACCATACTGTCTTGATGACTGTGGCTTTGTAGTAGAGTCTGAAGTCAGGCAGATTGATTCCTCCAGTTCCATTCTTCTTTCTCAGGATTACTTTGGCTATTCGAGGTTTTTTGTATTTCCATACAAATTGTGAAATTATTTGTTCTAGTTCTGTGAAAAATACCGTTGGTAGTTTGATAGGGATTGCATTGAATCTATAGATTGCTTTGGGTAGTATAGCCATTTTGACAATATTGATTCTTCCAATCCATGAACACGGTATATTTCTCCATCTGTTTGTGTCCTCTTTGATTTCTTTCATCAGTGTTTTATAGTTTTCTATGTATAGGTCTTTTGTTTCTTTAGGTAGATATACTCCTAAGTATTTTATTCTTTTTGTTGCAATGGTGAATGGTATTGTTTCCTTAATTTCTCTTTCTGTTTTCTCATTGTTAGTGTATAGGAATGCAAGAGATTTCTGTGTGTTAATTTTATATCCTGCAACTTTACTGTATTCATTGATTAGCTCTAGTAATTTTCTGGTAGAGTCTTTAGGGTTTTCTATGTAGAGGATCATGTCATCTGCAAACAGAGAGTTTCACTTCTTCTTTTCCTATCTGGATTCCTTTTACTTCTTTTTCTGCCCTGATTGCTGTGGCCAACACTTCCAAAACTATGTTGAATAGTAATGGTGAGAGTGGGCACCCTTGTCTTGTTCCTGATTTCAGGGGAAATGCTTTCAATTTTTCACCATTGAGGGTGATGCTTGCTGTGGGTTTGTCATATATAGCTTTTATTATGTTGAGGTATGTTCCTTCTATTCCTGCTTTCTGGAGAGTTTTAATCATAAATGGATGTTGAATTTTGTCAAAGGCTTTTTCTGCATCTATTGAGATAATCATATGGTTTTTATCTTTCAATTTGTTAATGTGGTGTATTACATTGATTGACTTGCGGATATTAAAGAATCCTTGCATTCCTGGGATAAAGCCCACTTGGTCATGATGTATGATTTTTTTAATATGTTGTTGGATTCTGTTTGCTAGAATTTTGTTAAGGATTTTTGCATCTATGTTCATCAGTGATATTGGCCTGTAGTTTTCTTTTTTTGTGGCATCTTTGTCTGGTTTTGGAATTAGGGTGATGGTGGCCTCATAGAATGAGTTTGGAAGTTTACCTTCTTCTGCAATTTTCTGGAAGAGTTTGAGTAAGATAGGTGTTAGCTCTTCTCTAAATTTTTGGTAGAATTCAGCTGTGAAGCCATCTGGTCCTGGGCTTTTGTTTGCTGGAAGATTTCTGATTACAGTTTCGATTTCCTTGCTTGTGATCGTTTTGTTAAGATCTTCTATTTCTTCCTGGTTCAGTTTTGGAAAGTTATACTTCTCTAAGAACTTGTCCATTTCTTCCAAGTTGTCCATTTTATTGGCATAGAGCTGCTGGTAGTAGTCTCTTATGATCCTTTGTATTTCAGTGTTGTCTGTTGTGATCTCTCCATTTTCATTTCTAATTTTGTTAATTTGGTTCTTCTCCCTTTGTTTCTTAATGAGTCTTGCTAATGGTTTGTCAATTTTGTTTATTTTTTCAAAAAACCAGCTTTTAGCTTTGTTAATTTTTGCTATGATCTCTTTAGTTTCTTTTGCATTTATTTCTGCCCTAATTTTAAAGAGTTCTTTCCTTCTACTAACCCTGGGGTTCTTCATTTCTTCCTCCTCTAGTTGCTTTAGGTGTAGAGTTAGGTTATTTATTTGACTTTTTTCTTGTTTCTTGAGGTAGGCCTGTAATGCTATGAATCTTCCCCTTAGCACTGCTTTTACAGTGTCCCATAGGTTTTGGGTTGTTGTGTTTTCATTTTCATTCATTTCTATGCATATTTTGATTTCTTTTTTGATTTCTTCTATGATTTGTTGGTTATTCAGAAGCGTGTTGTTTAGCCTCCATATGTTTGAATTTTTAATAATTTTTTTCCTGTAATTGAGATCTAATCTTACTGCACTGTGGTCAGAAAAGATGACTGGAATGATTTCAATCTTTTTGAATTTACCAAGACTAGATTTATGGCCCAGGATGTGATCTATCCTGGAGAAGGTTCCGTGTGCACTTGAGAAAAAGGTGAAGTTGATTGTTTTGGGGTGAAACGTCCTATAGATGTCAATTAGGTCTAGCTGGTCCATTGTGTCCGTTAAAGTCTGTGTTTCCTTGTTCATTTTCTGTTTAGTTGATCTGTCCATAGTTGTGAGTGGGGTATTAAAGTCTCCTACTATTATTGTGTTACTATGAATTTCCTCTTTCATACTCGTTAGCGTTTGCCTTACATATTGCGGTGCTCCTATGTTGGGTGCATATATATTTATAATTGTTATATCTTCTTCTTGGATTGATCCTTTGATCATTATGTAGTGTCCATCTTTGTCTCTTTTCACAGACTTAATTTGAAAGTCTATTTTATCTGATATGAGTATTGCGACTCCTGCTTTCTTTTGGTCTCCGTTTGCATGGAATATTTTTTTCCAGCCCTTCACTTTTAGTCTGTATGTGTCCCTTGCTTTGAGGTGGGTCTCTTGTAGACAGCATATATAGGGGTCTTGCTTTTGTATCCATTCAGCCAGCCTTTGTCTTTTGGTTGGGGCATTCAACCCATTTACATTTAAGGTAATTATTGATAGGTATGGTCCCGTTGCCATTTATTTTGTTGTTTGGGGTTCATGTTTATACCACCTTTCTGTGTTTCCTGTCTAGAGAAGATCCTTTAGTATTTGTTGAAGAGCTGGTTTGGTGGTGCTGAATTCTCTCAGCTTTTGCTTGTCTGTAAAGCTTTTGAGTTCTCCTTCATATCTGAATGAGATCCTTGCTGGGTAGAGTAATCTAGGTTGTAGGTTATTCTCTTTCATTACTTTAAGTATGTCCTGCCATTCCCTTCTGGCCTGAAGGGTTTCTATTGATAGATCAGCTGTTATCCTTATGGGAATCCCTTTGTGTGTTATTTGTTGTTTCTCCCTTGCTGCTTTTAATATTTGTTCTTTGTGTTTGATCTTTGTTAATTTGATTAATATGTGTCTTGGGGTGTTTCGCCTTGGGTTTATCCTGTTTGGGACTCTCTGGGTTTCTTGGACTTGGTTGGCTATTTCCTTCCCCATTTTAGGGAAGTTTTCAGCTATTATCTCCTCGAGTATCTTCTCATGGCCTTTCTTTTTGTCTTCTTCTTCTGGGACTCCTATGATTCGAATGTTGGGGCGTTTCACATTGTCCCAGAGGTCCCTGAGGTTGTCCTCATTTTTTTTGATTCTTTTTTCTTTTTTCCTCTCTGCTTCATTTATTTCCACCATTTTATCTTCTAACTCACTTATCCTATCTTCTGTCTCTGTTATTCTACTCATGGTTCCCTCCAGAGTGTTTTTGATCTCATTTATTTCATTATTAATTTTTAATTGACTTTTTTTTTATTTCTTCTAGGTCCTTGTTAAACATTTCTTGCATCTTCTCAATCTTTGTCTCCAGGCTATTTATTTGTAACTCCATTTTGTTTTCAAGATTTTGGATCATTTTTATTATCATTATTCTAAATTCTTTTTCAGGTAGATTCCCTATTTCCTCCTCTTTTGTTTGACTTGGTGGGCTTTTTTCATGTTCCTTTAGCTGTTGGGTATTTCTCTGCCTTTTCATCTTGTTTAGATTGCTGTGTCTGGAGTGGGCTTTCTGTATTCTTGTGGTCTGAGGTTCCTTTTTATTGTGGAGGTTTCACCCAGTGGGTGGGGTTGGACGATTGGTTTGTCAAGGTTTCCTGGTTAGGGAAGCTTGTGTCAGCGTTCTGGTGCGTGGAATTGGATTTCTTCTCTCTGGAGTGCAATGGAGTGTCCAGTAATGAGTTTTGCGATGGGTCTCTGTGTTAGGTGTGACTTTGGAGAGCCTGTATGTTGACACTCAGGTCTATGTTCCTGCGTTGCTAAAGAATTTGCGTGGTATGTCTTGTACTGGAGCTTATTGGCTCTTGGGTGGTGGTTGGTTTTGGTGTAGGTATGGAAGCTTTTGGATGGTCTCTTATTCCTTAATGTTCCGTGTAGTCAGGAGTTTTCTGGTTTTCTCAGGATTTGGGCTCAAGTCTCCTGCCTCTGGATTTCAGTTTTATTCTTCCAATAGTCTCAAGGCTTCTCCAACTATACAGCACTGATAATAAAACTTCTAGGTTAATGGTGAAAAGATTCTCCACCGTGAGAGACAACCAGAGAGGTTCACAGAGTTACATGAAGAATAGGAGAGGGAGGAAGGAGATAGAGGTGAGCAGGAGGAGAAAAAGGGGACTCAAGAGGAGAGAGACAGATCTACGCAGTTATCTGTTCCCAAAGTGTTCTCCGTAGCCCAGACACCCACAAAGATTCACAGAGTTGGATTGGGAAGAGAAGGGGAATGGAGGAAATAGAGGTGTTCTGAGGTAGAAAACAGAGAGTCAAAAGTGGGAGAGTATCACCACACTCCTGAATAGAAATGGGAACTGAATATTGGATTCTTAAATGACCAAAATTTATATCACATACTACTGAAAAACAAAGATTGAAAATCTAGTGTAGAGGTTAGACTCTTTGAAATACAATATTTAAAAACAAAAACACACAAAAAATTTAGAACTGTATATGAAGTTCGGTTTAAAAAATAGGGTTTCTCTCTCTCTCTCTTTTTTTTTTGGCAAGGTTATAGTGAAATGAAAATGAAAGTTAAGGAATAATAGAGGAGTATTAGAGGACTCTAAAAGGAAATAGGAGAGAAAAACAAGAAAAAGAAAAAAAAGAAAAAAAATTTTTTTTCCCTAATTAAAAAAATCGTAAAAATATATGAAAATGAAAGTTGAGGAGTAATGGGGGAGTAATAGGGAATTATAAAAGAAAATAAAAGAGAAAAAATAAAAAATAAAAAAAAAGGAAAGAAAAAAAATTTTTTTTTTTTAATTAAAAAAAAATATGTACATATATATCTAGGAATTTCTCTGGGGTTGTTGCGGTCAGCGTAGGTTCAGTTCAATTTCAGATAGCTCCTCTTTCCAGCTTACACTTCTCGATATCTGTAGGCCCCTTCCCGTGTAGTCGGTGTTACCTTCAGGGATTTTAATCTGTTGCACCGGTCCTTTCTGAAGCGGTTCCCTTTGTTTATTTGGCTTCTGTTTGCCGTCTCTTTGGTGTCTAATTTCCGCCCTGACACAGGCGGGCGGAGGTGATCTCTTATTTAGGTTCGCTAGTTCAGTTCAGTCCTGCTACGGGGAGGGCGGGGCGCTGCAGACAGATACCGCTCTGTGTGGATAGCGCTCACCGTGTTCCGGCCACACTGGGTTTGCCCCGCTCACGGGTGTCTGTGCTTTCGCCGTCTACACTGCTCAGGCTCCCGGCTGCTCTATATGGAGCGGGCCCTGCGTTGAGTGCGGTTCCAGTTTTCGGGTACTCCACAAAAGCGCAGATTCGGTTGCGCCTGCGTTTTGTGCCTTCCCCGGCCTGAGCGGTTCAGGCAGCCAGAGGCTTGGGCGCACTCTCCCGGGTGCAGCACGCCTTTTCCCTCCGCGGCGAGCGGCCCAGGCAGCCAGAGGCTTGGGCGCAATCTCCCCGGGTACGGCGCACTTTTTCCCTCCGCGGCCCCAGCGCGCGCCGCCAGTCAGGTCTCAGGAAGTCTTTAGATAGGAACCCGGAGGCCTGTTTGCAGTGTGGGAGGGGGTGGCTTCTCAGGGGCTGAGTTTGCCCTTTTCCCCTCCCCCCTGCCTCCTACCTCCAGCGGGGATGGGCCGGCTCTTCTCTGGAGATTCTCAGTCCCTTTGTTTTGCGAACCGCCGGCAGTGTGTTCGGGCCAGTTAATTTTGTCCCTTGCTATCCCACAGTTTAAAAAAGCTCCCTCCGATTGCTCTCAGGGTCTTCGGGCCGGACCTCACCCTAAGCAATGCCGCCCGCTCCTCTCCGTTCCGCCCCGCTTGTTGCTGGCGGGTACGGGCGTCTGGGGTACTTTTCTGCTGGGAGTTGCTTTTAGGCACGTAATCTGTGGGCCTTGTTTAATTTTTCCTCTCAGTTAGATTGCCGAAAACTTCCCCCAGTCCCGCCAGTGCGAGGGTTTCCTGGTGATTGGAAACTTCCTCTATTAAGACTCCCTTCCCGGGACGGGTCTCCGTCCGTAGCTCTTTTGACTCCCTTTTTATCGTTTATATTTTGTCCTACCTCCCTTCGAAGACAATGGGCTGCTTTTCTGGGCGCCTGATGTCCTCTGCTAGCGATCAGAAGTTGTTTTGTGAAATTTGCTCAGCATTCAAATGTTCTTTCGATGAATTTGTAGGAGAGAAAGTGGTCTCTCCGTCCTATTCCTCCGCCATCTTGGCTCCTCCCCCTCGAGTATAGCTTTTTGAAATGAGAAATAGAATCATTTCTGTTTCTCATGTGTATTAAACCAATGGGGGGAAAAGAAAGGCCTGGAAGCATTTCCATTTTTTACATTGTATGCTTTTTTGTCTTACTAGCAAGATAGCTTACAAGTATCCAGTCATTAAACATGTTAACTTAGTGGGCCAGGTCATGTTTTACGAACACAATCATTTTTAGGTTTCAATTTTTTTTAGGAAAATTATCACTCCAGTATCTTGGATAGAATGCCCTCATTTAATTTTACTTCTGGAAAAAAGATACCGTGGATATAAATAAGAATAATTGCATTTCCTCAATATTACTAAAGCAGTGAGGACAGTGGTAGAGTCTACTTTAATAAAAGCATTGTTCAGTCTCAAGTTCTGTAACCACCATTATTGATGTTAATGATCTTAGGACTTCTGCAGAGTTTTGGGGACAGCTTTTATTTGCACTTTCTCACAATAATCCTGTCAGGTTGGTAAACTCATTATAATTAGTGAAGTGCCAACTATCTAATGGATATCTAGTAAATGCTTCCTAATAATGATGACTATTAACTCAATCATTATTTCCTGTACAATATTCTTATTTGAAGGCATATTTACAGAGATTATAGAAAGTCAGCTTATACTTTTTTTTTCACTGTTGGGTGGTTTTTTTTTTTTTTTTAACATAATGAGCAATAAAAATAGAGATAAAAGTATTCTATTGCCTAAGATGGATAATAAGATTTGCTGTTTACTAAAAAAAGTCTCAAATTGAATAATTTTAGGCTGTCATGGAAGTTCAGACCTTACGACCATCTTACTGGAAGTTCCTTTTAAGACTCACCAAGGGCAGGTAAGATATCTATGAGATATGTTAACTGATCATAAAGAAAAAGCAATTACCGCAAAAAAGATTTTTTTGTCTACTTGAGGGAGTATTCTTTGGTAAGGTAGCTATCTAGGTGTGAAACAAATTTGAACTAAAATTTAATAAGAATAACATGAAATGTTTCTTTTTGTTTAAACACACTAAACAGATTCATTAGAAATCCTGTCTAAACAATAGACTGATTTCCATTTGGGAAAAATAATGAAAAATAATCATACTCTTTTCCCTGATTTTTGTAAGCACATTTTTCTTTGCCTCTATTGTCATGTTCTTTATTGGTGGTGGTGTTTGCATTTCCTGATTATAATCTAATTCTGTGAGAGACAACTTAGCCTGATACACAGACTCTGAGTTTGGGAGTTGAACAAACCTGGGTTTGACTCCAGCTCTGGTACCCTTCGCTGTGTCACTGGTTGGGAAAGTTGTTTACCCTCATGAGCCTCAAGTTTCTTTCTCTCTACAATGAAGCAATAGCACATACTTTGTATGGTCGTGGGAAAATCGATATGTTTGTGGCAGCCCTGAGCACTTCGTAGGCACTCAGTAAATAGCAGCTGCCATTAACATTGCTGTCATTAATAGAAATAGTAGCAAAGATTGTATAGTGCTGCCTATGTCCCAGAAGTGGTTTTAAGATACACACATTAACACATACAGCATACACATACACGTACGTATACATATACATACATATGTGTTTAATCCTTAAAATAGCTCTGTGAGATAGGTACTAGGTACTGTTAGTATTTTGGCTTTACCTGTGAGGAAACTGAGATGCACACAGTTTAAGCACTTGCAGAATCACAAAGCTGGTAAAAGGATGGAGCTCGGGTTGAGCCAGGCAGTCCGGCTGCAGAATTCTTCCTCTTAACCATGACACTGTATATTATTATTATTATTATTTAATCATTTAAAATCTATATTATTAATCTATATTGTTATCATTTGATCACTTATTTCTTCATCAGTTATGTTTTTTTGCACATCAGTGGGTTTAACCCACTGATAATTTTGGAAGGGAACTTAACGTTGGAAAGGAGCTAAAAGTCACATTTATTGGTTCTTGGAACAATGACACTGGCCAATGACTCAAAGATAATTTCACCCTGGTATCTTCCCCAGAGAAGAAGAGCTTATAGTCAGGCACAGAGATGCAGAAGGTCCATCCTGCACATCAGCTGAATATATGTCATTTAAAAATTTCTTATCTCTTAGGTTAGGTGATGGATAAAGTGAGGACATGTTTTTACTCTGTTGTATGTATTAGAAATTTGAAAACCTATAAACTGTTTCCTCTTCAGTCATTAAATATTTGCACATTTGAATGTATTTTCTGTTGATTGTGAGACATTAAAATTTCAGTTATGGGAGGAATTACCTGTAATACCTTTGCTTGTCAGTAAATGTCAGCTCATTCATTATATATGTAGCTTCTTACAATTGTATTCATCCATTAATCAAGAAAATCACAATGAACCTATTTTTCTGTTTGACACAGTCTAGTGGAAAGAGCTCTGGAAGGGTTTGAAATGATGATGGTAATCTCTGGGGTTTCAGATTTGGGGACTAGCATGTTTTCAAAGAAAACTTGAGACGGTGCATCTTGAGGAAGAGTAGCAAAATGACTTTCGAATCTGCCATTGAGTCTCTTGCTGTGTCAGCTCTTCTGTCTTCCCATCCCATGAAAGATAAATGAAATGAATCATCTTCTTTTACAACGTCATTCAGTACTGATTCCCTGTGTCCTCTGTTTTACAGGTTTGCTGTCATGAACCGGAAAGTCCTTGATGTTTTTGGTACTGGTGCATCTAAAAACTTCCCGGACTTCATCCCTAGGTTGGATCCAAGATACACAGTTGTAACGCCAGAGTTGCCCATCGAGTTTTCTTGAAGATTACTGTAACTTATTAATGTGACTTCATGTTTTATTATTTTGTCCTGGAGAGTTAATTATGCTGAACACAAAGAAGAGGGCCCGAGCTTGAACTTCAATGTTATTTCAATGAGGGATGCTCTTTTGTGTTTGATTTTCTTACCAATCAGAAATTCAGAAGCTTTTTAGGAAAGTGTTGCTTAATAATTAAGCTCCCTCTATAGCCAGAATCTCATTCTGGGTCACTGTAGTGGTTGAAATTATGATATATTATCGATTAAATTATGTCCACAAGCAATATTAAATAATCTATGTAGAAATGTAGTAACAAATCAGAGTATACTTAAAATGACTTTAAAAGATGTTTTAGTTCATTCCAATATAATTCTTGGTGGAAACTAAGAATATAACTACATTTTAAGATACAAAAGGATCACGGGTACATGGATTGATCTGTATTTTTTTTTTTTTAACTTTCGAATTAGTAGTGAAATGTTATGGGTATGGAGTAACTTCACAGACAATGCTGCTTTATTTCGGATAGAGCAATTTAATTGGAGAAAGTGGCCATTCTTGCTTCAGGGATGCAAAGACGGGTCTCATGCTGTTTGGATAAAGGCTGTGGCATCCATGGTTTCCTTCCACTGATACCTTTGTATCTCCCCACGATCCGCTTAGCTGGGCTCTTTGGCAGCCCAGTGACCTTTATGTATTAATGGCAGGTTAGAATCAGGTGGAAACTGACAAATCTGATACAGTTGAAATGTCTGTTTTAGTCTCTTACGGAAACGTTACACTTGAATATTTAAAAGCAAATGAAGTTATTTTTAAACCTCCTCCTGTAGGTTCATTATGTTTGTTTTCATTTATAAGGACTGGATTCATCATAGCTAAGTTTGTATGCCATTGTCAGTTTAGAAGGGATCAAATTCTCTGGAACAAAAGGAGTTTGGGCAGGTTTGGCAGTTTGTTCCCTCAGCTGTTTCACTTGTTTGACAACTAAAAACATTCTAAAAATCCAGTGGTTGTGAAGAAATACATTTCATCACTAATTGGATGCAGATTCTCTAGCCTGTTTTCAAAAGCTCATTACCATCATTTTTATTCCTGTTGGAGCAAAGAAGTGACAAAATGTGGTCACTGCTGATTGTGAGTTAGTTCAGAACAGTTTTGATTGAAATAACGATCACTCTTTAGAGTTTTTCAGGGACAAGTTGTTCTTTTCTAAGTTAATACAAGGCTGAAGTGGTTGTGAAATCTACAGTTAATGTAACATATAGGGATAATGGTATATTTTTTTAAGTATAATTTTATTGCTGAAAAGTCTTAGGCTGTTGTAAATTAATTATGTTCTATGGAATTATGTTCTAAATTCTATGCAGTAGAACTTGTGTAGCAACAAGAATTATAACCCAAACTTTAAATGCTTAATCCTCCATATTCAATTTCGTCAAGCCTTGTATGCTTCTGTTTGCATGTCATCCTAGCCTGGTTGTTATGGCAGATTGAAACCCAACAAAAAAGATAGACTCTGGTACCATATTATCAGAAAGAGCCATTTTAATTAGGCCAAAATTTTGCATTATGATTAACTGTTTAGGATGACTTGTCTGTTAGGCAGTACGGTTAAAGGATCCTTTTGGCTTCAGAATTCCAAATTGATTAGTAAATTCAGCTTTAAGTTTTTATTCCTTGGAATCAAAATGGTTGCTACTGTGTTTACCTTTAAAAATGAAGTGTTACAGCAGTGAAGAAAGCACTGCTACTTGCATCTTATTTTCTCTATTCATAAATTATTCATAAATAATGTTTTTACTGCCCAGTTAAACAGAAAACTTTTTAATCCATAAGTTGTTGTCACTCACAGTAAAAAAAAAAAAAAAGCAAACTATGAAATTGAAAGACAAATTCTACTGAAATATGATGAGATTGTTTAGTAAAATTTTACTGGTCAAAAGGTACATTTCTATGATCTATCTTTTTTAACACAAGCTATAGTCATTTTTTATTTTATATAAAATGAAATAGCCATCATGAAGCAGAGTATAATAATGAATGTATAGCTGATATGAACAGTTAACTAGTTTGCAGTGGTGAATAGAGAAGTACAATTTTATTTTATTGGGACAGACTGCGAAGTATAGTTGTTTGAGCAGACACAAAGAAACTGTGTTTGTGTTCCTGAAGACAATCAAAATGAATGTCTTTCTACCTCTAACTAACCAAGTATTGATTGATACCTTGGCATCATAAATAAAGTCAAATAGATGTCTCCATTCCACAATATGTTTTTTAGTCCAATTTATACATTAAAGAAGTCCTATCTATGGTAAGTTTCCTTCCACTAGCCCTGAGTATATCAAACACTTAATATGCCCTCTTAGTATTTGCTATGTCTTTATGTAGACTGGAAAACAGAGCATTGGGGTGCTTAAGAGGATTATGAGTGTTGCCTGTATTAAATTAACTATTTCCTGAATTAATAAAATCTTAGCATTAGTACCAATCAATGTAAAAAGACAAGTTGTAGGATAACAAATTATCTCAAATCTGTCAGATTCTTACCCATTTTTCATCCAATAGTCTAGTCCATTTTATTACCCATCTCTGAAAGAAAACCATGATTCAGTTGTCTTCTTTAAAAACAAATTCTATGATTTCTCCTATAACCTTTTCAATGGCCTATAAGCATTGTTATCTCTCAGCTGATGCCTGGTATATATATATTTGTTCTTTAGTGAGTAGTCATTTAATAGAGTTTTATCTTCTTTACCCTTTGCTTTCAGACTTTATAACTTACTTTCTTCTGGAACAGACTTGTCTTTCGTGAGGAAACCCAAATCAGTCACCTGTCCCAGTGTGTTCATGCTGAACTTGATTGAGTATTCATCTTCCTGTGGGTTTTGTCTAGCTAACAACTCACTGATGAAATCGTTTTTGCTTGCATTTGCATTTTATCACACCCCTGAGTTTCTGAGCCCTCTGACAGTGCCTCATTAAGGAGAATCAATTTCCTCTACCCTCAAGGAGTTTCGTCCCCTTGCTGTGGCGAGTCCTTCTCCCAGTGGGGTGAGGCATCCCCGCCGCAGGGCAGAGAGGTGTGCCCGCGGGGAGCGTGGCCTCCGAATCAGCCGTCCCCAAGCCCTGGGAGTCCTTGAACTCTCCCTGCAGTTTCCTGTTTATTGATCTGGCCGTCTTCGCTGTGTCACACAGGACCTGTCGCCGCAGCGTCCAGATTCCGTGTGGGACACAGGCTCCAGAGCAGGCCCGGTCGTTGAGGCGCCAGCTTAGTCGCTCTGCGGCCCGTGGGGTCTCAGTTCCCCAACTAGGGATCGAACCTGCACGTGCCGCACTGCGGGGTGGATTGGTGACCACCGGACCACCCGGGAAGCCCTGTCCCTGCAATTGGTTTTTATTTGCTTAAGTAGAAGGTAGGCTGGTAGAGCCACAAAATCATTCTTACTTACGTGGATGCTTTTCTGCTCCACAAAGAGAAGACTCGTTTCTGAACGGTAACATTGCTAAGGTACACAATACACTGGATCTCCCCTAGCACTGGGACCTATTGCTGCCTATTTCTTCTACCGTCATTTTCAGATAGACAGTTCAGGTAGTCGAAGATGCGTGACCAAGAAAAAGATGTTAGGAAAACAAAAAGAGATCAGTTTTTCTGTGGGTCTGGGCTGAGGCTGGCCTAACTGTGGATGCCTGGGAGACTGTTCTTACCATTGCTACAACCCTGAGCCTCCTCTTGATAGCCTGATCCTGTTAGTGCTTTGGGGCTCCCCAGGTGGCTCAGTGGTAAAGAATCCGCCTGCCAGTGCAAGAGACACAGGTTCGATCCCTGGGTCAGGAAGATCCCCTGGAGAAGGAAATGGCAACCCACTCCTATGTTCTTGCCTGGAGAATCCCATGCACAGAGGAGCCTGGTGGGCTACAGTCCTGTGGGGATCACAAAGAGTCGGACACGACTTAATGACTAAACAACAGCAAATTAGTGCTTTAGCTGATTCTGTACTCCCTTCTCATGGAATTAACAAGGAAAGGAGTGTGGGGGACTCGTGTGACTCTAAGATCAGGGGTGGGGGTGCCTGTGGGCCCTGGGGTGGCATGCACTTCCCTCCAGCTAGGACCTCAGGGTTAAGGCTGTGTTTTCTGTTTTAAGCTACAGCCTCGGGTGACTTTGTAAAGCCTCCATATTTATGAACGGGGTGGCTCAGGTGGTAAAGAATCCGTCTGCCATTCAGGAGACGTGGGCTTGATCCCTGGGTCGGGAAGATCCCCTGGAGAAGGGCATGGCAACCCACTCCAGTGTTCTGGCCTGGAGAGCCCCATGGACAGAGGAGCCAGGCGGGCTCTGGTGGCAGAGTCAGTCACTGTTCACAGCTGACGCCTTCACTTTCGCTATGATGGAGGTAACTGCAAAGAAGTAAAGCTGACGTTGACGTGTGGCTTCCGGAAGCAGAGAGGGACCAGAAGCGTGCCCGAGATGCAGAGTGTGCCCTCGGACTGCAGCTGGGCAGCACACAGCCGGAGCTCATAGCTGTGCCGAGGGAGAGTAGGTGCGCTTTTACATTGAGGGCAAAGTGAGTGACATGGGATTGGAGGGAAGAGTTAATACCTGGTAGCTGACGTCTCGCTCCTTGCTGTAGTCTGTCTTCCCCTCTTCATGCCGCTGTCCCAGCTGTCTCCTTCCTCCTCCCCAGCCTTGGAATCTTACGTCTGGCTTCATGTTACCCCTCCCCGCTCCTTGTCCCTGTGCCTCTCGCCTCTTTCTGGGGTTGGTGTTCCGTTACAACCACACTCCCTGAATGTGGACGCTCCATCGCTCCCTCGGGGGACAGCTGGTCAGTGGGGGGCTCTGGAAGGATCGTGAAGATGGAGTAAACGTGCCTTGGGACGGTGACTTCTGATACAGCTCTGCATTTCTTCGCCGGAGGGAGCGGAGGGTAACTGCCCAGATGTGGAAAGAGACATGCCTCTGCCTGTGAGAGCTTTAAGTCCAGGACAGTCCGTCTCCTCTAAACGACCTTGTAACAGCACCCGACTGTTGTTGTGGCCACACAGAAGAGGCAGGAACTCATTTCCTCTTGCCTGTCACTTTATCTATTTTCTTTCCACCCTTACCTCCGCCAAATGTGTCCTGAGTGAAATAATATATTGGGCTTTAACCTTGGTCTTTGCAGGCCCGAAAATCCCAGTCATCTCACACACACATACACACACACCCACCCCCAATCTGGTCCACAGCAGAGGTCTCAGGCGAGGTATCGTTTGTGCTTTTTCTCTAGATCATAAGCCACTGCCCCTTGCCTGGTCAGTTTTCTGTTCAGTGTGGGTATTCCCTCCCCGCACCCCCGTCCTCCGCCTCCACCCCTGAAACCCCCTGACCTTGTCAGAGAAGCGGGGCTGCAGGCGGCGGGCTGTCCCTGGTCTTCGCACACCAGCGCCCCCATGGCTGGCTGGGGGCTCCGGGCCTGCCCAGGCGGAGCTGTGCGCCTGTGCTGGCTGAAGACCCCAGGAGCAGCACGTTCCTCTGTCCTTCACGCGAACCAGGCGTCTCTGAGGCCTCTTCCCTCGGTATCCATTACATTCTTTTAGTCACCAGTTAACCCCTTCAGTGGCTTTTCTTTCTGGGTTACATCGGCCCCACAGGAGGACCCTGTGGCTGTAGAGAAACGGGGTTGGTGAAGCGTGAAGTAACCGTGTTGTTGGTCCTTAGGGGATGGGGCGCCAGAAGGGCCATGTTGAGAAGAGATGGCAAATGCACTTCAAGTCCTACCTCCTCCCTTCTCTTTCTTCCTCTTCCTTGCTGAGCCGGGGCTTTCCTGCCACAGCTTTGCCATTTACTTCTTCAGTGTGAGCTCTCCTGGGGGAAAAAAAGCAAAGTCCTTCTTTTCCTGTTTGCTTCAGGGGAAGTTGAAGGTAAGACTGCTAAGCGCCTGAAGGAGTGCTGTGGAGGCGGTGAGGGAAAGAGGCGCCTTCTCCCCCGAGGGGGTCTTCAAAGTGGGAGTGTTTAGAGGCAGGTCCCAGTGGCCCGCTGACCGGTATGTGCCCTGTCAGACTTGGAAGGGTGAAGAGACACTATCCGTGAAGGGTTATTTCTCGGAATTACCAAACTGGATACCAGGTCTGTGGCATTAGTAGAAACATAAACCTAACTGGAGGCCAGCAGTCCAACTAGCTGTTGATGAACAAGTTCATTTGCTTCCTGCAAGTATTCAGTGTTTGTGTCATGAATGACTGGATGGTCTCGTGGTGCTTAAGAAAGGCAGCGGTTATGTCCTCATTAAGTTGCAAATGCATAAAGAGAGGTTATATATGAATAAACATTTTAGTTTCCTCTTTTTGAAATTTAATTTGTAGAATAGGTAACATCTACAGAACCTCAGGAGGAGATTCAATAGCATCTAGATTTGAAACTGCAGTTTGGGGAAGCCTGTCGTTCAAGATTGCTTTGAGAGAGACCTGAGAGGACAAAATAAATAAATCTACAAAACTAGAGGCATAATTGATCATCTGGGACTTCGTTTTCCTTTACAGCTCTTATTTCACTAGAATTTGAATAAAGGTTCAAAAACGGGATTGTAGTTACTGTTCATTGCTCATCTAATGGTTGTTTAATCCTTTTTCCTTGCTGAGAACACTTAACTTTGTTCAAGGCAGCAGTGTGCCCAGCCCCAGGGATGGATCATGATTTTTCTAGGTCTTTCACATTACTCCTCCTTGTCCAGATATTTTTCCAACCTTTCCTCTGAGGATGGTCATGTGACCCAGCTGGGCCCAATAAGATGTAATGGAAGATCTGGGGGAAAGTCTTGGAGATTATTTTCTTCCCTGATTAAAGGAAAGCTCTTTTCAACTCTTTTTTTTTTTCTTGTTCATAACACTAGTTGAAGGGCTCTGGACCTGTGGCAAACATCTTGCAAATACAAGGTGAAAAGTACAAAGATGGAAACCCACCATGTTAAAGATGTCAGAGCAGAAATAAAGAACCTGCCCCCCAGATGACATTCTTGAACCCCTGACTCAGTGCCAGTAACCACATACCTCTGGGCATTCTGAGCAAACAAACCTCCAGCTCTGGAGGCTCTATCAGTGGAGGGCTGTGTTCCTTTTCAGTTGAAAGCATTTCTGATTGACACATTCCAATCCTATATAGGTCAGACCTCAGAGCCCTTGCCCAGTGCATGACTCCCCCCTTGATTTAGATGCTCTTTTCCTCCCCTACTCCACTGTGCACGGGTCCTGAAATATTCAGTCACCTCCTCTCTGAAAGTTTGCTGATCTTTTATGTCTGTCTTTCTGAAGCCGTTTGCTGCCACCCCCCATAAAGCGCACTCCATTTCCTAGTGGCTGTTGCACTCACCTGTTGCTTCTTTAGACTCTAGCCTGTAGTTGAAAAGGAGAGACCATGGCTTATCCCCATTTCAGTGCCTAAGTCAGGGCTCTCTAGGGGATGATGGGGAGGCGTTAAGGGTGGGAGGCAGTGGTCCCAGCAGCTGCCTGTTGAATATATGCTGACAGTGTGGAGTCCGCAGACTAGAAACTAAACCTCCCCTTTAAACGTCTGGAAAATGTTATCCTTACAAATGATTCTGTAAATACTCCAGGAAATTGACTTCTGCTACCCTTCCAGCAGCTATCGGAGCCAGCTTGGCTTTAGGTCTTAGAGAAATGATTTGTCATCTGTTTCATTTGTTTGCTTTTTCCTGACAGAGCTGGAATTCTGGATTGTTCCCCACTTTAAAAACTGCCAAGGCCAAACCAGAAGTAGACAGGGCTGGACACGAGGCTTTTCCTTCCCACTCATTTCACAGGGTAAAAAGTCACATTTATTCTTTGTGTCTGGATTTTCAATATTGTATCATGATTATTTTTTTCCCTATGAGAGAGAGGATATTTGAGAGGAAAAAGTCTTGGAATCACTCTTACCAGTGTAGGCAGGGCCCTAACAAATAACTTCTTCTGAATCCCATTTTTTTAAGCGGGAAAAGAAGTAAACCGTGTGAGGTGCCTCATGTATAATAGACTGTTTGTACTTCATTCAAACGTTACAACCTAATAATACATATTATTAGTTCTGTTTTACCAGTGAAAGAACTGGCAATTTGTCCAAAGTGGCAATACTAGAATTTGAGCTCAGATCTTCCCGTGTTGAAAGTTTTGTTTTGTTTTTCTCAGAACATAACAGAACCTCCCAAGAAGTGATATCTGCCACTCCCCTCTCTTAAAAGGAATCATTAACATTGTAGTAAAAATCTTGCCTCCAAAAATGGTTTTGACATTTACTTTCAGAACAGGAACTGGAAATACTCTCTCAGAAAACCTGAAAGACCTGCTACTGTGTATAAAACAACAGTTTTCATACATTGGACCACAAGCAATGCAGGGCAGTGATCCCTGAGAGAAGGGAAATGAATCGAGTTCTGTGATGGCCTCAGCTGATGCCTGGAGAGAGATTCAAGATTGCAGCTCTGGGAGGGAGCACCACAGCAGAGCCCAGACCTGGGAGTCCAGGGGGGCCAGAGTGGATGAAGCTCATAGGATAGGGTACAGGAGAGAAGCGAGCTACACAGAGAGAGAGCATAGAGAGCCGGCGAGGTCCCCTTGAGATGTAGGCTGAGTGCTGCTGCTTGCCTGGGAGGAAGCTGCTGCAGCTGGAGAAAGGACAAGTTCACACAAAGCAGTTAATAGTTTGTATTCCTGCTCGCCACAGTAGAAAACTTTGTAGTCCACAGGGCACTGGGTAGGATGGTCAGAAAAGTGTGCCTTCAATAGGAAAGCAGAATTAACCCTGCACCAAAGCCTGCAGAGTCTCTAGTTTCTAAGTGTCTCCTAGAACGAAGTACAAGAACATAGAGGTGCAAATATTGCCAGTATGCAACAAGGTGAGAAGCAAAACTTCTAGCACCCAGTGAAAAACTTGTCAGGGATGCAAAAAGCCAGAAAACAAAACCATAAGTGAAGGATAAAAAAGAGATCCAGAAATGACACAAATTATAGAATTATTATTTGTACAAAAAGAGATTGTAACTGTATGTGTCAAGAAGGTAGTGGTCCAGAAGTAGAGGCAAGATTGACCCTGTTAATTAGAACCTAGAAGCTATAAAAAGGACCAGAATATATAAAAGATGAAAACATACAATCATATTTAAAAAACAAAGCCTCACAATCTGGGTGAGTTAAATAGTAGATTAGACAGCAAAAGGAAAGATTAGAAAACTGGAAAATGTAGACACTCAATTTAGAGTGAAGTATGATTGGAAAAAAGTGGACAGAGCTTTAATAAACTGTAAGTCAACTTCAGGCAGCCTGATGTATGTACAATTGGAGTCTTCAAGGGAGAAAAGATGGATGTGGGAATGTTAAGGGAAAGAAAAAAATTATTTTATATGTTCATATTTCTTCAGGTCATTTGAAGACAAGGGCTAGCATTTTTTCAAATTTGATGAAAATTATAAACCCACAGGTTTAAGATATTCAATGAACTCCAGGGATAAGAAACATGAAGAGGATCATACTAAGGCACATCTTAATCAAATGGTTTTAAACCAGTGATTTAAAAAGAAAAAAAAAAAAGAAAAACAATAACATCCAGGGGTTGGGGGAGGGCATGTTACGTACAGAGGAGCTCAAATAAAAACAATAAGAGACTTTTCATGGAAAACTATGGGAGTCAGAAGACAAGGGAGCAACATCTTTTATATGGTAAAAGGAACAAGACAGAATAAAACCTGTCAACCTAAAATTTTATATGCAGTGAGAGTATCTTTTCAAACAACAAAGGCAAAACAAGAAGACGTTTTCAAACATCCAAAAGCCGAATAAATACACCAGTAGACCTGCATTACAAGAAATGTTTTTAAAAATCTTTCAAACAGATATAATACTGTGTGAAAATACAGTAAATATGTAGGTAAATACTAAAGCTTACCTTTTTTGGTATTAAATCTATTTAAAACATAATTGTTGAAAACAGGAGTATTTTATTGTGGAGTTTATAACATTTCAAAATAGAAAATAACAATTACACAAAGTTTAGGAAGGGGAGAATGGAAATACTATACTATGGAAATACTATGATAACATTCGAATGCCATACCTGAAGTGGTATAATATTACTTGAAGGGAAACTGTGATAAGTTAAAGATATGTAATATAAGCCCTAAAATAATTCCTTTCATCCCCCAAGAGTGTTATAGCTAACAAGCCAACAACAAAATACAATGGGATCACTAGTAAGTATTCAGTTAAATCCAAAAGGAGGGGGAGGGAGCAAAGAAAAATAAGACAAATAGCAAGATAATAGATTTAAGCTTAACCATATCAATAATCACACTGATTGTAAATTGTAAACACCTGATAAAAAAGGCAAAGATTGTTATACCAACTAAAAGAAGACAGGACCCAGTTATATGTTATTTTCTCAAAACCCGCTTTCACTACAGAGACACCAGGTTTGAAGTAAAGTATAAACAAAGATACACTAACAATAATTTAAAGAAATCAGGTGTACTATACTAGTAGTAAATGGTAGATTTCAGAGCTCAAAAATATTACCAAGATCAAGGATTAAGATGGTTGTCTATAATCACAAAGAGGAAATTAACAATCCTAAGCATGTTCATAACAGCTTCTAAATATGTGAGGAAAGACTGTATACTACACGGAGAAATAACCAACCCACAAATATATCATGCTGGCCAAAAATTTCATTTGGGTTTTTTAACATGGTATGGAAAAACCTGAACGAAGTTTTTGGCCATCGTTGAGGATATTCAACACCTCCATTAATTGTTAAAACATGTAGACAGAAAATCAATAATATTAGAAGACTTGAAAAACACTATCAACCATCTTGACTTAATTGACCTTGATAGAGCACTCCACCCAACAACAGCATTATACACATTGTTTTCATGTGCATTCAGAGCATTTTCAATACAGACCATATTCTGGGAGGGAAAGCAAGTCATAATAAAGGTTCAAACCATACAAAGTATATTCTCTGGCAAAAGAAAAAGCAAATTGGAAATCAGTAACAGTTATCTGGAAAAACCCCAATATTTGGAAACTAAACAACATGCTTCTAATGAAAAAATAAAATGAGAAATATATTGGCCTGAATGAAAATTTAAGCATCAAAATTTATTAGATACAGATTAGGCAACCAATCCTAGAGGAAAATTTATAATGGTAATTGCCTATATTAAAATAGAAGAAAATTCTCAAATTGATGATTTCACCTACCACCTTAAGAAACCAGGAAAAAGAGCAAATTAAACCCCAAGTAGAGAATTCACTGGTGATCTAGTGGTTAAGACTCTGAACTTCCAAAGAAAGGGGCCAGGTTCAGTTCCTGGTTAGGGGAACTGAGGTCCTGCAAGCTGTATAGAGTCACCAAAGGAAAAAAAGAGGGGCGGGAAAAAAAGAAAGTAATAAGGATAGTATTAAGAAATCAATAAAATAAAAATTTAAATACAAGATAAAATGAAACCAAAAGTTGGTTCTTTGAGAAAAATCAGTAAAATTGATAAACCTCTCAGCAAATAATTGAAAAGAAATAACACAGGACTATCAGGAATGAGGAGCTTCCTTGGTGGCTTAGTGGTAAAGAACCTGCTGGGCAATGCAGGAGACAAGGGTTGGATCCCTGGGTTGGGAAGATCCTCTGGAGGAGGAAATGGCAACCCACTCCATTATTCTTGCCTGGGAAGTCCCATGGACTGAGGAGCCTGGCAAGATATAGTCCATAGGGATGCAAAATAGTCAGACGTGACTTAGTGAATAAACAACAATGACATGAGGAATAAAGAGAGATCATCACTACAGATATTTCAGAAATGAAAAGTATAATCACTACTATAAACAACTTTATTACAATAAATTTGGCAATTTAGATGAAATGGACAAATTCCTCAAAAGATATAAATAACAAAGCTCATTCAAGAAGAACTAGATTGTCTGAAAGCACTGTATTTATTAAAGAAATGGAATTTTTAGTTGAAAGCCTTCCCACAGTCAAAGCTCAGTTCACTGACCATCTGAGTTCACTGGTGAGTTCCAACAAACATCTAAAGAAGATGTAATGCCAATTCTGTGTACACTTTTAGGAAGTTAAGGAGAAGGGGAAACATCTAATTGTACAGGTCAGTTATTTTCCTGATGCCAAAACCAGGCAGGGAAAATACAAGAGAAGAAAACTGAAGTCCAACATGCCTCCTGAACAAACAGACAAAAAATTTAAACAAATTATTAGCAAAGTGAACATAGTATTTAAAAGGGATGACACATCATGACCGAGTAGGGTTTATCCCAGGAATTCAAGATTGATGGAACAATGGAATCAAAGGGATTCATTATATTAACTCACTAAAAAAGAAGAAAAAAAAAAAGGTCACCTCAACTGAAGTGGGAAAAGCATTTGACAGTATCTAATCATCCCTTTTCCATTCTTCTCAGCAAACTGGGAGTAGAGGGAATTTCTTCAAACTAGGAGTGAAGGGAATTTTCTAATACAGAGCATCTATTGAACCCCCCGCAGCTAACATCGAACTTCATTGTGAATGACTTAGTACCATTTTTCCTCTGATATCAACAAGGCATGAGTGTCTGCTCTTACCATTTCTGTTCAACATTGTACAGGAGTTTCTAGCCATAGCTATAAGACATGAAAGACAAAGAAAACCATCCAAATTGGAAAACAATAAATAATACTGTCTTTATTGGTGGTCAGTCACTTCAGTTGCTCAGTCGTGTCTGACTCTTTGCGACCCCATGGACTTGACTGTAGCCTACCAGGCTCCTCAATCCATGGGATTTTCCAGGCAAGAATACTGGAGTGGATTGCCATTTCCTTCTCCAGGAGATCTTCCCAACCCAGGGATTGAACCCGGGTCTCCCGCATTGTAGGCAGACGCTTTACCATCTGAACCACCAGGGAAGTCCTGTCTTTATTGGTGGACAACATGATTATTGATGTAGACAATCCTGTGAAATCTCAACCAAAAAAAGGCATTAGAACTGATACATGATCTTTGCAAGCCCGAAATTCAAAAATGCAATCTATGTGAAAAGGCCAAAACTTACTTTGTTCTTTGAAAAAGAACAAAGGGGGCTTTTACCATCTAATTTTAAGACATTTAAAGCTACCATAAGCAAGATATTCTAGTATGAATATGTAGATAGACAATTAGATCTATCAAACATAATACAGGTATCAATCTAGGCATATTCAATTAACAGATTTATGACAAAGATGCCATGGGAATTAAATAAAGGATAATCTTTTCAACAAACATGCTGGAACAATTGACTAACCATATGTAAACAATGAACGAACACAACAAAAAGCTCTACAAAAACCAAAAATTATCTTTGACCCTTCTTAAAAAAAAAAAAATTGGACCATGTCCAGTTGACCCTTGAACAAGGTAAGGGTTAGGCGTCCTGACCCTCTGTGCTGGTTGAAAATCTGTGTGTTACTTTGCTATCAGCCTTCCATGTTCATGGTTCGGCATCGACAGTCACAAAGCACGTAGTACTGTAGTGTGCATTCCCTGAGGAAAACCCACGGGTAGGTGGACCTGTGCAGTTCAAGCCAGCATGTTCAAGAGAGTCTGCTGTATGAAATTTTAAATCAAAATGCAATGTAGACCTAAATATGAAACCTAAAACTACAAAACTTATAGGAATAAAGTAGAAAATCTTTGTAACTCCTGGCGAATACTTCTTAGACAAGGCACCAAAGGTACAGTCAGTCCATAAAAGAAAAATTTGATAAATTGCTTTTCATAAAAATATGAAACTTTGGCTTTCAAGACACTTTTAAGAAAATGAATAAGTAGCTCACATACTGGGAGAAAGTATTTACAAATTACATATCTGATAACAGGTTTTATCTACAATATATAAAGAACTCTTGGAACTCAGTAGGGAGATTGAATTCTGGCATGACAGTATTAGCAGCTTCGCTGACTTGCTTTCCAGGGAAACATGAAAATTATTTTTCTTTTTTTTATTTATTTTTATTAGTTGGAGGCTAATTACTTTACAATATTGGAGTGGTTTTTGTCATACATTGATTTTTAAAAGCTTAATCATTCAAAACCTTCGGAAATGGTCCTAAAGAAAAACAGCAAATGAAGAAACATTTCTTCAAGAAAATCTATGAAATGTCAACAAGAAATGTGAATTTTGCTTTGAGTAAGGAAGGTGACTCTTTCGATAAGGAAGTCTATGATGTTTGAACCAAGACTCCCCATCTCTCCCCTCCCAGCCCTACAAGAGGGAGACTTGCTCCAGACTGCTGAAGCCAGGAGCGCAGGGTTCCCTGTCTCCCCAACTCCTAGCCAGGAGGCTTTCTTCCAGGAGTAGCAGGACTTCAGTGGTTCTCATCCTGCCCCCAGCTGTCTGCTGCTGAGGCCAAGTCCCAGGCAAATACAGCTGAGAGGTGGGAGTTCCCTGCTTTTATCCACCCCTCACTCATGGAGGATCCTTCTACCTTAAGTGCAATAGCCAAGGATGCTGGGGCCCTGATTCCTTTCCCCCACCTCGTGAGCTGGTGGTTCTGTGCTGTGAAAGGCAAGCCAAGGGGACCTCAGGCTACAGCTCCTCCTCAGCTCCACTGAGCACTTCATCACGCCTCGAGTGAAAGCTTCCTTCCGGGAGAAGCTTGCCATTGTCCCCGCTCCAACGCTGGAGTTCAAGAAAGACGGAGGACACCAGTCAATCACAGGCCATACGCAACGTTACACCTCCCCAAGAGCCAGCATCAGAGGCTTAATCCTGCGGAGGACAGGTAGGTTTCACTAAAATAATCCAGCCAGTCACTAAGCAAGTAAGAACAAAGAACCCTGGAGAAACAGAGAAGTCTGTTACCCAGAGGGGCTACAGTATGTCATCTAGAATCTCCAGTTTCCAACAAAAATGAACGAGGCTGCAAAAAAATGAAAGGATCAATTTGACCCATATACTGGAAAAGCAAAAGTAAAAACAGGCTACTGAAACAGTGATAATGATCAGCTATCAGATTGAGGAGGAAAATATTTCACAATATCTATTACAAATATGTTCATAATAAAGGAAAACTTGCTTCAAAGGAATAAAGGAAGGTATGATGACGATGTTGCATCAAACAGAGAATATCATAAAGAGGGTTTTTAAAAGGAACCAAATGGGAATTCCAGCACTGAAAAGAACAATAGCTGAAATTGCAAATTCTCTGGAAAAACTCATCAATAAGCAGAAGAATCACTGAACTTCAAAATAGATCAATAGAGATTATGCCAACCAAAGAACAGGAAGAAAGAATTATCTATTCCACCATTACTGGAATCAGGACATGTGCTATTAATGGAAACATTTACTGTGTGCCTATTTCCTTTGTGGCTCAGTTAGTAAAGAGACCACCTGGCTTTGTAGGCGGAGAAAGCAGTGGCACCCCACTCCAGGACTCTTGCCTGGAAAATTCCAGGGACAGAGGAGCCTGGTGGGCTGCAGTCCATGGGGTTGCTAAGAGTCGGACACGACTGAGCGACTTCACTTTCACTTTTCGCTTTCATGCATTGGAGAAGGAAATGGCAACCCACTCCAGTGTTCTTGCCTGGAGAATCCCAGGGACGGGGGAGCCTGGTGGGCTGCCATCTATGGGGTCGCACAGAGTCGGACACGACTGAAGTGACTTAGCAGCAGCAGCAGGCTTTGTAGGAGACCTGGCTTTGATCCCTAGGTCGGGAAGATCCCCTGCAGAAGGAAATGGTAACCCACTCCAGGATTCTTGCCTCGAGAATCCCATGGACAGAGGAGCCTGGTGGGTTAGAGTCCATGGGGTCGCAAGAGTTAGACACGATGCTGCTGCTGCTGCTAAGTCGCTTCAGTCGTGTCCGACTCTGTGTGACCCCGTAGACGGCAGCCCACCAGGCTCCCCTGTCCCTGGGATTCTCCAGGCATGAACACTGGAGTGGGTTGCCATTTCCTTCTCCAGTGCGTGAAAGTGAAGTTGCACAGTCTAGACACGATGACTTAGCATCTAAACCAATCACTGTCAGTAGACAGTCCTGGGTGCTAAGGGATTTTTCTCAACCTTAAAAGAGTAATTCTTACAGTTACTGGGGACTCTAGGTCTAAGGTCATCTCAGTGGTCCTAAATGTAGGCTTTTCATTAGAACTAGATGGTGTTTCTTGAAGCCATATGCCTGAACCCAAGGGAGTGGTTGTATAAGATACAGAAAAATAGCAGGGAAGATTCAGTGAGACTCCTCTGAGTGCCATGTGGCCTCCTGGGAACTTCACGTAGATAAATCTAATAAACACCATGGTCGCATTGCCGAGTAATCTGAGACCCACAGAGGTACCACCAGCTATATTCTGTGAAGCTGTCGTGCGTGTGTTTCACGTCTACGTTGTTTTCAACTCTTTTTCGACCCCATGGACTGTAGCCCTCCAGGCCCCTCTGTCCATGGGATTTCCCAGGCAAGAGTACTGGAGTGGGTTGCCATTTCCTTCTCCAGGGGATCTTCCCGACCCAGGGATTAAACCCACATCTGCATTGGCAGGCAGATTCTTTAACACGGAAACACCTGGGAAGCTATTACTTGCTTCAGAACCCTGTTTGTACAAGTTCTGGGAGCAGAATTAACATATATAGTGAGAGAAATTGCTACTGCTTTCTAGTGCAAATGTACTCAGCAGGGCATTTTGGAGTAAAAGTGTGTTCTAAGAAGCGCCTTGGGAGAAGACCGTCCTGGTGGTGGAAAGATAAGGCCCTGGACCTCTGCCGTCCTGGAGGATGTCCTAGGACTTGTGTGGCTTTGTGAAGGCCAGAGTCACCTGCAAGGCTTTGCTTAAATGTTGCATTCCTGAGGCCTAACCCAACTTAGTATCTCAGACCCCTCTACTAAAAAAAATCCTTGACATTAACACCCTTTACCATGCTAAATTATTTATGCATTTATTAAATCTATTGCTTCACTATCTCCTCTGTTAGAGAGGAAGCCCCACAAGGATGGAAATCTTCGTTTCATCCACTGATGTATTATTTCCAGGACTAAAGAGTTTCTGGAACATAGCAGGTATTTCAGTTAGTGGACCATCTGATGATAAGAGAAATCAACTGAAAAAGCATAGACAGTCCTAGTCTTCCAGTTTGTCCTTCCTCCCCACCTTTCCCCCCTGGTAACCTTAAGATTGTTTTCTATATCTGTGACTCTATTTCTGTTTTGTAAATAAGCTCACTTGTACCATTTTTTTAGATTCCACATGTAAGTGATATTGTATATTTGTCTCTCTCTGATTTACTTCACTCAGTATGGTGATCTCTAGGTCCATCCAGGTTGCTGCAAATGGCACTATTTCATTCTTTTTTATGGCTGAGTAATATTCCATTGTTTATACGTACCACATCTTCTTTATCCATTCAAAAAAATTAAAAAATAATTTTTAAATTAAAAAAAAAGAAAAAACATAGGCAATGTGACCCTATTTATTCCCCATACTGGTGAAGTAACTGATATCAATTGCAGTTTTCAATTTTCTAGGGGCTATTTTAGGGTATATTTTTACTGCTATTATCATAAAGCTTTCACTCAATTAAAAATTTTTTTCAGTATTTTTCTGCATGCTTTTATTGTGATTAAATAATCTTTTTCAATATGCCAATGTTTTCTTATTCCTTACTCAGTAGGAATAAGAATAGTGGGAAGTTAGAACTGTCAAAAATAAGAAATTAAATTTCCTCATGACTAAGGTAACATTTAGTAGAGTTTTGTTTTTTTTTAGAATCATTTATCCTGGATGATGGCGCAAGCCCAGGTGGGCCCAGAACCTTCCATGCTGGGCTTCTCTACTCGACTGACTGCCTTTTAGCTGAGAAGCTGTGTGTGAGGGTCCTGCAGCCTGGTGGAACCAGTGCCGCTCATGGGCACGTGTGAGTCGGATTCTCCAGAAGTCAAAGCCTCGTGCCTTCACACCACCACTGAAGCGCACGTTTTCTTTTTTCATCATCCCCAAAGAGGAAGGATAACCGTACCCCGCTTTTTTTCGCTTATAATGCTACTAGAGGTCTCCCTCTTTATTTCTGCTTTCCGTCTGCTTTTTCTCGCTTTTTGATATCTTATGTCTCGGTGACCAAACTGGGAAGGCCTGAAACCTCTTCTAATTAAGTTTCAAGCAGGTTGACTGCCATGAGAAAGTGGCTGGATGTGGTCACAGGCCGCATGGTGTCCACCATCTATAGCCGCCTCCTGGGAGAAAGTAGATTTACCTGAGGGGCCTTGTGACCTTCCTGCGAGGCTGGCTGGCCCTGCACTTGCTGACCGTGTGACCTGAGCCCAGTAGAGAGCCCACAGGAGTTTTGAGGCTTTACGGTAACCGGGGAAGCACTGGGAACAATGCTTCTTTCTCACAAAGCACTCGGTAAGTGTTAGCAATTGTTATTTTCCGTAGGATGGTTCAGCAAGCCTTTAATGAAAATCTGTGTATGGAGATTTGTATTGGACAATCAACATTCAATACAATTTTAATCTCTAATGGCAGGCGAATTTTCTGGGAAACCTAGTCTGACTTTTCATGGGATTGGAAAGGCGGGTCATCGTAATGTAATATATTGTGAGTGCATGGTCAGTCATGTCCAACTCTTTGTGACCCTGTGGACTGCAGCCTGCCAGGCTCCTCTGTCCATGGGATTTCCCAGGCAAGAATACTGGAGTGGGTTGCCATGCCCTCCTCCAGGGGATCTTCCCGACTCAGGGATCGAGCCAGCATCTCTTGCATCTCCTGCATTGGCAAGCGGATTCTTTACCACTGGTGCCACTTGGGAAGCCAATGTAAAGTAATGTAATGTTGATTTTGATCCAAAAGCAGACTCATTTCTTGCCCCTTCCTGCCCCTTCTCCTCTGTCGCCAGCCTTCAGGGGCCTTATTCTTCTGCCTGTCACCTAGGCTGAATCTCTAACGTCTCCATCTTCCTTGCCCCCGGCCATCATGTCCTGGAGATTCTAATTCCACAATACCTTGTGTGTGAATCCTTCTCCCCGCCCTTCCTACCCCTCCCTTCTTAACCTCCAGGAGGGAAGGGCTTGCATATGAATAGTACCTGGTACATCTAGGCCTGTTAATATCTGTTGGATTTTTTTTAATGGTAAATTGAATTTTATTAAAATTTAAAACATTTGCTCTTTGAAAAATACGAAGTAAAGATAAGCCATAAGTCAGAAGGAAAATGTTCACAAAATCTGACTAATAAATTGTATCCAAAATATATAAAGAGCTTTTATAACTTAGTAATAAGACAATTGAATTAAAAAATGGCTAAAGATTACAGTCACTGCTTTAAAGAGAATATGTGAATGTCCAGTAAGGGCCGATCTCCTCAAAACCCTGCGAGGCCGGAGTTCAGGACGGCAGGAAAGCCGTGGGGTGTTGATAACGTGTTGCCGTCGTTACAGTTACTGTGGCGATGACCTTGGCGATTCCTGTCTCTAAGTCTGGTTCTTGGCTTCTCTGGTCATTGGTGACGCCGGTCAGGCCGTATCTGGCCACCAGGTGGCACTCGCGCTCCATGAGTGAGGGTCTCAGTGCTTTGCAAGGGCTGGGCTCTCCTCGTGTTGTTCAGGTGCTGAGTCCTATCGACTCTTTGCGACCCGGCGGACTGCAGCACACCAGGCTTCTCTGTCAATCAGTACCTCCCAGAGCGTGCTCAAACTCATGTCCATCGAGTCTGTGATGCCATCCAACCATCTCATCCTCTGTCGTCCCCTTCTCCTCCCGCCTTCAGTCTTTCCCAGCATCAGGGTCTTTTCCAATGATCGGCTCTTCGCATCAGGTGGCCAAAGTATTGAAACTTCAGCATCAATCCTTCCAAGGAATATTCAGGGTTGATTTCCGGCAACTGATCGCCGCGGGAGGGATCCATTGACCACACACCCCGCCCCCCGCTCTCGGAGCCACAAATTGACATCCGTCCCGCCTCCACACGTCTCCACCCTAGATGAGCTCCACGCTCCCCCCTCCAAAGCCTTGCCTGTGTCTCCTGTGGGTGAGGCCCCTCTCCCAGCGGCCCATCTGACCATGAGGAGGGCTGGTCGGAAGCTCCAGGCGAGGTCGCGTCTCAGTGCGGTGGACACGATGAACCGTCTGCTCCTTGTCACGGGAGTCGGCCCTTCGGAGTGAAGACCGAGAGGCCCAGACCTGGAGAAATGTGTTGTCGGGGCAGCCTCACTGTCCTGCCCGCCTGCACCCAGCCCGACCCTCCGAAATGCTGCACATCTGCCTGGCCCTCTTGTTTGTGACCATCCCGTGACTGGCTTTCCCCGAGTAACAGACGCTCGCAGGAAATACGTGTCTCAGCGCACAGGGGGCGGATCTGGGGGGAGCCTCCTGCACAGGGCACCGCCTGGAGTGAAGGTGACTGGGCGACTCCGGGGACAGCAGGCCCCCTATGCCGGGTTTGCGGTCCAGGGATTCCTCCTGCGGTTGCCAGTCCCCGGGGAGAGCCGCACCCGCGAGTCTCAAGTTCGTCTCCCGCAGGGGCTCCTCCCCTCGCCCTGGGTTCTGTGCCCACCCGGGTCTTGCTCCGTAGCGGTCCGTGGGGCCCAGACTCTGGGCACATGCTGTCTGCGCTGACCACTCCCGTCAGAGGCTGTCGGGCACTGTGAGCTCTCATTTGGAAACCGGAGTTCTTACCCTCAGCAAGCACAAGCTCACGCAAATAGTGGGGTTCGGTTTGCCCCGATTTGTGCTCAACCACAAAGGGGCAATGATTATAACCCTCATATCCGTGGATTCATGCATGATATCAACCAGGTCTATGCAAGGTTCTAGAACAGAGGATGCTTTTGAGGGTTTTAGGTGGCCAGTAGGACATAAAGTGCTTAACGCAAAGGACTTAAGTGCTTAAGTGCAAAGTGCTTAATAGGACGCAAAGTGCTTAATCCCTGCCTCCCACTAACTCTGTGTGTGTGTTGGGGCGTGTCTCACAGAGGGATCCCAGCTAGCAAGTCCTTGGTTTCAGGGGTAGAGGCAGCAAGGCCCTGGAGGAAACTAGGGTCCATGGAGTCCTTTAGTACATGGATCACAGCTAGGAAATTACTCTCCTCCCCCACCAACGATAAAATACCTTCTTGTCCACTACAGAGAGCGCATGGATAAGAGACAGTGCATCTGAGAGAGGACCCGAGACTCGGAGCATGAAAGCAAGGAGCCCTGTCGGCTCACAGCTTGACCAGGCAGGCCGCCCCGAGGCAGCCAAGATCCTGAAACTTCTGAGAACGAGCGGGGGGCTCTTGGGTGAGCCCTGGGCACAAACGAGACTCAGGCTTACTGGCTCCCACCAGGCCCTGTGCTGGGGGCTGCGGGCAGCCTGAGAGGAGAGAT
Organism: Odocoileus virginianus; assembly: GCF_023699985.2. NCBI lineage: Eukaryota > Metazoa > Chordata > Mammalia > Artiodactyla > Cervidae > Odocoileus > Odocoileus virginianus. The sequence continues at coordinate 6,855,035 of NC_069701.1, read as the reverse complement.
GGCAGCAGAACCAGGGACTCCTGAAACACGGGACGAGGCTGACCCACCAGCCCTGTGTTGGACCCACGAGCGGGGGCATCAGCACCCACTGTTCACTGGAGGTGTCTGAGCCCGAGAACTGTCCACCAGAATGCATGCTGTGTGTGTTAGTCGCTCAGTCGTGTCCGACTCTGTGACCCCATGCACGGTAGCCCGCCAGGCTCCTCTATCCATGGGATTCTCCAGGCCAGAGTACTGGAGTGGGCTGCAATGCCCTTATCCAGGGGATCTTCCCCACCCAGGGGTTGAAGCCGGGTCTCCTACATCGCAGGCAGATTCTTTTACTGAACCACCAGGGAGGCTTTAAAAATACATGTTGGAAAACCACGAAAGCGCTGGACTCGTTTCTTTCCAAACTCCAAGCAGAGCAAAATGGCTTCTAGAACTTCCGACAACCCACCGCCTGCACACACCCATACCCCCTCCTGATGCGCGTCTCCCAGGGGTCACAGGTTCCGAGGCCCAGCAAGCTTCCTGGTACCTGCTCCTGGTGGTCCTGTAGGACAGTCACTGTCTCCCTGGGAGATTTCCAGACTGAAAGGGCCTGACAAGGGGGCATCACTTTTGCACCCATAAAAGGAGCACCAGCCTCTCTGCCTAAACTGCCTTGCAGAGGAGGTGTGAGAGAAGCTTGAGAAAAAGCACCTTGCAAAGCAGAGTATGGATCCAGCTCACGCACAGGCTTGTATCGAGTTAGCGTCTTGGTTCCACACCCCAGTCACTTGTTTAATTAACTGCTTAGTGTTTGCCTGAGTGTCAGCTTGGCCTCTTCAAACTACAATGCTTCTGCAGAAGTCCAAAGTGGTCTTGAAGAATTTTGCAAGTTCCCAGAGAGTGAGAGGGCTTTCCCGGTGGCACAGTGGTAAAGAATCTGTAGTGCAAGAGACTCAGGTTCAATCCTTGGGTCAGGAAGATCTCCTGAGAAGGCAATGGCATCCCACTCCAGTATGCTTGCCTGGGAAATCCCACGGACAGAGAAGCTTGGCTAGCTACAGTCCATGGGGTCCCAAAGGGTCAGACACAACTGATCGAATAAACAACAACAAGAGAGTGAGGGCAGTACATCTTTCCACACATCCTTCTGTCTCCGTGACAAGAAAATCAGCCCCTCTCCAAGCTCTTAAGAAAAGTTCATGAGGCGAAAGGGAAGCCATGTGCACCATTGATGGGATTGTAGATTGGTACTGACACAACAGAAAACGGTACGGCCATTCCTCACACAATTAACAACAGAAAAACCTTATGACCCAGCAATCCCACTTCTGAGTATTTACCCGAAAAAAATAAAAACACAAATTTAAAAAGACACGTGCACCTCTATGTTCATAGCAGCATTATTTAAAATAATCCAGATTTCTGCTTTATTGATTATGCCAAAGCCTTTCACTGTGTGGATCACAATAAACTGTGGAAAATTCTGAAAGAGATGGGCATACCAGACCACCTGACCTGCCTCTTGAGAAACCTGTATGCAGGTCAGGAAGCAACAGTTAGAACTGGACATGGACCAACAGACTGGTTCCAAATAGGAAAAGGAGTACGTCAAGGCTGTATATTGTCACCCTGCTTATTTAACTTATATCAGAGTACATCATGAGAAATGCTGGGCTGGATGAAGCACAAGCTGGAATCAAGATTGCTGGGAGAAATATCAATAACCTTAGATATGTAGATGACACCACCCACATGGCAGAAAGTGAAGAAGAACTAAAGAGTCTGTTGATAAAAGTTAAAGAGAGTGAAAAAGTTGGCTTAAAGCTCAACATTCAGAAAACTAAGATCATGGCATCCAGTCCCATCACTTCATGGCAAATAGATGGGGAAACAGTGGAAACAGTAGCTGACTTTATTTTTTGAGGCTCCAAAATCACTGCAGATGGTGATTGCAGCCATGAAATTAAAAGACACTTACTCCTTGGAAGGAAAGTTATGACCAACTATGGTTTTTCCAGTGGTCATGTATGGATGTGAGAGTTGGACTATAAAGAAAGCTGAGAGCACAAAAATTGATACTTTTGAACTGTGGTGTTGGAGAAGACTCTTGAGAGTGCCTTACACTGCAAGGAGATCCAATCAGTCCATCCTAAAGGAAATCAGTCCTGAGTGTTCATTGGAAGGACTGATGGTTGAAGCTGAAACTCCAATACTTTGGCCACCTGATTCGAAGACCTGACTCATTTGAAAAAAACACTGATGTTGGGAAAGATTGAAGGCAGTAGAAGGGAATGACAGAGGATGAGATGGTTGGATGGCATCACTGACTCAATGGACATGAGTTTGGATAAACTCCGGGAGTTGGTGATGGACAGGGAGGCCTGGTATTCTGCGGTTCATGGGATCGCAAAGAGTTGGACACAACTGAGTGATTGAACTGAACTGAACTAAGGGTCCATTTGTAGAAGCCTAGCATGCTGCAGTCCATGGGGTCACAAAGAGTCAGATGTGACTTAGCAACCAAACAACAGCAATAGATGAATGGATGAATCAGATGTGATATATATATATGCACACACACACACACACAGACATATATGTGTGTGTGTGTGTGTGTGTGTGTGTGTATAATGGAATATTATTCAGCCATAAAAGGAATGAAATCCTGCCATTTGCACCAACAGGTATGGACTTGGAATCGAGAGTGAGAGAGAGTGATGCTTGGTTGTGTCTAAGTCTGCATCCTTGGACTGTAGCCCACGGGGCTCCCCTGTCCAGGGGTTTCTCCAGGCAAGAATACTGGCGTGGGGGTGCCGTTTCCTTCTCCAGGGCATCTTCCCAAGCCAAGGATCAGACCTGGGTCTCCCACATGGCAGGCAGATTCTTTAGCATCTGAGCCACCAGACAGTAAAGGAAGCTAAGTGAAATAAGTCAGGCAGCAAAAGATAAATACCATATGATCTCACTTATAAGCAGAATCTAAAAAACAAAACAGGGTCATAAAGAACAAATGAGTGGTTTCCAGAAGGGAGGGGGTTTGAGGTGTGAAATAAGAGAAGTGTATTAAGAGGTACAAACTTCCAGTTATAAAATAAATAAGCCACAGAAATGTAGTAGAGCATAAGGAATATGGTCAATCAGTTCGCAATAACTCTGTGTGGGACAGATGGTTACTAGACTTATCGTGACGATCATTTCAAAATGTATGCAAATGTGAGATCACGATGTAATATGCCTGAAAGTAACATAATGTCGTGCATCAACTATATTTCATTTTTTAAAAATCCCAGAGTATTCGTGAGTGTTACAGAATTTGCTAGTTTTGGGAGGAGATGGACAGGTTTACACAACAGCAGTGAACACTTTCAGGCTGTGTGCTGGGCATCCTTTTTCTTATAATTCCTGGCAGGAAATGACGTGATCTCTGGGGTCAGGGTCTGAACACCACCCTGTTCCAGGGCAACTGTCTAGACCCAGGCTGACTCTTTTTAAAAAATTTTTAATTAGAATATTTTTTCAGCTTGACAGAGGTATAATTGACAAAGTTATAAGATATTTCAAGTGTAAAATATGATGATTTAATGTCTACATTGTGAAAATGTTGTCCTCATTGAGTTCATTAACACATATTCGCCTATTTACCTTCTTTAAGTTCTACTTCCCTAGCAAATTTCAATTATACAATACAGTGTAACAATTTTAGTTACCCTGCTATACATCACCTACTCAATGGACTTGAATTTGAGCAAACTCAGGAAGATAGTGGAAGACAGAGGAGCCTGGTGTGCTGCAGTGGGTGGGGTCACAGAGTCAGACATAGAACTTGGGGAATGAACAAGGACAGCGTTAGATACTCACACCTTACAACTGTGAGTTTGTATCCTTTTACCAAACTCTCCTGACTTCTCCCACGCCCAACCTTGCTTTACTCTTTTTTACAGTTATGTATATTTGGCTGCCCCGAGTCTGAGTTGCAGCACTGGGATCCAGCTCCCTGACCAGGGATGGAAGCGGACCCCCTGCTCTGGGAGTGCAGAGACTTTCCTAGTCTGGTCTAGTGGTGGTGGGCTCAGTCACTCGGTCGTGTCTGACTCTTTGTGACCCCATGGGCTGTAGCCTGCCAGGCTCCTCTGGCCATGGGATTCTCCAGGCAAGAATCCTGGAGTGGGTTGCCATGGCCTCCTCCAGGGGATTTTCCCAACCCAGGGATCAAACCCAGGTCTCCTGCATTGCAGGCAGATTCTTTACTGTCTGAGCCAGTGGGCTTACCCTTAATTCTCTGCCTGCTTCTCTCCTTCCCTCCGTGTCATCCCCCTCCGACTTCAGAGCAAAGCAAAGCTATTTCTCAGAGGCCACTTTACCCAGTGGCTCTGTGGCTGACTTCCTGTCCGTCTCACCTCCCACCCCAAGGTGCTTGTCAAAGTATTGATAGTTTCTCCAAACGAAAGTAGTTCCCTCTGCAGAGGAGTTCTGGGGCCAGGTTTCAAGAGGACGGCGTTTTCACCTCCTGACATTTACCACAACAGAATAAAAAAAAATGTTTTCAACAGCTTTAACGTTGGGAACAGATTTGAGCTGGGAAAAGTAACCTACATGTTTTGTTAACGGCGAATGATATGGATGGAAGGGGATAAAATTCTCCCCGAAATCCAAGTGGCCCTTTACAGTAGCTGAGACTAAAAGAGTAGCAAGTATTCACCTAACGCCTGACCCACCCCCCTAGGGCCTACTGGTGCCTAGAGGCCTGCGGGGTTCCAGCCTGTGCATCAAGGCTCCCGGAGGATTGGAGGTCGGGGCTCACCTGTAAGCTGGCATCAAGGAGGCTGGGAGGGAGACTGGCAGCAAGCAAGCCCCGGGCCAGCATCTGGGGGGCTGAGTGCCAGGCCTCACCGCCCACTGCAATGCACATCCGTCGAGCGGAGTGACCCCCAGGGCCCGAGGGGCGGGGTGGAGGGACTGCTTTCTGCAGCCCGGCCAGTGGCTGGTGGGCCCCAGCAGTGTCGTCGTAGCACGTGGATGGGCCTCTCTGCCCGCTCGGCTGCACTCAGCTGCCAGCAGGGAGCAGGCCCGGCTTGTGGCTCTGCCCTCAGTACTCAGGAGGCTCGTGGTACAGACGGAGAAGGCGGAGAAGGGACCGCGTCCCTGCCTGGGGACCCTGCGTCTGATTTCTCGTTTCCACTCTTATGTGCCCCGAGGCCTCCGAAACCTCTGAAACGGAGGCCTGAAAACCTCTCTAAAGCTCCACTTTCCTTCGAACAGAACAGAATGGCCTTGGAGGGAAGACCTAAGGATGAGAAAGCCCTGGCAAGCTGAAAGGACGAGGAATGGTGGTGGGTGTGGGGCCAGGAACTCGCAGGCCCACTCTGCCGCCAGCAGCATACTCTTCACGGAGCCTGGAGCCAGACACGGGCTCACAGGGGAGCGCACTCTCCCCCCAAGTCCCAGCATCGCTCCCTCACTGAGTTCATTTGGAGACCCAGAGGAGTCCCTCGTCAGTCACCCAGCTCCCTCCCCACGGGGCTGAGGCCAGACCCCGGCCTTCTCACCCTGCTGGTTCCAGACCAGGGGAGACCCAGGGAAGGCTGAGAAGGGCAGCCTGGTACCCTGGATGCTCCAGAGGATGCTGTGGGCATGCTGGGCTGTGGACGCTGATCTCAGAAGGCACGCGGATCATAAACTCCAGGGTTCCGAAATTCAGTCAGCTAGAACTTGTACCTAAAGGAAACAGCCTGAAATGCATTCACAGTCTGATTAACTTCCGCCCTCTCTTTCCCCCTCAACCCCCCTTCCTCCACTCACGTCCAGCTTCTCTGTTTTGCCTGATTGGTGTCACCTCCGGTCATCCAGGCCTTCTACCTTTTTTCTCCCACACTTGGCCAGGCGAACCGGCCTTACGTGTAGGGGGAACTTGAAGTCGAGTTTGAGACAGAGCAAATGAAGAAGCAAAGAATAAAAATGAGTGAACAAGGTAAGAGCCTCTGATGGACAAATAGGCACTAACATCTCAAAAACAGGTGCATGGGCTCCTCTCCCTCTGAGTTCCTGCGTCCACGCAGCGATCACGTGGAAAGCGTGGCGTGGTGACTCTTTCCCGAAGGAAATTCATTTTGGGGGATTCTGCCTCTCTGTGTCTCATTCTTCTCACTTGAAAAATAGAAGCTATGTTAATGCTTCCCTCATAAGCTTCCCAGGTGGCGCTAGTGGTAAAGAACCGGCCTGCCAGTGCAGGAGACTATGAGACCCAGATTCAGGCCCTGGGCGGGGAAGATCCGCTGGAGAAGGAAATGGCGACCCACTCCAGTCTTCTGGCCTGGAGAATCCCCTGGACAGAGGAGCCTCGCGGGCTGCAGTCCATGGGGTTGCAAAGAGTCGGACAGGACTGAAGTGACTTAGCATGCACACACGTGAGCTCTTGTGGGACCCACAGGAGCGTGAAGACAGGAAGGTACAAGATAAATGAACTCTCACGGTCCTGGATGTTAGCTTACGGTGAAGGCACGCCAGCCTCCTTCACTCTTCTCCTCACACCCCCTCTCCAAACTCGAGCTCCCCCAACACACACAAGACACATGTGTGTACACGTTTGCACTCTGCACATACCGCACACACTCCACGCATCCAGAGCACAGAGACCGCAGCCTACTTTCACACAAGCTACGCACATGCCCACACTCTTGCTCCAGGCCCAACAAACCCGGGAGCACGCCCGTTTCCTGGCTTTAGCCTATGTGATGTGATTGACAGGTATGTCCAATGTTTCCTCTGGAAGCATTTCTTTATAAAGTATTACTTACTAGACACTTCCAACAGTAGTACCTGGGCCATACTTTTCCTACTCCTGCGAGGCCATTCCTATCTTCTCTGCTCATCAAGGGTATTGACTTACCCGTAAACCCTTGGTCTGGAACAAACTGAGTCTCTGATGACTCCCCAGTGGCGTTTTAGCCCAGGAAGGGTCCTGGTGTGTGTCTGGAGGTCCTTCCTCCCTTCACTCAGGCAGCAGTCCTGGTGCACAGTCTTCTTCCAGCGGTCCAGCGCTCACTGCTTATCAGCTCTTCAGTGACTTGTCCTGCACACCCCAAGTCAAAGAACAGACTCGGTGAGGATGGGATTGGATGTAGTGACAATGAATTTGTTTGTGAAAATGTTGAGTTTGTGACAGCTGGCACATTCAGCTAGAGGCCAGCTTTGGAGTTAATGGGACAGATCTCAACTGTAGATAAATAACTTTGGAAATTTCTGAATACTTATAGATTATTTGTTAGGAATTATATTTAGTTACTAGAATCAAAAACCAGAAAAAAAAATGCAGCAGCTTAAACAAGACGAAAGTTTATTGTACTTAACATTAAGAACTGGTGTGTCAGTTCCATGGTGTCTTTTAGAGGCAAAGGCACCCTTCTGTCTTTCTACTTCACCATTTTAGTATGTGGCTTCTAGCTTGGTATTGCCTCATAATCAAACATGGCTGCTGGAGCACCAGCCATCATCTTTGCATTCCAGGTAAGAAGCAGCAGAAATAGTTGAAGGTTAAAAAAAATTAGTACCTATACCAGCAACTATCTTCATTTTAAGCCAATTCATACTCAACAACTTCTCTTTACACATTATTGGCTAAAGTTTAGTCAAATGGCTACGTGTACATAAGTACAAGGGAGGCTGAGAGATGTTATCTCTTAGCTTATAACTTGCATCTGACCTCAGCACACCATTTGGCGACCAAAAATACTCTTGACTTTTGCAAAAAGTACTCTCCCTTCTTGAGGGAGACAACCCCAAGGTCCTGACCAGCTTCAAAGCAGGGATCTCTAAATGATGGGCAGTGTGTGCCTTCACATTTGGATGTCCTTACTGACCAGTGGTCTAAACACTCCAGGGCCAAATCCCCTAGAGCCGCACCTCCGGACATGCTCAATATGCAGCAGCCAAGTAGGGGCAGGAGAGCAGCTACACAGTGTTGGAAAAGGAGAGAATGGAAACGTGACACTGTCACTGGTCTGGCAGTCCTCTGGGACAGGACTTCTGAAGACTCCCGACCATCGCAAAGCACTAAATTCCTTGGGTATCTCATCTGCCAGCCTCCTGCTCTGCTTTCTGAAAAGATCCCCCTTATTCATTGTTTCCTGGGCCCCCTGAGCCTTAGCTGGTCCAAAATCCACCTTTGTACTGACTAGAAAAGGCGCCCGTCTAGGTTGTAGGAGCTTTGCTGGAAGAAAGGTCTCCTAGAGACTGCTCTTGGTCTACCTTCGGTCATGTGTCTCTTACTGGCCAGTTTCCTCCGGTTGGTCTGCAGTCGCTGGCCCCGCTGAGCCCCAGGTGGCATCCTCTGGGCTGGGCTGAGTGGAAGGGGTGACGTGAGCCCCCCTCGGCCATGCTGTGTGGGTCCACCCCCCTCCCTCCAGTCTTAGAGAATCATTTGTTGTTTCTCTGCATCCTTCCAGGCTCGTTCACATCCCTCTTCCTGTGCATGTGTTATTTCCTAGACTTTAGTCCTGATTCTTTTTTAAAGTAATTCCTACTCATCTATTATACCTGGGCTGACACCTCCTTTGGGAAGGCTTCCTGCATGTCTCTGTCGGATCAGAGGGTTGTGGTGATTCTGTGAGACCTTGAGACTAACATGCAGTTATTTCGGCATTTACACAGTTCAGTAATTACTGGTTTTCTTGTCTGTCTTCCCCCTGTTCTGTGAGATCCTTCAGGACCGGAATAACCTCTTCAATTGTGCATCCACAGTGCCAAGTCTGGCTCAAAAGTATGTTGAATTGAAATGAATCAGTGGTTGAATTTTAACAAAGTAATGGCACACAGCAGTAAGTGCCTACATCACAGTTATTAATGAAAGCCTGTATCATTGGCTCAAAGACAATGAGGCCCTTCTAGGGCAAATGCCACCATTTTTGGAGTTTGCCTCATGGCTATGATGAGAACAGATATGAGTCAGATGGACCTGGGTTCAGATTACACTTCCACCTCTTACTAACCCTTCAACTCAGGCAAGTTCCTTTGTCTGAGCCTTGGGTCTTTAGAAAACGAGGGTTAGTAACATCTACTTCATAAGTTATATCGAGAATTGAAGTGGATGAAAGAAAGCTCCTACGGACAGCTGGTAAGGTGTTATACGGGCTCAGCATGCGGTCTTTCCCCTGTCCTTCCGCTTTAGGAACTGACCACCCTCCCTGGGGGCATCCTAGTTATGACTGTTGTGTTGTCCTGTTGTAACTTAGCAGTCACTCTTGCACTGTAAACAGAATCCTGATTAATTACACGCTCATCATCTTAATGAGCCCTGGCACACCATCCATCCCCCTGCCAGCGCCACAGACCTGGCTTCTGCTAGATTGACAACCGGGAGCCAGCGTCTCAAATTAGACAGGGGGCAGAGGAGCTGGAAGCCATGCTCGCAGGGCACACCCTGTCCAGGCAGAGACCCCTGTCCCCATGTTGGCACTTCCGTGCAGCTGCGGGCTAAGCCCAGATGTCACCAGCCAGTCAGGGACACTCGGCAGCTCTGTTTTCCTACTGAGGCAGAGACAGTCTCCAGTTTTAGCCTTTAAAAAACAGACTCCTTTTCCTTTTCTCCAAACCCTGATCCTCCAGAACCTGAAGGGTCTGCAGGATGTTCCCTGCTCAGGAGGAACAAACATTCCCTGCACTCAGTTCTGGGACATTAGTCTGTTGGCCTTCATTTTGTTTTTGAAACAGCAGCTGGGTTGAGAACACTATTGGACTCTGAATGATGCACTTTCCACGACTGCAGCTTTAGCACTGGCTGCTGTCCTCGGCCATTTGAGCTGCTCGGAGATGGGCACCGTGTCTTGTGGTCACTGCGTGTCTATCACCACCCCAGTGTCTGACGTGTGTTCGGAGTGGATGGATAGTGAATATGAATGAAATGGACAAATGTGTCCTTAGTTTGGACAGTGCTTTCTGGAGCAGGCTTTGTGTTACTCTTCCATGGCCCCTGAACTGTCGGGACTGGTTCATCCAGAAACAGTCCCAGGAAAGGAGTGGCCTGGACTTGAGGTGTCTTAGGAACGTGGTAAAGACCACGTCTGGCTTATTCCCAGGGATTGGCTGCCACTGCCGTGAAGCCAAACTGTTCATTGCCCAAATGAGATCCTCCTGGGGAAAAAAATCAACATTTATAAGCAGTTGTTAGGAAAAAAGCAGATAATAACCTTTTCTCACCTCTGTAGATGCTCAGGCACCCAGTCGTGTCCGACTCTTCACGACCCCATGGACTGTAACCCCCAAGGCTCCACTGTCCACAGAATTCTCCAGCCAAGAATACTGAAGTGGGTTGCCATTTCCTTCTCCAGGGGATCTTCCCCACCCAGGGATTGAACCTGGGTCTCCTACATTGCAGGCAGATTCTTTACTGACTGAGCCAGCAAGGAAGCCTTTTCTCACCTCCCCTGATGGTAAAAGCAGAAGCTTTTCAGGAAGAAATTGAAAGAGTGAAGAAAGGATTGAAGGGGTGATTGAATGAAGTAAGCAGGAAGGAGAGGCATTCATCACGCACATGCAGTTCATATGTCTGGTCTATTCTTGTAGCTTAGACTGGGTCCCGTGACTCAGCCTTGCCAGCACTCATGTAACTCGTGGAACACCAGGACCCATCAGTCTTTCTTTTCATTACATATCACCCATATCAGTCATGGTTTGGGCGGAAGTCACTCTAGGTATTTCGAGTAGAAAGAGGTTTAATACAGGGAGCTAGAGATTTCCATGGCCCTTGAAATGCGGAGATTTCCATTTTCGGGAAATCCCGAAGTGCAAAGGTTTCGGGGGAGCTGTTGCACTGACCTCAGCGGCTGCTCCAAGAAGAGGAACTCCCAGGGCGCTGGGAGCTGTGGTTGGTCATTCAATAGCTTGTGGCACGAGAAACTGTGATTCTCAGGGTGATACCCCCAAACATCTGCCGAATGCCCACAAACCTGCAAACAGCTGCCCCTTGGACATCATGATTTCTCTTCCTCCTCGGTCTTCCAGAGCCCCTCGAGAGCCTCTCCTTGGCAGAACTGACCCAGAGCCAAGAGCTGCAAGGGATTCTAGGAAAAGCGGTCCCAGGCTTTTCTGCTGAGTGGACCAGGTGAGGATGATGCTGAGCTGAACACAGTGTTCTGAGCTGCTGAGCTGATCACAGACTCTCCATCCATAGCCCTCATAGACTCATATTCATTCATTCATTCCATGAATAATTAATGAGGACCTGCTGAACACCAGAGTCTGCACTTGGACTAGTCAGCTTTCTCCAAGACTTTGAGTCCAAGCTTAGATCTTATAAGTTTTTTTCTATCTTCCTCTGTATTGCACTGGGCACACAAGCTGATTGCCTGTTAACTGACCTTAAACATGGCTAGTCTGGTGTTCCCCGTGGAAGAGGGTAAAGTGAGAAATATCATTTACACGTGTCTATATAGATTGGTGGGCTTCCCATGTGGCTCAGCGGTGAGGAATCCACCCACCAATGCAGATGTGGTTTCAGTCCCCAGGGCGGGAAGATCTCCTGAAGAAGGAAATGGCAACCCACTGCAGTGTTCTTGTCTGGGAAATCCCATGGACAGAGGTGCCTGGTATGCTATAGTCCCTGGAGTCGCAAAAGAGTCAGACACAATTCAGCGACTGAGCACATATGCATATACAGATAAATGGACATTTATGTGTATATGTTATATATTCCTCAGTAATACAAAGGCATAGCATATTGACTAAAGACAATTTGGAAAAACTACATAATTAAAATTTTAAAAATTACTTTTAGTTCATTCTTATTTAGCAAAATCATTTTTTACCAAAATAATCATTTGCCAACATTTTTAGTTTATTTTCCTTTTCAGTTATTTTTTCTTTTAGATAGTGTTAATATATGATTATAAAGTCCATATAGTCAAGTTATTATGGTTTTTCCAGTAGTCACGTATGGATGTGAAAGTTGGACCATAAAGAAGGCTGAGCATGCAAGAATTGATGCTTTGAACTGTGGTGTTGGAGAAGACTCTTGAGAGTCCCTTGGACTATAAGGAGATCCAGTCAATCCATCCTAAAGGAAATTAGTCCTGAATATTCATTGGAATGACTTATGCAGAAGCTGAAGCTCCAATACTTTGGCCACCTGATATGAAGAACCAACTCATTGGAAAAGACCCTGATGCTGGGAAAGATGGAAAGCAGGAGGAGAAGGGGACGACAGAGGATGAGATAGTTGGATGGCATCACTGACTCGATGGGCATGAGTTTGAGCAAACTCCAGGAGATGATGAAGGACAGGGAAACCTGGTGTTCTGCAGTCCACGGGATTGCAAAGACTCAGACTCAACTTAGTGACTGATCAACAAAATTACTTTATATCTTTCTTGTATTTTATTATAGGTATTTTAATATCGTCATATTTGTAAAATTTTAACAGCTGAGGAATAGTCAATTGAGCAGATTCGCTATTGTTTAATCATGCTCCCAATTCTGGGGGTTTAGGTTGTCCCCAATGCCGGGTAGTGTATAAGCCTTTGTTTTCTTTTGACTGGCTGGTTGTGATCTGGTGAGTCTCAGTTTGCATCTTGTCCTTCCCCTCTCTCAGCCCTTGATACAACCAAGGGGGCTGGAGGCTGTTGCTGGCGCAGGACTGTTAGCACACCATGTTAGCAGAATTCCTAGATTGTTGGCCAGAATGACTGTCTGGTTCAGGGACCCTTGCTTTAGTGCAGAGGAAGGAATCCATGCCTGGGTGGCAGAGAAAACCTGGCTTCCTGTTCCGACTGTGAGATCATTGCTGTGTGACACTGGGCTTGTGTCCTCACCTCCCTGATGCCCTAGTTTCCGCTCATTTGAGAGACTGAACAGTTAGTCTTGGACTTAACTAGCTCTGCTGCTCTTTAGATTTATCCCACCTCTGAACTGCCTCGGGATGAAGAACCCTGGGGCAACTCCCCTTCCATTCTGACTGGTCGGGCCTTTTCTTCCTGGCTGTGTTTAATGGTTCAGTTCAGGGCTGAGGTTGCCTCCCCCACCTCTTGCCCTCGCTCAGGCTGCTTCTTTCGTCCACCTGCGCGGCCTTTCTTCCGAACTCAGAGACGATGCTTGCGCAGGGCTCAGCTCAGGGGGCCCACTTTGTTTTCCTTTTTCCAACTCAGTACAAAATGCCGCTCAAATGACGCCCTCTTTGAAGAAGTGTCTCTAGCTAGGCTGTCTCTGGGCTCTATCTGGACCCCCTTACTTATGATGCTACTGCCCTCACTTTAACTGACTGAGTTCCTTGCAGCGGATGCCAGGCCTTGCTGCTCTGCGGCAACGTGCCTGGCATGAGTGGGTGTTTATGACTGCCGAATAAGTGAATAAAAGCACACCACCCAGCGCTTCCCTGGTGCAGAAGGTGAAGAATCCTCCTGCAATGCAGGAGACCTGGGTTTGATTGCTGGGTTGGGAAGATCCCCTGAAGAAGGAAATGGCAACCCACTCCAGGATTCTTGCCTGGAGAATCCCATGGACAGAGGAGCCTGGTGGGCTACAGTCCTTGGGGTCACAAAGAGTTGGACACGACTGAGTGACTCACACCCAGAGTAAGCTGGCTTTACGCTGACGACCTGGAGCTGGCAGAACCTGCACAAGCCATGCTCCTCAGCTGAAAACATTTAAGCAACTCGAGGGGCAGGAGGCACGTGTTTAGTGCTGAGCGGTCCCAGCTGAAGGGTTTTACCTTATCGGCGCATCCGTTTCCAGCATCCCTTTAAAGGCTAATTACAGTCTCTCTCCAGGCTTATCTGGCAGACTCCTCTTCACTCCCGAATCATCCTCTCTGTGCACAGGCCCCACGCCTGCCATCCTGGGTCTACACTCCTAAACTGTCTCATTTCCATTCCCTCCGTCCCCACCTCCCCAGCTCTGAGAGCGGCCCGTGCCTGCTGCGCCTTCCTGTGCGGATGCGGAGGCAGAACTAATGCTGAGCAGCACTGGCCCAGTTAACCTCCAGGACCATCTTTCCGGGTAGGTCTTAGCCTCCCTGTTTTCACCACTGAGAAAGCTGAGTCCCAGAGAACTTGGTTAACTTGCCCAGGTCACAATGGCTAAGTGGCCCAGGTGGGATCCGTGTGTGTGTGTGTGTGTGTGTGTGTGTGTGTGTGTGTGAGCCACTCAGTCGTGCCCGACTCTTTCTGACCCCGTGGTCTGTAGCCCGTCAGGCTCCTCTGCCCATGGAGTAATCCAGGCCAGAATACCGGAGTGGGTAGCCTTCCCTTCTCCAGGGGATCTTCCCGACTCAGGGACTGAACCCAAGTCTCCGGCATTGCAGGCAGATTCTTTACTGTCAGAGCCACCGGGAAAGTCCTGGTGGGATTCAAACTTGGGTCCAAATCGAGGGCTTCACCGGGAAGATTCTGTGCTGTATAACCTTTACACATATGTCTCCTGTGACCCTCAGGAAACCCGGGAGAGAGCTGGATTTGCCCCATTTTGCAGGAAGATGAGGAAGCTGGTGCGCCCGAGGGCCAGTGGCTGTGCAGGGTCACAGGGCCACGGTGGCTCCGTCCCCAGTGCGTCCGCGGGGGAACCTTGTCGCTGTCTCCCCTCCTCTGCCCGCTGTCCCCACTCAGCCCAAGGCAGCAGCTGCATCCAGGGGGCTGTGCGGTGCCGCTGGGTCAGTACCAGGCCCAGCAGGGACGATGGGGGCCACCTGCAGCTGTCACCCAGGCCCTGGGAGGGTGGGAGTGGGGCGCTCTGGAGATCTGGAGTCGTGCAAGCTGGAAACCTGTCAGTGAGCCCCGTGGCTCCAGTCTGCGGACAGGACACAGCTCCGCCTCGGTAGTTCTGGAGGCTCTAGTGGAATAGATGTTTCCCATGTGGTTGCATCTCCAACATCCTGGTGCTTTGGAGGGAGGCCGTCTCGTTCCCTCTCTTGGATCACATGATGCTTCCTAATGGGCCTCCCAGAGCCTGTCTTGCCTTCCTCTAGCCCACTCACTGCACAGTAGCCAGAATAATCATTTAATACAAAGCTGAGGAGGCCACTCACAGCCTGGAAACGCTCTCATGGTTTCCCGTTGCTCTCAAGACAATGGCCCAAATCCGTGACTTGATCATGGCACCGAACCCTTGTCTCCCCCGCTGCACTTCAGCCGCCTTGATGTTTTGGTTCCTGGTTCACTTTCTTCCACCTTGGATCCTTTTGCTCTCAGTAGTCCTTTACCCTAAAATATTCTCTATGCTATGTGAGGCCCACGTCTCATCTTTTAAATCTCAGCGTCAGTGTCCATTCCTCAGAAAACCACCCCTAACTACTGCAGAGCTCCACCAGCGCCTATCATAGCTCTTCGTTTCTGTAACATTTACCATCGCTTGTTGGCAATTGTTTGATGGAAGCAGTGGTTCAGTGTTGATCCCTCACTGGTCTGCAAGCTCCCTGGTGGGGCAGGGGCTCCTGTCCTGATTCCAGCACCTGGCATTGTGTAGTACGGGTGAAGCAGACCTTTGACAGATACGAGCTGAATAAAGGATGTTAGTCAAAGTGTTAGTTGCTCAGTCATGTCCGACTGTTTGCGACTCCATGGACGGTTGCCCACCAGGCTCCTCTGTCCACGGGCTTCTCCAGGCAGGAATTCTGGAGTGGGTTGCCATGCCCTCCGCCAGGGGACTTCCCGACCCAGGGATGGAGCCTAGGTTTCCTGCACTGTGGGTGGATATTTTACCATTTGAGACCCCAGGATGTTAGGGAGTTAAGTTAAGAAGCTATTTCCTGCAGCCACTGAATTTTCCAAGCCTGATTTTTTGTAGAAGTTCTCGATAGCCTCATCCAAATGAAGCTGGCCTTATACTTGGAACATCAAGGGCTGTGGGGAACATGCCATTGCGAAGAGTTTCTGCATGTAATTAAATTATAGCTAATGAAATAAGTGACACGTTAATCTCTTCCTGCTCAACATATCTGGGACTGTGGGTTGCATACTGATTTCTGGTCTAATTCAATTAAAGTCATTTTAAAAAAAGAAGAAGCTCTTTCCTCCTATAGAGCAGAAATAAGAGAAATGTTTGGAGAATCTTGGAGACAGTGGGGCTTTTGTGGGGGGACAGGAAGAGACAGAGGGATGGGAAACGCCAACTCGCGCCAGACAAGCGCAATCTGGGCGCTGAGTCCTTACTCATCTTGGATTGTGGAAGCATACTTCACCGTGAATCATCTCAGCCCTTAGGAGAGGCACATAACAAGAAAACAATTGGATCTTAGGGATTCAGTCTAAATAGTCCGCATCTCTGAGCTGCCCCATGGTGAACACGCTTTAGTGCAGTTTTCTTTTCTGGCTACAGGAGCAGGTGGGGAGAACCGATGCTGGTAATGAGGCTCTGGAGGCCTCCTAGCATCCTCAGATATGTGGGGATGGCTTGATTGCACGCAGACTGCTCTTACTGAGGTGCGAAAAATGAAATCTCTATTAAGATTCATAAAAATTTTACATTTTTTTCTCGCTCATTGCTGTCTCAGTCATTCAAAAAAATGTGCATTCAGTTTATGCAAAGGGAACCCAGACACAGTGTCTGTCCTGAGGCCTGCGAGCGGAGAAGAAAGTCACAAGAGCTCTAGGCGAGGCATCGTTGTGCACTTGGAGCTGCTCTGTGCCTGCTCGGTTGCTCAGTCCTGCCGACTCTTTGCGACTTTATGGATGGCAGCCCACCAGGCTCCTCTGTCCATGGGAGTCTCCAGGCGAGAATACTGGAGTGGGTGCCATACCCTCTTCCAAAGGATCTTCCCGACCCAGGGATCAAACCTGCATCTCCCTTGTCTCCTGCATTGCAGATGGATTCTTTACCACTGAGCCACCATGGGTGTGGAGGGGCTGTAATAAAACACCCTACCCGCTAATATACGGGCATCCCTCGGGGCAGCTGGCCTGCATCCTGATGGGAGTCCACTTAATCTATCGAGAAAGGTCCTGAAGGTATCCTGAGAGGTCTCTGAAGATAGGCTCACTGTCGGGCACCCGCAGAAGAGGCAGGGTTCTCAGCCAGGAGCATGAACCTTGGAAAGCATTAGACAGGATGGATGGAGAACTCCTGTCTTCCTCAGGGCCTCTCCTGGTTCTACATTTAGGGCCTTATGATGTCTAGACTCAACCTGTGGGTACTGCCCATGTGTCAAGCATCGGGCTAAGTTTCTTCATATAGAACTCCCAGCCCTATAAATGGAAGGCGTGATTATTTTTACAGAAGGGTAGATGGAGACTCTGATAGAGGAAGGGTGTCTTTTAACTTTGCTTGTTTGCTAATATTTACTTATTTCTGGCTGCACTGGGTCCTTGTTGATGCACACGGGCCGTCTCTGGTTGTGGGGAGCGGTGCCCGCCTTCTCACTGCAGTGGCTTCCCTTGTTGCTGAGCCTGGGCTCCAAGGCGCTCGGGCTTCAGTCCTTGCAGCTTGCGGGCTCCAGAGTGCAGGCTCAGTAGCTGTGGCGTCCGAGCTTTGTTGCCCTGTGGCATGTGGAATCCTCCCAGCCCAGGGACTGAACCCGTGTCCCCTGCGTTGGCAGGTGGCTTCTTACCCACTGCTCTACCAGGAAAGTCCAGTAAGGGTTTTATAACTAGTAAGGGCGACGGTTGTGGGATTCAAAACAAGATCTCTGTGAACACACCAGCCTTCACTTTTATCCATGGAGCTATTAGGCATTCTGGATGGTGCGTTTGAAGCAGTGCTGTGCTGATAACTGTTTAACAAGTAGCTCTGAAAAATAATAAACAATTCCCTGATTTGTGTTGATTTCTATGGTGAAAGCACTCCCACCATGGCTGATTTCAAGCTACCAAATGGAGACCCTCGGTGAATGGGGGGGTGGGAAGAGATGTGCGCAGCTGAGTGGACCCAGGACACCTCTGGAGAGAAGGCCCCCACACCACGGAAACAAGCTAGAGACTTCTACAGGGTGAAGACTATAAGCTCTGGAGCAGAGAGCATGATACCGAGCTGGGTGAAGCCCTGCTGCTGCTGCTAATTTGCTTCAGTCATGTCCGACTCTGTGCGACCCCATGGACAGCAGCCTACGAGGCTCTGCCATCCCTGGGATTCTCCAGGCAAGAATACCAGAGTAGGTTGCCATTTCCTTCTCCAGTGAAGCCCTTGGGAGCTAGTTTATTCAGCTATATATTATTCTTTCTTCTTTTATCTTCCAGAAAATTTACTGAAGCCTTGAATGAATGCTTCTCCTTGCTCAGAAAATAATTCAGGAAAGGGGGGAGCCCCCCTTGCCCACCCTACCAGGCTCCAGGGATGGTGGCAGAGATGCTCAGTGAGATACCCCCTGGGCACAGGGCATCCTGGGTGGTACAGCTATGACTGCCCCTCCTCTTAGGAAATCTTCCTCTGATTATTTCAGGGAGATAGGATTTTTTTTCCCCTACAGAAGCTTTGAAATATTCTCTGAGATAACCGAGCTCTAGCTCAATTTAACTTCATTGTGTGTGGCCATGTCTTGACCTTTAACCCCGAGGTCATCATCCCCGGTGTTTTCCAATTATTTGTCAGCCTTCCCTTCAGTGTGTGATTCTTGGACTACCTGTGTCAGAATCACCTAGAAAATGCAGATTCCAGGTCCAGGGAGCTGCATTTAACATGCCCTCCTGTTGGCGATCAGGTTCAACATTCCAGAGTCAATTTGCTCAACTATATTTTCTCAAGTGTCTCCAGCAGAACTAGGAGGTCATAGGACATTTACAAACATTATGTAATCCCCTGGAGAAGGAAATGGCAACAACTCCAGTATTCTTGCCCGGAAAATTTCATGGACAGGGAAGGCTGATGGGCTACAGCCCATGTGGTCACAGAGAGTAGGACACGACTTAGCACATAGAACACACACATGTAAAAACATCATGAGAGAGATCTTGATGGCAGTGTCTGCAAAGAGCAAAAAACTGATGAGTGGTCTCTTTCCATGTGGCCCTAGAGCTCAGAATGGCTTTTTCATGTTTAAATTATTGGACACACACAAAAAATAGACACTTAACGGTAGGCAGACACGGCACCTTTTATAACCTAATGTGCAATGGGGCCTTTCAAGAGGGTGAGTAGCATTTCTCACTCATGTTTGAACGTAGAATTCCTCCCTCATTATTTTTTTATAGAGCATGTGATGGAACCAGTGTTCGATGGAATATGCTCTGAGAAACACTGTCCTAAACAAATTGTTGTGTTTAGTCACTTGGTCGTGTCTGACTCTTTTGCTACCCCATGGACTGTGGTTCATCAGGCTCCTCTGTCCATGGGATTTCCAGGCAAGGCTACTGGAGTGGGTTGCCGTTTCCTTCTCCAGTGGATCTTCCAGACCCAGGGATTGATCACATGTCTCCTGGATTGGCAGGTACATTCTTTACCACTGAGCCGCCTGGGAAGACCTCCAAACAAGTTAATTCCAATCAGATTTGGCAACCAGGTTGCCTTGAACCCTTCACTGTGGTGTTTTCTTTTATCTTGGTCAGGGATGCAATTCCTTCTCCTAACTCTCTGGGTTCAACCCATTCTTGGGCTTTTTGTCAAGTCCCTGCTTTCCAACCCTGTACCTATTACGGCCTACATCAGTAACAATCGTTTTCTTTCAGAACTCTTAGAGCACATAAGATTCGTTCAATATTATAGAGCCCTGATTTTCTGAAGCTCCAAGGGAATAAAGGGTTCCAGAAAGCAACAGCATTTTTGGAAATCTGAGTGGTTATGATTTTTGGCATGAAAACATTATTTAACCTAATACTTTTGGACAGCAAACTTTTGAACCATGGTGAATAATTCTTTAATTGAACATAATTTAACTTTATTTTCATGACACGGTGCAGTGGGAAGATCACTTGATGGAAAGATGAGAAAAGTCGTGTTTTCAGCTCAGTTCCACCACTAATGAGATGGGAGGCCTGAAAAGTCGCTTTTTTTTTTTTTTTTTTCCTGGCCTCTGAGAAAATGAGGTTATTGGCTTAGAGGTTCTGCAAGGTTCCTCTGAGGTCTGACATTCCATGATGTTCTGGAATTGCAGAGTTCCAGGAAAGAGAATGAGATGAGGCAGCTGCACTCAAGTTTCTCTTAGATTTATATCTGATGATTTCTTACTAGCCACACAAATTAGTTACTATTGCCAAATCGAAATTATATACAAATTTTTTAAAACATTCTAATTGATCCTTAATTCTACTTGGTGAACAAAATTCCAATTTTTGCACAGCACCAGATTAAAAATCAAAGATTTTCTTAATACTATTAAGTGGATTTTCTTCTTCATGAGTTGAGTCTGGCAAGACTTTGATCATGGACCTTGACTGAACGTTGGTATTTTTATGCCTTTTAGAAAGCCCCAGCTGTCTGAGACGCTCTGTCCCTGAGGTCTCACAAATCTGATTTGATCACTCTGAATTTCTTGCCCAGATAAAGCTATTGACTGTGGGAGACTTGCTTTTCACTTTAAAGGAAGGTCATGAACTTCAATTGTGTGGATTTTTATTAGTCGATGCCATTGGCATGTGAACTTCAGCTAGGCTTTCAGTGTGTTTCCAAATTCTTCCATTGTCTCTGACTTTCCAGTGAATTCCCAACAGAGACTGTCCTGACAGTTCTGTTTTCTCCTTAAGCTTCAGCTGGTCCCATCCTTCTCAGCCCAGCAAGAGGCTGTAATTTCTTCTCCATCTCAAAACTCCTAAAGTGCCCAGTGATTTTCCTTTCCTCATTCATTTATTCATTCATTCAAAATTTCTTGGGAGAAGGAAATGGCACCCCACTCCAGTACTCTTGCCTGGAAAATCCCATGGACAGAGGAACCTGGTAGGCTACAGTCCATGGGGTTGTGAAGTGTTGGACACGACTGAGCGACTTCACTTTCACTTTTCACTTTCATGCATTGGAGAAGGAAATGGCAGCCCACTCCAGTGTTCTTGCCTGGAGAATCCTGGGGACGGCGGAGCCTGGTGGGCTGCCGTCTATGGGGTTGCACAGAGTTGGAAACGGCTAAAGTGACTTAGCAGCAGCAGCAGCAAAATTTCTTGAATGTTCAATCTGTGTGAACTTGGCATAGTCCTAGAGGTACTTCCATTCTGGTGGGAAGTTAGAAGGAATGAAAACACCAATGTGTCTTATGTCTCTGATTACCAGAGAGGAACATTTCCTTTCCTTGAGTGGAAGGATCAGTAAAGTTTCCCAGAGAAGGTGCTCTGTGAGTTGTATCTGAGAGGGGAAGTCAGAGTTCAATAGGAGACAGTTGGATAGCCAGCACTCCAAGTAAAGGCGTGCAAGACCGTGAAGGCGTGAGCAAGCGTGACACGATCGGAGGGAGTGAGAAGGGGGCTGGATAAGAGGCCGTGTTGTGGCCGTGCTGGGAGAGGACCTGGGGAAGCTGGTGGGAGCTCCATCACTTGGGAAGAAGTGTCTGTCCTCCTCTGGTTTCCTGGCCGCACTCCCTCTCCAGCATCTTGCTTCAAGGATGCCCTTTTTGAGTTCTTTTCTTTCCCATCTTTCAGCTCGCAGAGAGCTCTCATGTTTCAACACACTCACATACACACACCCCAACTATATCCCAATCTGCTTTAAGCTTCCGTTCCATGGTCCTTAGTACCTAGTTTCAAGTTCTTGAGAGAGCAGGTTGTCTCACTTTTTTACTTCTTTGCCCCTCATTCTCTCCATCCCGTTGCAATCTGGCTTAAGAAAAAAAAAAAGTGTGCTTGGGCATATCAGCCAACCCTAAACTTTGAAATCTAAAACCTATGAGTCAACTGTTTTTTCTTCACCCCACCGTGAATTTTAAAGAATGCCATTTTATTTTCTTCCTTATTTATTTGCAACTCATGTAGGCTTAGTTCCTCTCTGAATATATTTTAGTTTACTTAAAACAACTCTATTCTCTTCTCTGCTCAATTATGTAAATCCAGTGGCTCCTCTGATTCCAAGGCCATGGGAATGCCTGTTTGATGCAAAGACTGAAACAGGAATCCATCTGCCTTTATCCTGCTCAGAGAAGAAATGCACAGTAATAGAAAAGCAGAAGAAATAGAATCTGGGCAGCCATGTTTAGCCTGTTTACAAGTGGAAAAGAAAAATCGCTCTGTAGAGAGATGTTCAGAGGGAAGAAGGGATGGCCCCAAAGAGAGGCGGGTTCAGAGATGGGTGGGCCTGGGGCCTGATCTGGAGAGTGTGTTCCAGTTCCTGGTACCAAGTCTTCATGGAACCTATCTGTACTTTTCGGCTGTGAGTTCATTTTGATATTTCTTTTCATCCAAAAAACATCAGTTTTTATTTAACATTGCTCAAGGAAGTTTCTTAAAACCAAAACCTTTTAAACGGGAGACTGATGGAGCTCAGTTCACATTCAGGGCCTCTCTGATCTTCGTATCTGTGGTTTGCTCACATCCCACGGTTTACCCAACAGAGCACAGATTCAAGTGCTGCCGTGAATTAAAACAGAGCCTGACACAGTTTCCATTGTGCTTTATTACCCTCTGGGATCCTGGCATAAAACTGCATCTCGTAACTTGGGACAGACTTTTAATGCGCCTGGGGCTCTTTTTCATTGTAAATGGATGACTGTTGCTGCCATACGGAGCTGCTAATGATGTCTGTCGGGGTTTTGGATATTTCTGTGGAAGTCACAAGTTCATAGATCTGTGGCTATTCATTTTTTAAGATTAATCTAATGTTATTATTTGACAGAACTGTGTTTTGCATTGGAGATTCAGAGAAAAATGAAATACAATCCCTAATCCAAAGGACTCTCAGACTTTTAGGGGATAGATAAAAGTTTTTTAAAAAATGCTCTTATTACTGGTGATGAACCTGAGGCTTGGAAGATGTGATTTGATCAAAGACTTAATGATAATCTCTCTGTTCTTTCCATGCTGAATATATATCCTGTTTGGGCACTAAATTATTTTAAATCTTTTGGCCCAATTGGAATGGCAGTGGTGGAAAATTAGAGGCTTGCATTATTGACTTCAAAGAGAATGTGGATCCAGCATTCTTGGAAATTATATAAGTATTAAGATTGCCAAGCATTAAGCCTACTTTTAGAAATAACCAATTGAGTTTTACGGGGTCATTCTAGTTAGTGAAAATGAAATAAATAGATGCAAAATACTTTCAAAATTGCTTGATCAGTTGATTTCTGGTAATAGTGAAATGCAGTAACTAGGTCAACAGCAATGTGGTATCAATCTTAGAGAGGCCACACGAGACTAATGTACTTGTTATCCTGCACTCATTGATTTTTGTAAAGTCTAGAAAAAACATATTGGAAAATGGAGGCAAAGTGTCAGCTGAAAGGGGTTGAGACCCCAGAGGGATGTCTTGAAAGTCTTGACACTAGCTAGGCTGCATAGTAGATGGTGGAAGGAAAGACAGACAGGAAGCAGGCAATTGAAAGTATATCAGCTTTGCTTTTGGATGATGTGATGATGCTGGTTGGGGGGCTATCCATGCCTTAGGTATCAGAAGGGCTATCTCGAGGAGCTCAACCTAGGTGGAGAGATGAAATTAGCCTTGAGAGGAGGCAAGCTCCAGGAGGAAAGAGTAGCCGGTCGTGTCAGCCTGAAGGAGGCAATGAACAGGTGCGCATCATGTGGGAAAAGGAGCGACAAAGTTAGTGATGTCGTGGAAATGTTTGGGGCTGAGTTTAGGGGTAGGATATGCATCAGGTAGGTTGGCCTTAGAGAGTCTTCACGGGCTGACCCCAGGCAAGAAGCCAAAGAGGCAGTACTTCAGGAGTTTCTCTTTTCTGAATGGATCCTAGAAGTGCAGGAATTCCATTTTGTCTATATTATTTACGTAGAGTTGACCCCAAATTTCTCTGAATTGTATAGGGCTGAAGTTAGAGTATTTGAGGTGGGCTAAAATTCTGAAACATAACAACATTTTAACCACTATATCTAGATCCTCTTTTTTTTTCCCCCTCAACCACTGGATACTGGTTCCAGATGGGCTGTTTCACTTGATTGGACAATAATTCTATCCTGATTGGATTTTTTCAAGATATAAGAAAAACTCTAAATGTCCATCAACAGAGAAATGGATAAAGAAGATGTAGTACATATATACAATGGAATATCATTCAGCCATTAAAAGGGTTAAATCGGGTCATTTGGAAGAGATGTGAATGGATGTAAAGTCTGTCATACAGAGTGAAGTAAGTCAGAAAGAGAAAAACAAATGTCATATATGAGTGCATATATGTGGAATCTAGAAAAACGGTACAGATGATCTTATCTGCAAAACAGAAATAGAGACATAGGTGCAGAGAACAAAGGTATGGACACACCAAGGAGGGAAGGAGGAAAGTGGGGTGAACTGGAAGATCGGAGCTGACATGCAAGCTCTACTGATGCCGTGTGTGACATAGGTAACCGATGAGAAGCCTACAGTTCCCGTGTAGCTCAGGCCGCACTTCTCAGTCCTCTGTGTGACCTAAATGGAAAGGAAATCCAAACCAGAGGGTATATGTACGTGTGGAGCTTATTTGCTTTGCTGGGCAGTAGAAATTAATAGAAGATTGTGAAGCAACTCTGCCTGCTAAGCTGCTTCAGTCGTGTCCGACTCTTCTGCGACCCCATGCACTGCAGCCCACTGGGCTCTTCTGTCCCTGGGACTCTCCAGGCGAGAATACTGGAGTGGGCTGCCATGCCCTTCTCCAGGAGATGTCTCCAACTGCAGGGATCGAACCCCCATCTCTTGTGTCTCCTACATCGGCAGATGGGTTCCTTACCACCAGCACCACCTGGGAAGTCCTATACTCCAATAAAAATTAATTCAAATAAGCATTAAAAAGAAATACTGATACATTGTTTTCTGTTTAATGGGAGTTTAAATGATTAAAAAATTTAATATGAAAAGCTTCAAACTGACCCTACCCTTAGAAAGACTTACACTGTGAAAATCTTGTATGTACAATAATTCCTACAATTATTAGCTCAGAGTTTTCAGCATACTCAGGGCTTTTACTTACTCATGAGTCTTGCTGCCACATGGCTTCTGCCTTAGAAACATTTTTTTTCTAAACATTCATTTATTTTTCATTTTATTTGGCTGCACTGGGTCTTAGTTGTGGCCTATGAGATCTAGTTCCCTGACTAGGGATTGAACCTGGGCTCCCTAACTTGGCAACATTGGAATTCCAGCCCCTGAACCACCAGGGAAGTCCCGGCTTCTTCCTTCTGTCTTCTCTTTGCTTCTCTGTGCTGTGTGTAGTCGCTCAGTCGTGTCCAGCTCTTTGTAACCCTGTGGACTGTAGCCCGCCAGGCACCTCTGTGGGATTCTCCAGGTGAGAATACTGGAGTGGGTTGCCATGCCCTCCTTCAACAGACCTTCCTGACCCAGGGATTGAACCTGTGTCTCTAAGCCCCTCGTGGCTATATTTTGTGGAAATTCTATCAGTAACAATTACCGTGAATTGGGAAAAAAGTACTGAAACTTTGCATTGCTTTCTTAAGGAATAACAATAAACTGAGGAATACTGAGGAATAAAGGAAGGGCAAAGGCATACAATCTGAGTGTGCATCAGCTTAAACTACTGTATTAGTGTAGGCATGTGGCCAGGAGTTTGGATTCTTTCTTTTTTGTCTATTTTTAACAATGTGGGTTTCTGTCACACGCCCACATGAATAGACACACATGGTCCCGCCCTCTTGCACCTCTCTCCTGCCTCCCAGCCCCTCCCGCCCTGCTAGGTTGTCGCAGAGCACCGGGTTTGAGCTCCCTCAGTCACACGGCAAATCCACGTTTGAGTCAGTTCTGTCGACTGAAACAAGATGCACAGCTTGAGAGTTACAAGTTTAAGTTTTATCTGGGGCTAATGAGGACTGCACCCTGGGAGCCAGCATCTCAGAGAACTCTGAGAGATGCTCCAACGCAGCAGCTGGGGAAGGCCAATATACAAGGTTTTGGTGAAGGGGGAGTTTATCACCACGAAGCATTCACTTTACAAAAGGCTTTTTGTTAGTCATGAGGATCTGAGGTCACCATGAAGGGATTTTGTGCTTCTCTAGATTTGAGGAGATGCAAGGATTGAGATCATAAAATCTGTTCCTAAAGACATCCAACTGTCTAAGAGCTGTCCCACCAGACTCCCTGGAGCACAGAGCGCCTCACTCCACCCTGAACTCGCTCAGGGGGTGATGAAGGTCAGCAGCTGGAGCAGCGTGGGCTTTAGTCTCCGTAGAGGAATGGATGTGAGAAAGAAAGCTCAGTCGTGTCCGACCCTTTGAGACCCCATGGACTGTAGCCCACCAGGTTCCTCCGTCCATGGGATTCTCCAGGCAAGAGTACCGGTGGTTGCCATTTCCTTCTCCAGAGGATTGTCCCGACCCAGGAATCCAAGCCGGGTCTCCCACATTGCAGGCAGACACTTTGCCGTCTGAGCCACCTCCTTCTCCAGGGGATTGTCCCGACCCAGGAATCCAAGCCGGGTCTCCCACATTGCAGGCAGACACTCTGCCGTCTGAGCCACCGGGGAAGCCCTCCATCCCCATAGAGGCAGACGGCAAATACCTTTGTTGTTCAGTCGCTGGCAATGCTCTTGGTAAGTGCCAATTTATAGTTGACAGTTTTAATGGATTCTCTTTCTTTTCAACCTCAAACACCCAGAACTTTTTTCTTGGCTCCTGGAGGGTTTGGGGCTGTCAGGCCAAGGAGCAGGCCTTTTGCCTTACGAGGCTGCTGATGGTAAGAAGGTGAGTTCTCTCAATTCTTTGGTAAAGCTTGGAAAACATCAAGTAAATGAAACAGCCCCCCAGGCCCTACTTGTCTCCAAAGGGGGATAAGCTCTTCCTCCCCTGATACACTGAGTGGCTTTCACTTCACTTCACTTCCCTTGACCTTGGCTCCCAAGTTCCCCAGGCTGCCTTGAGGCCGGGCCGCTGCTGGGCTGGACTTTTCACGCTCCCCTGGACCCATCCAAGCTCCTCCAGGCTTGGAAAGTCTCCCAGGCCTCTCTCCAGTTCCCCTACAGAGCAGAGCCTCCCAGTGGGTCTTGCTTGTCTGAATTCCAGGGCCACGTGTCAATGAAAGCACATGGAAGTCACAGTCAGTTGTCTCCAACTACCATCTCTGACTTCAACTCTCCAAACTCTTGCATTAAGTTCAAACCAGGCTGTCCAGTGGGATTTTTATTATTAGTAAGACCATAGAAACACAGCTAAGAACTGGACAAAACAAAGTAAAAACAACCATAAACTCACATTCAATTTTTATTATGAACTGAGCATCAACTTCTATGATTCTTGCCTTGGCATTCTCTGGAGATAAGGGATTCCACGACCTTGTCTAAGGTGACCCTTCCGATGTGTATGTTCCTTGGGTTCTATTCAGCAAAAACCTATAACTGATGCCCCATGTGATCAGTCTGAAGGACTCATGGATGGTCAATATTTATTGTAAAACAAAGCTTTTTTTCCTTTCCATTGTCTGTGAGGCATACTGTGCTCAGGTGTTCAGTTGTGTTTGACTCTTTGTGACCCCATGGACTGTAGCCTGCCAAGCTCCTCTGTCCATGGGATTTTTCCAGGCAAGAATACTGGAGTGGGTTGCTATTTCCTCCTCCAGGGGCTCTGTCTGACCCAGGGAATGAACCCTGTCTCTTGAATTTCCTGTTTTGACAGGCAGATTGCTTGGGCTTTCCTGGTAGTTCAGCTGGTAAAGAATCCTCCTGCAATGTGGGAGACCTGGGTTCGGTCCCTGGGTTGGGAAGATCCCGTGGAGAAGGGAACGGCTACCCGCTCCAGTATTCTGGCCTGAAGAATTCCATGGACTGTATAGCGCATGGGGTCGCAAAGAGTTAGACATGCCTGAGTGGCTTTCACTTTCACTTCACTTCAGCACCACCTGGGAAGCCATTATCTATGGAAGCATGATATTTAATATGTCGATTGCTGAAAAAATATCAACAAAAATCTGTTGGCTGTGACTGTTTCACAACATGATTTCTGAAAATTCTTTCTTTCCAATCTACTTTCCCACCTGCTTCCGATTTTAGCTTGAGGTCTCTTGCTCTGTATTTGGATTTAATTGTTAGTCTCCCTTTTAAGTGGGCTTCCCTGGTGACTCAGTGATAAAAAATTCTCCTGCTGATGCAGAAGACTTGGGTTCGATCCCTGGGTTGGGAATGTCCCCTGGAGAAGGAAATGGCAACGCACTCCAGTATTTTTGCCTGGGAAATCCCGTGGACAGAGGAGCCTGGTGGTTAAAGTCCATGGGGTCGCCAAAGAGTTGGGCACGACTTAACAATTAAAACAGCAGCAATAACTCTCTCTCAAACACCAGCGTTTGTGGGGTGGTTCTTGGTAGAGACCTCTCGTAATTCTGTCTGGCTCCTGGAACCCTCTGAACGCCACGGCTGCTGCCCCATTTGCCTCAGACGTGAAATGGGAACCAGAAGGAATGGGAAAATGTTGACTAACCCATCTCTCTGCCTTCCACTAATGCTTCTCTGGTTTCACCTTCAGGCATAAGCAGGTGATTATTTTTCTGAATTCTGCAGCACCCTGGAGAACTGGAGATGGACTTTCAGACAGATCTGGCTTTCAGCTTGAGTCTTTTTCTTTACAGCCCTGTGATGATGGGCATGGTACCCTGAGGACTGTTCCTGAGGATAAAGGCAAACGCAGGTGTGAGTGCCCGCCAAGCAGCTGGGCACAGCAAGCATCAGTTAGCCTGAACTCCCAGAATACTTGATGTGACCTGCCTTTACTTCACACGGGCGGCCCAGGTGGTGCTACTGGTAAAGAACCTGCCTGCCAATGCAGGAGACATGGGAGACGCAGGTTCGATCCTTTGGTCGGGCCGATCTCCTGGAGGAGGGCATGGCAACCCACTCCAGTGTTCTTGCCTGGAGAATCCCGTGGACAGGGGAGCCTGGCAGGTTACAGTCCACAGGGTCCCAAAGAGTCAGACACAATTGAGGGACTTAGCAGGCATCCACATCTCGATTCTGGGGTTGCTCTGAGGCTGGAATTGTGATGTTGGAGCTGACTGTAAATTGATCTCCTCTGTCCAGACACAGGTCCTGAAGGAAGATGGGGTGTGCACTCTAAGCCACGTAGAATCTCTCTTTAGAAATGTGATCAGGTCCTCTGGGTTTCTTAAATGTTCTGCCTTTATTTCTGCCTCTGCAAAGGAAATGTGTAGGGGTTTATCTAATGCATTCAAGTTCTTTAAGGCAGAGACAGTATCGCAAAGAAGGAAGAGCACTGGCTTTGTGTCCTGCCTCCGTCACTTTCTGATAGTGTGACCGTGGGGAAGGGTAAGACTGCCAGAGTTTTGTTTCCTTACCTGCTAAATGGGCATAAATTAGAAGAAAGTCCAGGTTTTGTGGGGGTAAAACTTATATAATTTGGGGGCCCTGTTTAAGCAAAAGAACACAAAATTGTGAATACAAAATTCATTATAAAACTTACAATGAGGAAACAAATCACTGTAAACTATACATTAAAAAAATTAAAAAATACCATAACCATTATATAATTTAGAAAACTAATATTTACTACTATTTAACTACGTGGCATACTTCCATAATATTCTCTTTGCTTACCTTTTTAGCTAATTGTTGTCTGATTACCTTTCCATACAACAATGGCTTGGAATATCTTTGTAGAGAGAATAGAAAGATATTGTACTCTTTCCTCCTGCATGCTAATCAAAATTTTTATTTCATTGTTAAGCGTATTAAGAGGTTTTTCAGTTCCACATATATTGTATAAATTTTAAGAATTGTCAATTTGGGAGAACTTTTATCAAGTTCAAAAACATACATGTATATATGTTGTAGGCTTCCGTGGCGGCTGAGATGGTGAAGAATCTGCCTGCATTGAGAAGGGAATATTAAGTTGTATTTAAGTTTTCTTATATAGAACATATACTAAACACTCTGTGAAATGAGAGTATTCTTTGGTCAGTTTGTCATTGTCTATGTGTCAACCAGCAAAAATGTTTAAATGCATTAAATGATTCTTTCCTCTTCATTAATTGGATTATCGAACTTATTTATTGCCTCTGTTTAGAATTGATCTCTTCCTTTCCAAGATTTAACGACACTTGTTTGTGATCTGAATGTCGTTTTTTGTTACAATTGCATCTCAATGTCAGAGCAATTTTGCTTGATTTCATAGCTCACGTATTTTATGCATTTATTTTAATCTCCTCTCAGTTCTTTAAGAAATTGGTGACCTGCTTTGGTCCCACCAGCTCAGGGAGTTCGTGGAGAGATTTGCATCAGGTGATAAAGGGGAAGAGACTTTGTAAATGTCAAAATGTTGTTGTTTAGTCATGAAGTCGTATGGTACTCTTTGGGACCCCATGGACTGTAGCTCTGCAGGTTTTCTGTCCGTGGGATTCCCAGGCAAGGACCCTGGAGTGGGCTGCCCTCTCCTTCTCCAGGAACACTATAATCTTTGAGTTAATCTGGTTCTCTCCTCTCCCCCAACGCCCACAACCACCTCTCCCCCATACCCCCAGGGTCTCCCACAGTGAGTGCCCAGGAAAGATCTAGAAATGGACCTACTGGTTCCCTTTCTAACAACTGGGGGTGGGGTGGGGGGAAGGTGATGGAGGGGGGAAGGGGGAAGAGTGGAGTTTTAATTCTTATATGTCACTGTCAACTTGCATTATGGTTTTTCTCTAGGACTGACAGGATGAAGTGTGACACTTAAAATTGTCCTTGAAAATTAGTTTTAGAGAAATTAATCTCAGAATTTCCTCACTTCTAATAAGGAATCTTTGATCAAGCCTTCAGAAATTTACCCTGCTTCTGCAGCCTGGGCCAGAGGTATTAAACAGAGGCTGCTAGTATCTCCCTACCCCCAACCCCTCACCCCCATTTATTCAACCTCAGTGTTTTCCTGACAGAAGATCAGGGCTGGGGGCATGTGGTTCAGTCCACATTCTATCTATTATCTCCTCCCAATAAAGTTCCCGACCTCTGAAATCTCAAGTACACCTGAATGGCAGGTTTCCTGAACAGCATAAATACTTCTGGAGCTTGGATTTAAATGCCAAATGTAAAGCAGTCGACTTTTAAGGAGAATTTTTCTATTTGAAAACTCATGCTTCAGGGTAATTTTATAGAGGAAAAAATCCATGAGGGAAATGAATTTCACTTGATTGTTCTTTTAAAATGAATAATGGACTGGGTATACCCTTAAGAGTATACTGGTGGCATTTCTGTTTGTTTTTCTAAGTGCAGTTGATTAAACCATGGGTGGTTCCAGTGGGCTGTCTCTGGAAGAGAGAATTATCACCTCCTCCTGAAAGTCTCCTGTGATTCCCCTAGAGTTAGCAGCTTCTTCCTTTCTCTCCTCTCATCCCTCAGTATGCCCTGTGTCCACTTCCATCATAGGACTTATCATGTTAGAATTATTAACCTACTTTTGTGCTTCCTGAACCAAATGCCAGCTCCCTGAGGGCAGGAATTATGGTTTTTAGCATCTTTCAATCCTCACTACCTGTAGACATTTACTAAAACCTCCCACCTAGACTTCCCCTATAATGGGCTTCTGCTACTTACTCTGCCCCAGAGGCTCAGCTGGTCCTGAGCAGGTCATCCTTGCCTTAGGCACAATCTCTCCAGCCCACTGAATCTAGGCCCAGGTCTGCTGATTCCTTCTGGTCCGGATGGCATTGGTCTGGCAGGCATCAGTCCTGACATGTTGGATGGAGCCCTCTTGGAGATGATGGTCACCACTGTGACTGTGAAGGCGGATGAGTTGGTTTCCTTGTGAGTTTGGGCACTTTGGTGCTTCTACCCTCTTTGACTGGGCTTGCCAGGATCTCCTTGGTCTTGTCTGTTACCCAACGGGTTGTCACATTGGAGCTTGACTTGAGGTTAAGGACGTCTAACTCTCAGGAGGACTTGCTCAGACCCAGTAGGAACGTTTTTCAAGGAGAAGATCCCAGATCTCCGACTCTGGGCTTATCCTGGCCAGCCTGACTCCAGAAAGAAATGGCAACAGCAGAGAGGATGATGAATGGCTCTGGAAAGCATAGGAAATTGGGTTTTGTTTGTGACAAGTCATCTATTATTCCCCCTGACATCCCTCTGTCCCCAAAGTCACAGATAAATAAATAAAAACCACTCAATATTTCAACCAATTGGAGAAACAGCAAAAAATCCCAGTGCCATGTAGGAAGAGAGACGAGCCCATGATGTGCACGGCTGCTCCCCAGCAGATGTGTGGAGCAGGAGGGGAGGGCTGATTTCTGTCGAGTTGTTTGTGCAGGGATCGTTGGTTTCCCACGTGACACCCACTGCCCACTCTGGGATACGGACTTCTGGGATAAGTCCTCACAGTCATCCTGTGGGCCAGGCCGCCCCCTTCCACCTCCCAGACCACGGCGTTCGCCTTATGATGGTGTTCTCAATTCCCTGGGTCAGCCTCAACCCATTGCCCACATGGCAGGCTGAGCGACCTTTGAAACAGCACAAACGAGGTCACAGCGCACTCAGTCACGCAGCGTCTGTTCTGCTACCCATGGCTCATTCCCTTCCCCTCTCAGGAGCCTTTGAGCTGATTCTGCTCCTCTGTCTCTTAACTGGTCTTGCTTCTTTGCCCCCCTCAGGCCTCAGACCCAAACATTCCTTCTTCAGGGGAAGGTTCTCTGCCTTGCCCACCTAAATGCTCTCCTTCCCATCCTGTGTACTCATAAGAACCTCTGCTTTTCCTTCATGGCATGTGCTAAAATTTTTAATCACACATTCATTTGTCTGGGCTTCCCAGGAGATGAGGGGTTGATCCCTGGGCTGGGAAGATCCCCTGGAGAAGGAAATGACAACCCACTCCAGTATTCTTGCCTGGGAAATCCCATGGATGGAGGAGCCTGGCGGGCTACAGTCCATGGGATCACAGTCAGACATGACTGAGCGACTCAACAACAACAAAAAATTCATTTGTCTATCTTATTTTTAAGCTTTAAAAAAAGATTATTTTAGTTTTGGCTGAGCTGGGTCTTCGTTGCTGTGCAGGCTCTCTCTAGTTGCAGTGGGGGCTCCTCTTGTTGTGGGGTGCAGGAGGCAGGGCGCACGGGTTTCAGTAGTTGAGGCACACGGGCTTAGTTGCTCCACGGCATGTGGAATCCTCATGGACCAGGGATCAAACCCGTGACCCCTGCACTGGCAGGCGGATTCTTTACCACTGTACCATCAGGGAAGTCCTTGTCTAGCGTTTCATTCTCCACCATCCCGTATCCTCCACGAAGGCAGGGGGCAGTGTCTGGCTGATGAATCGTTGCATATCTAGTGTCTGCTACCACGTCTAGTACAGAGTAGGTGCTCATCAAACATTTGTTGAATGAAAGAATCAGCTGCCACTTAATATAATAAATGTCAGTATAATAACACACATGGGTGGGGGTTAGACCTTATATACTACGAGTCAAAGAGTTAGGAGAAAGCCCCAGTACACAATTGTGTTTATCTGCTAATTTATAAGACCAAGGACGGGGACTGAGATTTAAGTCCTATCCATCTTAGAGCTTAGAGATAAGGAGATATGTGTGAGAAGTAAGAATAGATTTCAGGGAGGTCAAGTCAGAAGGGAGAATATCAGGATTTTTTGCGGGAAAAAAGTCACCCAAAGAATTTCTCAACATCAATACTATTGACATTTTAGGTGGATAACTTTTGTTGAGGAGGCTTTTTCTATGCAGGATAGCATGCTTTGCAGCGTTCCTTGCCTCCACTCACTCGGTTTCATTAGCAGCCCTCTTTCCTAGTTTGACAAGCAAAAACATCCCTAGACATGGCCAAGTGTACCTTGGGGTGGGGGTGTAAAACTGCCCCCCATTCAAGAACGACTGCCCTAAGAGAAGAAATGACACAGCGAACAGAACCCAGTCAGGGCCAGAGAGACGAAGGCGGGAGGCAGCTAACGTCAGCATGCGCTGCAGCCACTGTGTCTGCTTGTGTAAACCCTGGAAGGAGAGCATGGGCTCCCTTGTGATTACACATTCTGGACTCCAGCCTTCTGACTGTGGGAACCCTCCCTGCCATCTGCACAAGGCACAGAGCTCTTTCCTCCCGACTTCCAGAGGCCGTGGCTCACCCCACATCAATGGTGGCATCGGGGTACGGATTCACAGCTGGTCCAGATCCTCTGAGGGAGCATCAGAGCCTGGGGCAGTGCTGGCTGCTACTTGGGGGACCCAGCTCACTAATTCTGTGATAAGAGTATAAGGGATCCTTTGGAATTCTCAAATATTTCGGAGGTAGGATTTGGGGAAAGGTTGACTTCTAGCAATCACACTGGCAGCAGAACTTACCCACAGTCAGGAGTTTGTAATAAACTTACCAACCTTATGATTAACTCACAGGCTGGTGAAGCTGAAGATGCTAATACTTGGCGCTTACTTTTCAACTTATGAAGCCTTGGTTTCATCTACTCTCCACAAAAACTCTACACCAGTACTATTATTAGTCACTATTTTATGGATAAACCAACTTTCCAGGGCACCACTGCCTGGATGAGGACTAGGTCCTGGGCTCCAACATAAGCCATGATTACTCCTTTCAATAAAATCCTTTATCATCTTCTGCCAAGTTAGAGGGATAGTTTAATTCATTCAGCTAAGGTTGGCCAGTTGAAGCACAGACTCTGGTTTTTCTTAGCTTTGCCTCTCCAATTAATGAACTGAGCAGAGCAAGAAAATGTATCCACACTGAAAAGGAAAAGTTAAAATTTGACATAACCTCCTGCTCGTTCTGCCTGTGTAACTCAGCTTGCTCCTTGCAAAATCTGGATCACGTAGGTCATGTAGTCTCAGAAAGTGGGGACTCACAATACTAGGAACTGGAGCTTATCTCACTCACCCTTGTCCTGCTCTTTGCAATTGCCTGGCCCCTGCAAACCTGCTTAATCAGGCCTGTCTGTGTAAAGGTCAGGCATCCCCCTCCCTGTCTTAACCACTGTTCCTGGGCATGTGAAACCCCTTAGTTTAGACCAGCCTATTAGCAGCTGGTGTTGCCCACTACAGTCCATCTGTAAAAACTCTGTAACCCCTTTGCTCGGGGTTCAGAGCTTGGCGTGTTAACCCCTCGGGGCCCGCCGGCATAATAAACCTGAGTTCTCCAGCTCTCCGCGTGCGGAGCTTGGATTCCCGAGTACCGGTTTCTGCAACACCATGTTTGTAAATTACTACTTTTCAGTATCTAGTTATTTGTGTATATATTCAGGAACCATTTGTTGATTGAACAAATGAATGTTTAAATATCATGAATTTACGTCCTGAGCTTCTGCTGGTCCATTCTAGCAGCAGATTATGGCCATAGTGTGGGGTGACCAGCTGACTTGGTCTTTGCCCAAGACTGATGAATTTCCTGGGATTTGGGACTTTCAGTACTTGCCTGGGGGTGAGTTGGTCACCTACCCATAAAACTCTTTTAATGTGGATGTCCAACCCTCCCAGCTTGCAGAGGCATTAGTTCAGCAAACACGTGTTGCAGTCTTTCTCCGCGCCAAGTGATGGTCTAGAGATGAGAGACATGTCATCTCTGCCCTTGGGTACATTATGCTGAAATGTTAGTCAACTGTTAAGCTTTATGCTGGAGCTGGTGCTGCGGCAATGAGAGACATCCCTCCCAAGCTCTTAACCAGGCTCCGCACAGCCCACCTTCTCAGCATCCCGGTCCGAGCCAGCAGCACGCCTGCGCCCCTTTCTCCTTCCCTCGCTTGCTCATTCTACTCTGCAAGTTTCCTCTAGTGTGAGCCATTCCAGGTGTCAAAGCTCCTAATGAGTTCTGGCAGAAACAAACACTGTGAGTTCTGGGACTGGAAAACCATCTCAGAGAGTGAGTTATCAAGCTATTTCCCTTCTTTTGCTAAAGGCCGAGAGGTCTAGATTGTGAGATTAGCAGAGAGGACCTTGCTCTCTGCTTTTTATAAAATTTAAAAAGCTATGCAATATTGTGTTAGTTTCAGGCATATAGCTTCAGATTCTTTTCCAGTATAAGCTATTATAAGATACTGAATACCGTTCCCAGTACTATAATACAGTAAAGGCTGTTGCTTGCCTACTTTATATAGAGTGGTGTGTTTGTTAGTTTGTATGGGATTAACAGATATGAATCTCAGCTTTTTGATTCAACTTTCCTAGTAGCTCAGATGGTAAAGAATCTGCCTGCAGTACAGGAGACCTGGATTCAAACTCTGCATCTCGAAGATCCCCTGGAGAAGGAAATGGCAACCCACTCCAGTATCCTTGTCTGGGAAATCCCATGGATAGAAGAGCCTGTGGGCTACAGTCTATGGGGTCGGACACAACTTAGAGACTAATACTTTCAACACTCTTTGATTCAACTTGGGATGAGCATACATGCTTCCAGATTTTCATTATACGATATCATTAGCTCCTTATGCCACCTGCTCCCAGCGGATGTTCCTGAAGGAGGAGTAGAGAGACTGGAAGTAAAAAAGTGCAGCCAATTCTCTGAGCCTGACCAGCCTGCAGAGTTACTCACCGGAGAAAAAGGTTGAGCAGCTGCAGACCCTTCCGAGTGGTGAGCTGGGCCGGGAGGCGTGTGTGGGTCTCCACTGGTGGCCTCAGTTTCCTCTCTGAAAAAGAACTCCTCAGAATCCAACCCACAGGCATAACTCATACCCTCAAGCCACATCCATGCCCTCAAGCATAATTCAGACCACTGGGATTGTATGTAAATGGAAACAGGGCAGGACCCTGCTATTTCTCTTATGCAAGGTAACTGGGTTCAAACTGACTTCACTATGGCTTAATGCCTAGAAGAAAAGCTTTCTTTTAGCTTAATTTGTTGTTGTTGCTTAGTTGTAAGACTCTTTTGGGACCCCATGGACTGTAGCCTGCCAGTTTCCTCCGCCCACGGGATTCTCCAGGCAAGAATAGTGCAGTGGGTTGCCCTGCCCTCCTCCAGGGGCTCTTCCTGACCCAGGGATGGAACCTGCATCTCCTGCTTTGGCAGGCGGATTCTTTACCGCTGAGCCACAGGGAAGCCCGCCAGCCCACATTAGACACAATGATATGGGCTTGGCTGGCTTCCAGGTCCCATAGCCCTGCCCTCTGCCTTCCCCATCCTCCTCCATAGTGGGGCGGGCAGATTCTTTCACCACTGAGGCACCAGGAAAGCACCTTTAGCTTAAGGGGACTGTCCTATTTGCTGACCTGTTCCATCAGTCTGGCATGCTCTGTCCACAGACCTGTGCTAATTTCAAGTCTCAGCCTAGATGCTGTGACAAAGCTCATGAATGCTTCCCTATCTAAGCAAGGCAAACTTGAGGGCTCTTTCTTCATGCTCTTGGCATGGGGCCCTTTAATTCTGCATTTTCTCTTCAGGTTGCGTGCGTGCGTGCCAAGTCACTTCAGTCGTGTCTGACTCTCTGTGACCCCATGGACTGTAGCTCACCAGGCTCCTCTGTCCATGGGGATTCTCCAGGCAAGAATACTGGAGTGGGTTGTCATGCCCTCCAAGGGATCTTCCCGACCCAGGGAACAAACCAGTGTCTCCTCAAGCTCCTGCATTGCAGTGGGTTCTTTACTGCTGAGCCACTGGGGGAGCCCTCTCTTCTGGTTACGGTGACACTGATATATCTACTGGGATGCTGGAGGAGAAGGTGCCTTCTTCTTTTGAGTCTTTAGCTCCAAGCACAGGACCCGGCACATAGCATGTGCTCATTAAATTCATGATTGAATGAGAGTGAATCACGGGCTGGGCCTACTAGCTTAGGCAGATATGCCCCCTCATACTCCATGCCTTGAGAGTCTCTTGGACTGCAAGGAGATCCAACCAGTCCATCCTAAAGGAAATCAGTCCTGAATATTCATTGGAAGGACTGATGTTGAAGCTGAAACTCTAATACTTTGGCCACCTGATGTGAAGAACTGACTCATGGGAAAAGACCCTGATGCTGGGAAAGATTGAAGGCGGGAGGAGAAGGGGATGACAGAAGATGAGATGGTTGGATGGCATCACCGACTCAATGGACATGAGTTTGAGTAAACTCTGGGAGTTGATGATAGACAGGGAGGCCTGGCGTGCTGCAATCCATGGGGTCACAAAGTCGACTGAACTGAACCGACTCCATGCTTGCCTGCATGCTAAGTCACTTCAGTCGTGTCTGATTCTTTGAGACCCCATGGACTGTAGCCTGCCAGGCTCCTCTGTCCAAGGGATTCTCCAGGCAAGAATACTGGAGTGGGTTGCTGTGCCTTCCTCCTCAGACTCCATGTCACCGGTCAGATCCAAAACCTGGTGGTGAGGGAGGTAAGGTATGCAGACATCCGTAAATAGTTGTGCTGAGTCCTTGGGAAAAAGCGTCCAAAAAGATATATTCAAACTGGATCCAAGTGCCAAGAACCAAAACTCTGTGGGAGAGCTTTCAGTAAATCAGGCTGAGAATTTAGTTAGTTCAGTCGCTCAGTCGTGTCCGACTCTTTGCGACCCCATGAATCGCAGCACGCCAGGCTTCCCTGTCCATCACCAACTCCTGGAGTTTACTCAAACTCATGTCCGTTGAGTCGGTGATGCCATCCAGCCATCTCATCCCCTGTCGTCCCCTTCTCCTCCCGCCTTTCCGTCTTTCCCATCAGGAGGGATGTTTAAGGTAGGACAGTGACACCTAGTGGTGGAAGAAGGACTACCTCGCTTCAGGCTCCCTATCCAGCTCATCACTGGTGGGTCCGAGGACAGGTTGGGATTCTGGAAGGACTCCATCCAGGAGCCGGTAGGCAGGAAGCGCTCCGCCCGAAGATCTCTGGTCTCTAAAGTGGAATGGATGAGCTGACTGTCAAAACCACAAATACCATTCCTATAGTTAATGATGCCGTGTGTTGTTTACTCGCTCAGTTGTGTCCAACTTTTTTTTTGCGATTCTACGGCCTGTAGCCCACCAGGTTCCTCGGTCCATGGGATTCTCCAGGCAAGAATACTGGAGTGGGTTGCCATTTCCTTCTCCAGGGGGTCTTCCCGACCCAGGGATCGAACCTAAGTCTCCTGCTCTGGCAGGCAGATTTTTTTTTTTTTTTTTTTTTACACGGAGCCACCAGGATAGCTCACTGATACTGTGCTCTCCACTTAAACATTAGTTTAAACGTTCTTCTACAGTTACACACACATACACACCAGTTCTGTGGCAGGGCCACATTAGATGACCATCGAGTCCCCCGTTCAACCCTCCTTGAGCCCAGAGAGTGAAAAGAGGGAAAAAACACCAACTGAAA
This sequence comes from Odocoileus virginianus, assembly GCF_023699985.2. Taxonomy (NCBI): domain Eukaryota; kingdom Metazoa; phylum Chordata; class Mammalia; order Artiodactyla; family Cervidae; genus Odocoileus; species Odocoileus virginianus. The sequence goes on along the minus strand of NC_069701.1, from coordinate 6,815,900 downwards.
TGCCAGCCAAGTAGCCCCAGAGCCTGACATTGAATCCAGGTCTGCTGATACTCAGAAAGACATCTTTCCTCTCCATCACTCTTCTTCTCCGGAAGGCAGGGCAAACCGACTTCAGTAGGGTGGGGTTATGTTACCATGAAACTAAGGCAAACTTGGAGAGGAACAAAACAACACGGGGGGGGAACTTTGAAGCTGTTTCCAAGGGGAGTCACACCTTCTCTGTCTGAAGAATGGAAGGAGGGGTGGGATCAAGCCCGTGCTCTCCACCTCTGCACGCACCCAGCACCTGCCTTCTTCCCCCTGACTTCTCAGGACCCAGAGCTACTCTCTGTGTCCTCGCCCGAAGGGCCGATCTGATAGTTCACACTACTAAGATGCTGCAGGGGATTCTTTGTAAGGGCAGCGGTGGGAAGCCTGGAAAGTGTTAGCGTCACCCGAGGGGCTCAGGCACCTACAGGGTGTTGGTTTTCTCGCCCCAGTCTGCAGGAAGTGGTGCGGCGGAAGGAAGGGCACCATGTCCAATGTGAGAGGAGCTTGGGCTGGGGGCCGGGAGGGGATTCGCACAGGACTCCTGGCCAAGGGGCTCTGGCCGGGGGAGCCTGGCCTTCGCTGCGGGTGGAGCTGGCCCGCTGAGTCGTCTTCAGGGGCCTCCTGGTGCCTGGCGTGGAGCCCAGGCTCCGGCAACTTCCCTGCGGCCCCTCCCTTGACCCCAGTTTCCCACAAAGTCTGCTTTTCTGCCGCACGCCTGTATTTCCATCTCAGCCGAGGGGTCTGTCTGGTTTGGCTTTTCAATTGGCTTCTCCCTGAGACACAGATTCTCTCATCATCCCCAGTTCCTCCTCCCCCACAGGCTGTCCCAGGCTCCATGGCGGGAACAAGTAGGGAGCCGATATCTCTTGCTTCCAGCAAAACTTGTCGCTGCAAACTCAGAGTGGAAAATGGAGCTTGATCTAAACTTGCCAAAAGTGCATGGTGGGACGATGTGGCACCAGGGAGGTTTTCTTGCTGTTTCTCTAGAGTCCTCCTTCTGGGTGGCTATTTGGTTATTTTTTCTTGCAGTAGATAGAACTTTTAATTTCGTGATTTTTTCCCCTAATATACATGAAAATGTAAGCATTTCAAAGACATGAAGGTGTGGAGATAGATGAACTGTTTGTCATTCAATGTAGCACAGAGATGTATATTGGGCTAATTGATACAAGACTAAATGCAAATTGTTAAGGGACACTTCTGTGCATCTTCGCTATGTTCAACACTTTATGTGCATTTTATCATTAAATCTACAGAAATACTTAGAGGTAGACAATTTTTCCAATTTGTAGTTGAGAAAACTGACACTCAGCTACTTGCCTAAAATCACATACAGATTGTAAGATTCTTGAGGGCATGACCCTTGTGTTATTTCCTGCTCTCCCATTTGTCTCCTGGTACATGATAAAGACGATGGTGGTTAATGATGATGGTGAAGGTGATGATGACGAAAAATGACTCTAAGATGGGAGGTCTCCATTATACCGCTGATTCTTTTACTCTGTCCCAGGTATAATCTGCACAGAACTCTTCCCATTGGAACTCTTTGGAATATACCTCACCTTACCTCCGTATCAGGATAAGATGATTGTGTCCTGATTCTGTTCTTGTCTTAGTTTCTTTATCTGTAAAATGGGAATAAAAATATGACTTTAGGGAAAGTGAGACATAAGTGTGCATCAGATGTGAAAATCCTTTGTGAGTTGGTAATCATCAAACATATGAAAGGTTTTATTTCTATTAACACTCTGATATTAAATAATAATAATAGCCATACCTATGTGAGAGGTGGACTCCATTTTCCTCCCTCAGGGCATAAAGCAAAACTAATCTATATTCCATGCTTGTATCTTGATATTTTAAAGGCAGAAGGAGACAATTTTAAGCTACTCTATTCTTCTCTTGGGGCTTGCCCAGTGGCTCAGTGGAAAAGGATCCACCTACAATATAGGAGACACAGGAGATGTGCGTTCCATCTCTGGATGGGGAAGATCCCCTGGAGGAGGGCATGGCAACCCACTCCAGTATTCTCGCCTGGAGAATCCTGTGGACAGAGGAGCCTGGTGGGCTGCAGTCCATAGGGTCACAAAGAGTCTGACATGGCATGATGAGAATACACGCATGCACTCAGGCATTCTTCTCCTGACAAAGTTTCACTGTCAAGTCTATTTCCTTGCTGTGGATGAGAAAAGCTCTGAACATCTGAAGCTATATGTTGCATTCTTAATGTTACAACAGTAATTACCCTCTGCCCCCTTGTGGATGGTTGTCTTGGTTTGTCCATAATGGAGGCTGAAGGCACCCCTTTTATACATTGCAGTGCTATTAATCAAAGTATGGTGTTTGACTTCTGCTTGTTGATGAACTTTTTCTTACTAGCTGAAAAATAAGCATTTGGAAGTTGGCAGTGAAGCATCTAGAAACGTTGTATAGCAACTTCACAGAGTTAGTTTTATGTCCGTCAAATCTAATACTAAAAAAAGTGTGGCTTGCATTTTGTCTTTTTCATTTAGCATTTTAGCAATACATTTTTATTGTGTTTTCCAAAAACATGTACATATGATGGATTGGAATCTAAAAAGAAAGGTCATTTACTCCTGGTCATTTGAGGAGTCTTGCTTTATATCTGAAAAGGAGGGGTGGAGTTTCTAGTCATTTATGCCGAGGGTCTTTATTGGACCTGTGCAAATGTGCTTTTCTTTTTCTTAGGTCTGTAAGAAAACTGTCAAAAACACACCCTGAGGGATGGTCAGAAACCTGGGTTTGGCCATAAATGTCCCATACCCTCTTCCCAGGGAAGTAGATGCTAACTACCTTGTATTTGCAGACTCAAATAGACCATTTTCGTTATTTCCTCTAGATCAGAGTTTGCTCGCTGGTGACTCCTGGCTGTCACTTCCAGATACAGAAATAACTGGCCATGGTTTCAAGATGTGGCTCACCGGGTACCTCTTTACCACGAAACAAGGAAACTAGGGCTCAGAGAGGTTGAGTGACTTGTCCTAGGCACATGGTTCTTATAGCTTAGAACCAAGATTTAAACCCAGCTCTATTTTCTTTTTTTTTTATTTTTATTTTTAAAAAATTATTTATTTTAATTGGAGGCTAATTACTTTATAATATTGTAGTGGGTTTTGCCATACATTGACATGAATCAGCCATGGGTGTGCATGCGTTCCCCATCCTGAACCCCCCTCCCACCTGCCTCCCCATCCCATCTCTCAGGGTCATCCCAGTGCACCAGCCCTGAGCACCCTGCCTCATACATCAAACCTGGGCTGGCAATCTATTTCACATATGGTAATATACATGTGTCAATGCTATTCTCTCAAATCATCCCACCCTCGCCTTCTCCCACAGAATCCAAAAGTCTGTTCTTTACACCTGTGTCTCTTTTGCTGTCTCATGTATAGGGTCATCCTTACCATCTTTCTAAATTCCATATATATGCGTTAATATACTGTATTAGTGTTTTTCTTTCTGGCTTACTTTGCTGTGTATAATAGGCTCCAGTTTCATCTACCTCATTAGAACTGACTCAAATGTATTCTTTTTAGTGGCTGAGTAATATTCCGTTGTGTATATGCACCACAGCTTCCTTATCCATTCATCTGCTGATGGGCATCTAGGTTGCTTCCATGTCCTGGCTATTATAAACAGTGCTGCGATGAACATTGGGGTGCACGTGTCTCTTTCAATTCTTAAACCCAGCTCTATTTTCTCCAAGAACACATGATCTTCCTAATTTACCACAATAAGTCATTTTGGTGCAATGAGACAGATTCCCCAGGTTCCTCGGGGCGTCACACAGAAAGAGTTGAGAGGCTTACAGGGAAGAAGAGAACAGCGGCATGCATGAGGTGAGAAGTGACGATTAGTGGACAGAGGGAGAGGTAATTGTTATGGGTTGACTATATGCCCTCCTTCCAGAAATTCTTGTATTGACATTCTAGCTCCAATACCTCACAATGTGACTTTATTTGGACACAGGGTCTTTTCTCAGCCTTAGTTCAGTCATTCAGTTGTCTCTGACTCTTTGTGACCCCATGGACTGCAGCATACCAGGCCTCCCTGTCCATCACCAACTCCCAGAGTTTACCCAGACTCATGTCCATTAAGTCAGTGATGCCACCCAGCCATCTCATCCTCTGGTGTTTTCAGAGGTACTCAAATTAAAATGAGGTCATTAACTGTGTGCTTAGTCACTCAGTCATGTCCGACTCTTTGTGACCCCATGGACTGTAGCCTGCCAGGCTCCTCTGTCCATGGGATTCTCCAGGCAAGAATACTGGAGTGGGTAGTGGTTTCCTTTTCCAGGGGATCTTTCCAACCCAGGGGTCGAACCCAGGTCTCCCACATTGCAGGCAGATTCTTTCCATCTGAGCCACGAGGTCGTTAGGATGGACCTTAACCCAGTCTCATTGGTGAAAAAGGGGAAGCTTGGAGGCAGATCCATACAGAGGGCAACGATGTGAGGAGCCACGGGGGGAAGGTGGCCCCTCCAGAGCCAGGGAGAAACTGCAGTGTCGGGCCTTTCCTCACAGCTGTCAGAAGGAGCCAGCCCTGCTGACCCCCGATCTCAGACGTCCAGCCTCCAAAGGCGTTTCTGCTGTTGAAGCTGTTGCAGGAAGCGGGACCCCTTTCAGGGCCTGAGAGTGGGCTCCTGCCTAACACTCAGAAATGAATTGTCCGAGAAGGCACACATGCTGCAAAGCAGGAGACTTTACAGGGAAGGGTGCCGTGCGGAGAGCCGGAGGCTGAGGGAGCCCGGGAGGACTGCTCTGCCCCGCGGCTTGCGGTCTCGGGGTTCTGGTGATGGGATTCATTTCCAGCTGGTCTCTGGCCCATCACTCTGACTCAGGCCCTTCCCGGCTCTGTGCGCATCTCTCAGCCAAGATGGATTCCAGCGAGAAGGACTCTGGGAGATCGGTTAGACATGTGGACTGGCCTCCCCTCTCTCCTCTTGACCGTTTCCAGATTCCTCCAGTCGGTGGTCACTGGTTAGTGCTGAGTGCCCTACCAGGACCTCCTGTTCTAAAATAACTTGTGCAAGTGGCTACCAGCTTGCCCGGCCAGGGAGGGTAGTTTCCGTCAGCATCTCCCCTAACAAAGCCACCCAGTCTGGGGTACTTTGCTACAGCAGCCCTGGCAAACTAATACAGACAGCCTAGACTAAAAAGCATTCTGACAGAGCCCTCAGTTCAGTTCAGTTCAGTCGCTCAGTTGTGTCTGACTGTTTGTGACCCCACAGACTGCAGCATGCCCAGCTTCCCTGTCCATCACCAACTCCCGGAGCTAATTCAAACTCATGTCCAGTGAGTCGGTGATGCCATCCAACCTTCTCATCCTCTGTCGTCCCCTTCTCCTCCTGCCTTCAATCTTTCCCAGAATCAGGGTCTTTTCAAATGAGTCAATTCTTCACATCAGGTGGCCAAAGTGTGGCGTTTCAGCTTCAGCATCAGTCCTTCCAATGAATAGTCAGGACTGATTTCCTTTAGGATTCACTGGTTTGATCTCCTAGCAGTCCAAGGGACTCTCAAGAGTCTTCTCCAACACCACAGTTCAAAAGCATCAATTCTCTGATGCTCAGCTTTCTTTATAGTTCAACTCTCACATCCATACATTTCTACTGGAAAAACCATAGCCTTGACTAGATGGACCTTTGTTGACAAAGTAATGTCTCTGCTTTTTAATATGCTATCTAGTTTGGTCATAGCTTTTCTTCCAAGGAGCAAGCATCTTTTAATTTCATGGCTGCTGTCACCATCTGCAGTGATTTTGGAGCCCTCCAAAATAAAGTCTGCCACTGTTTCCACTGTTTCCCCATCTCTTTGCCATGAAGTGATCTGCTTTGACAGAGCCCTAGCTTTCAGAATATAACAGCGTCATTAAAGACGCTGGAGACGGCTGGTCCCGCAGTGGCAGAGAGAGAGGACTTCCTGCTGGCTCAGACTGCAGACAGGGCTCCACCCGTTAACAATTCCTCGCCTCTGGCCAGGGCAGGGTGAATGACAGTGGTCTTTTCAGTCCTGTCAACTTCCTAATCTAGTTCCACCCCCACTGCCCTGCCTCCTGATGACTTTCTGGCCGGATTTTCTGTCTTTCTTTCAGGCCTGACCTCTGCAGACCCCTTACAAGGAGATTTTTCAGCTGCTGCAACTCTATCAGTCTTAAATGTATTTTAAGCATTGCTTTGTATACGGAATATTTTACAAATGACACAGCTTTTAGCCCTGGGCTCTTAACCACTTCTTTAAGAGCAAACTGACTCTCTATCTGCCATCACAAAATTCTTCTAGCTCTGTTGGAAGGAAGGGCTGCTGAGAATGAGTGTGCTTCCCAGGGAAGGAGCCACCTGTGGTCCCTGGAGGTCGAGGGGCAGGGCTCTGCTAGCCATCAGTGGGCCATGGGAGTAGGAAATCAAGGTAGACCAGATGCTCCATCTCAGAAGGGAGTGTTTCTGTGAATTCTATGCCATTCTGGCTGCAGGATTGCTCTGACTACATGCAGAAGCCCTCCGTGCCTTTTCTGGAAGCTTCTTGGAAACTTAAAAATTTTTTTTTCCTTTTAGTTTTATCCAGGTATAATTGACATACAGCACCATATATGTTTAAGGTATTCATTATAATTTGACTTATATATATCATGGAATGATTACTGCAAGTTTAGTCATCCCTCATCTCATATAGATACACATTATAGAAATTTAAAAAAATTTTTTTCTTGTGATGAGATCTCTTAGGACTTTCTTTCCTAATAGTTTTCATGTATAACGTACATCAGTGCTAATTATCTTTTTGTTGTACATTACGTCTCCAGTACTTATATTTTTATAACTGGAAGTTTGTGCATTTTGAACACCTTCATCCAACTCCCTTTCTCGCCACCCCCACCTCTGGTAACCACAAATCCAATCTCTTTTTCTATGAGTGGGTTTGTATTGGAAGTATAATTGACCTAAAACAACACTGTGTTAGTTCCTATTACAGATATTTCTGTACATTTCAAAATGATCACCACCACCATAAGTCTAGCTACAATATGTCACCATACAAAGATATTGCATGGTTATTGACTGGATTCCTAACATTGTATGTTTCATACCCATGATTCATTTATTCTGCAACTAGAAGTTTGTACCTCTCGATCTCCCTCATCTATATCTTTCCTCCTCCTCCTTCCCTCTGGCAACCACCTGTTTGTTCTCTGTATTTATGATTCTGTTTCTGCTTTGTTAGGTTTGTTCATTTTCTTTTAAAGATTCCACATAGAAGTGAATTCATACAGTATTTGTCTTTCTCTCTCTGACTTATTTCACTTAGCACAATATACTCTAGGCCCATTCTTGTCATCAAAAATGGCAAGATTTCATTCTTTTCCTATGGCTGAGTAATATTCCACTGATATATATCTATATATATTTTAATTTTTATTGGAGTATAGTTGCTTTAAAATGTTACATTTTTGCTGCACAGCAAAGTGAAACAGTTATACGCATACATCAGTTCAGTTCAGTTCAGTCACTCAATCGTGTCCGATTCTTTGCGATCCCATGGACTGTGGCACGCCAGGCCTCGCTGTCCATCACCGACTCCCGGAGTTTACTCAAACTCATGTCCATTGAGTGGGTGATGCCATCCAACCATCTCATCCTCTATTGTCCCCTTCTCCTCCCACCTTCAATCTTTCCCAGCATCAGGGTCTTTTCCAATGAGTCAGCTCTTCACATCAGGTGGCCAAAGTATTGGAGTTTCAGCTTCAGCATCAGTCTTTCCAATGAATATTCAGGACTGATTTCCTTTAGGATGGACTATTTGGATCTCCTTGCAGTCCAAGGGATACTCTCAAGAATCTTCCAACACCACAATTCAAAAGCACCAATTCTTTGGTGCTCAGCTTTCTTTATGATCCAACTCTCACATCCATACATGACTACTGGAAAAACCATAGCCTTGACTAATAGTGGAAACAGTGGCAGGCTTTATTTTTTGGGGCTCCAAAATCACTGCAGATGGTGACTGCAGCCATAAAATAAAGAGACGCTCACTCCTTGAAAGAAAAGTTATGACCAACCTAGACAGCATATTAAAAAGCAGAGACATTACTTTGCCAACAAAGGTCCATCCAGTCAAGTCAAGTCAAGGCTACGCATATACATATCCCTTCTTTTTAAGATTTCCTTCCCATTTTGGTCACCACAGAGCATTGCGTGGACTTCCCTGTGGTACAAGAGGTTCTCATTAGTTATCTATTTCACACACAGCAGTGTGTATACATCAGTCCCAAGCAAATCTTTCTAGTTTAATATAGTTTCATTTGTTTTATTTTGGTTTCACTCTCTTGCCTGAGGAGATACACCCAAAAAAGTATTACTAAGACAAATGTGAACAAGCATACTGTCTATGTTTTTTTTTTTTCTAAAAGCTTTATGGCTTCAGGTCTTATTTTTCAGTCTTTTTAAAATTTGAGTTTATTTTTATGCACAGTGTGAGAGCATTGTCCAACTTAATTATTTTATATGTAGTTGTCCAGTTTTTCCAACATCATTTATTGAAAAAGTTGTCTTTTCCCCATTGTATATTCTTAACTCCTTTGTTGCAGATTGCCTGTACAAGTGTGGGTTTTCCTCTGGGCTTTCTACTCTGTTCCATTAATTTACACATCTGTTTCCATGCCAGTACCATACTCTTGGGCTTCCCAGGTGGTGCTAGTGGTAAAGAACCCACCTGCCAATGCAGGAGATGCAAAAACCTATGGGTTCAATCCCTGGGTAGGAAAGATCCTTTGGAGGAGGGCATGGCAACCCACGCTAGTGTTCTTGACTGGAGAATCACTTGGACAAAAGAGCCTGGCAGCTATAGTCCATGGGGTCACAAAGAGTCAGACACGACTGAAGCGACCTAGCATGCACGTATGCACCATACTCCTTTGACGGCTGCAGGTTTGTATAGTTTGCAATCAGGGCGCATGATGTCATCAGCTCTGTTCTTCTTTGGCAACTTCTCTGCTTACCTGACAAAATAATTATTTACCATTTCAGGCAGAAGACTTTCCATGGAGGAATATTTTACCTCTTTTCAGTGATGCAGGTGAGCACTGTGAGGAGCTCTGCAGAGGTATTAACGGTTGGTCACTGCCATTTTTCTTCTAGATCAGATCTTGCTGTAGATCAACTCTGTTAGAATCACCCCAGAACTTAAACAGTAAATATTTCTGGGTTTTTATTCCCTAACATACATCTGGGCATATAGCTAAGAATTTGTATTTTAAAAATATCATCAGGTGACTATAATGTACAACCAGGTTTAGGAAAGAAAACTCTTCATTTCTGCATTGCTATTCTATCTCATATCTTTATCAGATGTTCACTGAGCACTTTCCCTGTTCCACAAACTGATCAAAGACCAAAGGATAAAGGGATCAAAGGCACAGTTTTTGTTCTCGGGTATTCCACAGTTTAGTGGGAAAGACAGACTGGCAACAAACGTGTACCACGTAATGTCATAGCTGCTTGAGTAGAATCAGGTCCAGGAAGGCTGAGAACATTAAACCTGCTTTGAGGGGTGAAGGTGAGACTGGGGTTAGAGCATTAGTTTTCAGCTGGGTCGATTTTGTTCCTGAAAGATAGTTGGCAAGGTCTGGAGATATTTTTGATAGTCAGAAGTTCGGAGGGGGTAACGTTGGAATCTAGCAAGTAGGGGTCAGAGCTACACTTTGAGCTGGATTCTTCAGTGTGTGCCTTGTCCAACAGACTCTCCTGCTTTGCTAATAAGGACAAATCAAGAAAACCAATATATGTTAGTTAGGACCTTGCATCTGTAAAAACACTTTCATATATATTGTCTTTTAAAATAATTTGTTACTTTAAAAACCCTGTGTATTTGTAAATTAAATGTTAACTGAGGCTTGTAACAACCCCCTGAGGCTGGAAGAACTGATATTTTTGTTCAAAGAAGGCAAACAAATAGCTGAAAGCATAAAGGGCTGACTTTCTCAGTAAGCAGAGGATGCTTGTGTTTATTTGCTTGGTCATGGCTGACTCTTTGCAACCTCATGGACTGTAGCCCACCAGTCTCCTCTGTCCTTGGGGATTCTCCAGGCAAGAATACTGGAGTGGGTTGCCATGCCCTCCTCCAGGGGATCTTTCCGACCCAGGGATAGAACCCAGGTCTCCCACGTTGCAGGCAGATTCTTTACAGCCTGAGCCACCGGGGAAGCCCAAAGCATGCTTAGACATCAGTAAGAAAAACATAATCCACCAGAAAAGTGAGCAAGAGGGCACACACAGACCATCTATATCCGGGGAATGTCAGTGGGCAATAAACATATAAAAAGATACCATATCATTCAAAATAAAGGAGATGCCATATGTAACAGGTGAGATGTTTCCTCCTATCTGATTGACATAGACCTTCAGGTTCCATGATACCCAGTGTTGCTTAGAGACAGGAGTGGGGCCCGAAGTTAGAATCCTTCTGCTTTTGGTGGGCGAATAAATTAGTGTGATAGATTTGGAGGGTAATTTTTAAAACATTATTAGAAATAAGCATATGAAATTTGACTTATTTTTTTTTTTAAGGAATTTACCCAAAAGCTAAATGTTCCTACCTCTGCAAAGATGTGTTAATACACAGGACTGTTTATTGATACAATGTTTGCAGTAACTGAACAACAGAAACACTGTAACTCGGTATTAAAGAATGGGTGAAATACATTTTCTTTCAGTGTTGCTCAGACTAGAGCACAGATGTCAAGAAGAAGGAAGCAGATCTATGTCCTGGCATGAAAATGTCTCTGAGACATCTTGTGTGGGAAAAAAAAAAATCACGAGTCTGTGAATGAGATATACAATTTTCATTTGTATAAAATAAAGATATAGATATCCATGTAGGTGTCTACAAAGAAATCTCGAGGAATACCTAAGAAGTTAGTGACTAATTCTGAGGATGGGTCCCAGGGGTAAAGAGGAAGAAGAACAGCTCTCCTTTTCAAGTCATTCTCTTCCTTACTGTTAGAATTGTTTTTCCAGGAACTGCGATATCACTTTTTTATCCAAAGAAAAAAAAAGCAGAATAAAGAACAGAGAACAGATTGAGGTTATTGTCTCTAAGTATCCCTTTTTACAGGCACATTTTACCTTTATAGTTGGTGCATTTGCTCAATTAGCAATTTTTCTTTTTTTTACTGCCCTCACCTCCATCTATTATGAAGACTTTATTCTTGCTCAGTTTTAATACTTAAGAATTCCCAGGAATTGTTTCCAAGGAAACCCATCTATAACCAGAAGTTATTGGCACAATCTCTTATGGACTCAGATAGGGTCCTGTTTCTTAGCAACTCATCCAAATTTTCTCAGTTTAATTGAAATCATACATTTCCTTAAAAGCCTTTTCAAAGCAGTGATATGGAAGGTCATTTATCCTTGTTGATGAGATCCCCCTTGAAAAAAGGCTTTGGTGAATGTGAAGTTCAGAATGTTCAAAAACACTCCCCCACGCAAGTGTGCCTTCTTTTTTAATCGCATAAATCTGTCTCTGCTTTCTATCCACCTACAGTCAACTCAACATGTGTCTCTGCCTTTGGACTCCTGGGGTAAAGTGAGAGGTAGGAGGGGACAGCTTCCTGACCTGCCTGGGGTGTCCTGTTAAGACTGAATGGGACTTCCCTGGTGGCTCAGTAGCAAAGAATCTGTCTGCCAAAGCAGGGAACACAGTTTGATCCCTTCTTGGTCTGGGAAGATCCCACAAGCCTTGGGACAACTAAGCCCGTGCACCATAACTGCTGGGCCAGCCCTTTAAATCCTGTGATCTGTGACTACTGAACCCACGTGCCTAGAACCCATGCTCTGCAACGAGAGAAACCACTGGGGTGAGAAGCCCGTGTTCTGCAAAAGGAGAGTGGACCGCGCTCACCACAGCTAGAGAAAGCCCACCCAGGGACCCAGGCAAGTGACTGTCGCCCCAGGAAAGGCCTGTCTGTGTAGGACACCTTGGAGTCTCTGGGCAGACAGAGGGTCCGAAGGGACTTTCGTGGTGCTGAGGACGTGGTCAGGAACCCTGAGGCTGGATGGAAAGTGGAGGCTGGGACTCAACTTCACACAGAGTCCTACGTCCCAGCTCCCCTGCGCCAATAGAGCAGGTCGTTTCCCCATTGTTTGGCAAGTGTTTACTGGCCCTGTCCTAGGAGCTAGGCTACAGCCCACGAACAGGACTAATTTCAAGTCTAAGGAGAGGTCTGCATGTAGACGAAAATAAGAAACAGGGTTGGGAGAGTGTAGGAACTAGGGGCATGCCTGTCAGGAGATCCGGTCCTAACTTGCAGAGTCAGGGAAGGCTTCTTGAAGGATGCTGACAGCATCAAGTCTGAGACCTAAAGGTTGGATGCAGGTTAAGCAGGTAACATGAAATGAGAGCCAGCTCGTCTGTGAACAAGAGGCTTGGACTTGATCATGACCAAGTTCCCTTCCAGATCCCACAGTCTTTGACTTTACTTCCAGGTTCCTACCTCTGGCCTTAAGCTTGGTCCTGCAAGTGACAGGTCTGGGTCCCGAGGTGAAAGAGATCGTGTTTCCAGGGTTCCGTCTCCCTGACACGACTATGGGGCTGGTAAAGTGCCTCTGCAAGGAGACTCAGCCTGGCTGACACTGGGCTCTCTGTGTCAAGACTGGAGAGCGTGCCCTCGCTTGGTGAGCTGGGGTCTTAAGACTCTGCATCATTGCCTGCTTTGAGCAATCGGTAAATGAAGCTCCCAGATGCCGGCAGCTAGATGCTGAGGTGCCAGGAGTGTTGGGGCCAAGTGTGTGGCCTGAATCTTCTCTGAGCAGGTCTTTTTGAGGCAGGCTCCTACAGGCTCACTCCCTCAAGCAAGAGCAAATCTCAGGCTCCCTGGCTGTGTGGCAGATGGTGAAGGCTTTGATGCTGGAGGTGAGGGGGAAGGATGAAAACCACCTCTGGCCCAGTTGGCACGCTGCGGGGCCTAATTATAACCCACCAGGACATTCCAGTACAGAGTGAGTTTTGGAGATGCCGGAAACAGCAGAAAATATTCACAATATAACTTAGGAGAGGCATCCACAGGCATACATCAGGAGGAGTCAGGAAGGGATGGTGTTACCTGAGGCTGGGGAGCCTGGGTTTGCAGACAGATCACCTTGGGTTATGAACCTCTCCAAGCCTCAGCTTTCTAATCTATACATTGGAAGTTATGATAACACTGTCCTCATCAGATTATTATAACATTAAGTAAAATAGTGCAGATTTTAGCACTCCCTTTGGTACCTGATAAGTGCTCAAGAAACATTAGCTACTTTTATAATAGTAATGATTATTTATTCATCACATTTTGTGCCAAGCATTGCAATAAGTTGACAGTTTTAAAAGTTCTTTAAGGAGTGCCTTATGGAGGCACAATGCACCTTGAATGCACTGCTTATTTACCTAAATCAAGATCCATTAAGATCATCTCGTTTGAGCTTCATTTTTCTTATCTGCAAAGTGCAGATAGTGGCCTTTGCCCTACAAGCTTGGAGTCTCATGTCATTAATATCTTTCTTGCAGAAGCCAGAGCTGTACTGTATTGTCTACAGTTTCCTGCACCGATTCCTTTAAAGTAGACAAAGATCCTAGGGACACTTGAAAAATCAATCGAAGCTCATCATCCTTCTGTACTTTTATGATTTCTTCCTGTCTCTTTTATGGATGTTTCTCCCACACCTTTTTCAGATCTTCCCCGTCTTTAACTTAGTTTCCATAGAAACAACAACTCCCTTCCTTTTCACGCAGGAAGTTTGTACTTTTAAACAGGATTTAATGAAATGATTTAATTGCAGTGGTAAGTACAACCAGGAGGAACAGATGGAGATATGGACAAACTGATTCTTGGTATTACACAACTCAGCTGAAGGATGCATGGTGAGCAGATAAGCTGAGAGCAGCCCACTGGCTGTGGGCATTTGGGTGCCATGGGCATTAGTCATTTTATTTTACAGGAAATAGAGAGCCCCAGCCAAACCCACTAGTAGTTTAAGCGAAGGTCTGTAACAGAGATCCTACTGTACTTACAGATTACATCCTGCACTATCCTCTCTCATGGTCTGGGTCTTTATGTTCTGTTCTCTCTGTCAGAATGCCCTTCTCATCTCTTTCCACCCCCCCACCCCTTTTATTTCCAGGCCAATACTTAACCTTTCCTCTGGATTTAGTTTCGAGAGTCCTCCCTTCTACCCTGTTCATTGCTCCTCTCGCGTCACTCTCCCTAAAACTTCTTGTTGGATCCTGTGCCCTTCTTGTCGCTCCTGTCTTCCTCATGCAGATGGCTGAGCCCCAGGATGGCAGGAGTCTGGCTTTCCTACCAGCTCCTCCTACTTCTCCAAGGGCACACACCCCACTCTATTAAATTTAGTCCATTATTTCTCTGTCCTCCATTCCACTAATATCCGAGCATCTTGATGGTAGTCTTATGTCATAGTCAACTTTGTTTCCTTATCACCAAACCCAGTGCCTGACACAGCTTTTCACTTGAGATTTGTTGAATGATTTACAATCTTGTTGAAGCTCTGCATATAGTAAACACAGTGATGTTAGATAGATAATCAACCTAGTGATCAAAAGTAATTTGTTAATGGGTTGAGCCACATAGTTACATTTTCGTGAATGCAGTGGACATAGCTTCGTGGCTTAATCCCACTGTCTGTTTCTAAGCTTTTATGCACTTTTCAACCAACACTTGGTTTTCATAGTCAGGGTCTTGGGGAAAAGAGCACAGAGAACCTCATGTGTAAGGTTTTCATGGCCAGTCCTGGAAATGGCACATATTACTGCTAACTCGTACGCCTGAAACCAGACCTTAATTATGTGCCCTCTTTCTCCAGTTTCAAAGGGGGCTGGGAAATGAGGTCCAGCAGTATTTGAGGCAGACTAATTACTGGGTCATGGGGACACACATATCTTTAACATCATCAGATAATGCTAAAATATTTCCAGTGTGGAGTGCCAATGTATCCTCCCGCCAGTAAAGGAGGGCAGTTCCAATTCTTCTACATTCTGGCCAACATTTTCTGCTCACCTTTGGACTTCCATGATATCTTGGTTGATAAGATTTGGTATTCATGGTATATTTGCCTCCTTTATAAGACTGCGTCCTTATTGGTGGAAGTCGCCTTGTTCTGTTCTAAGTCCTCAGCAATTCTACCCTAGGTATGTATCCAGCAGTGAGATATGGGCCCATGCACCAGAGAATGTTTATATAAACAGTAGGTAGAAGGAACCTGGAAGAGACCCGAGTGTCCAGTGAGAGTAAAGTGAAACACTCGACAGCAATGATAAAGGACAAACTGCAACTACACAGAGCAACATGGGTGGGCATTAGAAACATAGTTCTGTGCAAAACAAGTGCATGCTGCGTACATCCATTTATAGAAAGTTCAAGAACAGACGGGTCTAGACACTGTTGTGTTTAAGGTTATGTACTTAGGTGGTGTGAATATAGAGAAGAGAAAAGAAAGGAAGCAATAACCATGAAAATCAGGTTACTGTTAGGGAGCGGGGACAGTGTAGGTATCAGAAGAGGCTCATTAGTTCCTCCATAGATGGGAATTAGAAGATTGATACAGGGCTTTAGGGACCAGAGATGGGCCCTATAAAACTCCTATAGTAGTTTTAGGAGAGAAATTAGCAAACACCATCTGGGCAAATATTGGTCAGAATTTTTAAACTACGTGAGTTGTTGAAATGGCTAATGTTATTAACTTTGGAACACTTGAGTCCATGAGGAACTTCTATTACTGTGGTTTTTACCTTGGAAAATATAGTTTCAGAGCTGGGGATAAAACAGTATCTAGAAGCTAGTGTTAAAATAATTTGCGCTGTGATGCTTGTATTGCATGCCATGATTTGACAGACATTGTTATGCAAATCATGGTACTATTTATTTTGCAAATGTTGGGTTTTGATTCATTTCTGAAGGCATGCACATCAAAAAGTGTGAAAGTCAAAGTGTTAGTTGTTTAGCCATGTTTGACTCTTTGTGACCTGGGGGACTGTAGCCTGTCAGACTTCTCTGTCCCTGGGATTTTCCAGGCGAGAATACTGG
Organism: Odocoileus virginianus; assembly: GCF_023699985.2. Classification (NCBI taxonomy): domain Eukaryota; kingdom Metazoa; phylum Chordata; class Mammalia; order Artiodactyla; family Cervidae; genus Odocoileus; species Odocoileus virginianus. The sequence goes on along the minus strand of NC_069701.1, from coordinate 6,799,781 downwards.
AGTGGGTAGCCATTCCCTTCTCCAGGGGATCTTCCAGACTTAGGGATGAAACCTGGGTCTCCCACATTGAAGGCAGATTCTATACTGAGTCATCAGCTTTTAATTTCAGGCAATGTTTAATTTATTGACTTGGGTGGTTCATCTTCTAGTCCTTTCATTTTACATTTGTTTTTTTTTTTTTTTTTTCATTTTTCTGCATGTAAGTCATATTTTGAATTAAAAGTATATATATATTAATTTAGAAATGTTATAATTTATATATATTTGTTCAGAAAGATACATATAAAATATTGGAAGAACAAGTGCCAAAGTGAAAATTATGGTTACTTCTGCATAGCAGGATTGTGATTTTTAATTACTTCCTTTGTGCTTGAATTGACCTTGAGAGGTTGAGTTTGTTTAAACAATAGATTATAGTGTGACAGCGTCACTCCTAGTGAGGCAAAATCTGTTTTCAATTTAAATCCGTTAATGTTTTTACAACTCAGTGCCACCAGGCTAATTTAACAAGCATTTATTGACTACTATGTAATGGACACCAGGCTAAATGCTGGAACAATAGAGATGAAAAAGTTATTTACTACCCTCAAGGATCTTGTCAGGGAAAATAAGCCCACATGTACACAAATAAAATACATGCGAACTGTGACATTTCAGGACAGAATCCTATGTGAAAATCAGTCGCGGTGACAGGGAAGCTCCAGGAAGGCTCACAAGAAAGGAACTCCTGAGTTGGACCTTGGGAAACTGGAAACGAGCAGGACTCTGCAGAGGTTCCTGGGCATGGGGAGCCTTTCTGTTCAGCCTCAGTGACCTTCCAAAGAGCAAATTTGGACAGCAGCTAATCTGGGAAGGGATGCAGTCAAGAGAGGAACAGTAGTACCGCCTTGGGGCAGGACCCTGGTTCCACCTCAAGGGACACACATAACAATGGGGCTTTCCTCGTGGCGCAGAGGGTAAAGAATCCACCTGCAAAGCAGGACACTGGGGTTCAGGTTCGATCCCTGGGTTGGGAAGATCCCCTGGAGAAGTGGATGCCTATCCTCTCCAGTATTCTTGCCTGGAGAATCAAATGGACAGAGGAACCTGGCAAGCTATAGTCCATGGGGTCGCAGAGAGTCAGTCACAGCTGAGTGACTAAAGACGCATACAATTAAAACCCAACAACTGGAAGATGTCGGCATTCTCCCTATCAGGGAAGACCACAAGAGGTCAGACTAAACCAACCAGAGAAGCTCATCAAGATGACTTGAGGGGCTTCCCTGGTGATCTGTTTGGTTAAGAATTTGCCATGTGATGCAAGAGACACCTGATGGATCCCTGGTTCTGGAAGATCCCGTGTGCTGTGGCACAGCTAAGCCAGTGAGCCGCAACTCCTGAGCCCATGTGCAGTAACTGCAGAAGCCACGTGGAGACAGCGCTTCCCCGATGGCTCAGTGGGAAAGAAATCACCCGCCAATGCAGGAGACGTGGGTTCAATCCCTGGGTCAGGATGATCCCCTGGAGAAGGAAACGGCAACCCACTCCAGTATTCTTGTCCGGAACATCCCATGGGCAGAGGACTCTGGCGTCTGCAGTCCATGGGGTCACAGTCGAACACAGTTGGGCAATTGAGCATGCATATGGAGACAAGGGAGGGACAGTCAAGAAACAGTGAGGCAGCCTTGGGGAACGTTCCTGGCTCCCCCTCAAGGGATATACCTAACAATATCTTGGAGCTGTTTTGCAGATATTGAAACCCTCACCAGGCGGGAAACGTTAAAGATATGCTGTCCATAAGCACATAGACCCCAGACTGGTTGGAACCAGAAGGTTGATGATGCTGACTCCCACTTACCTCACCACCAACCAATCAGAAGAAAGTCTACAAGCTGACCACGCCCTCCTGGAGGCATTAATATGAAACTCACTACTGGCTCCAGGTCAGGACACACAATTCTGAGGGCTCTAGACAGCTGTGGCTTCCTTTGCCTGGCAAAGCAATAAATCTAGTCTTTTCTACTTCATCCAAAACTCTGTCTCTAAGACTTAATAGAGTGTTGGGGTACAGAGGCTGATTTGGCTTCAGGATCTTGATGGATTTCAGGCAGAGAAGCAACTTGATTGTGTCTGCTTTAGAAAAATGACTCAGTACAGCAACTATATTTCAGTAAAAAAAAAAAAAAAATTATGAAAGAATCTCCCAAACCAAAGAACAAATAAACCAAAAGCAGAATGACTCAGCGAACAGAAAGAGACAGACCTAAAAAGAGGGAAACTATTCAGGAGGTAGGTACCCCTCCTTCCACTAAGAAAGGCTGAAGGGACAGCCTGGGCTATGGCCTGGAGAATGTGGGGAAGGGAAGCGGCTGATGCTGAGTGGGGAAGAGACAGGAGCTGCGGGTGGTCTCCGGGCCAGCCTGCTCGGCTTTGTGAAGGGTCGCTTCCCTGTGAAAGCAGAGGGTGCACCACATCTCTGATGTAAGCTTGTCGGCACTTTGCAGGAGGCAGGAAGAGGGCTGTCTGCTTGCTAACTTGGTGGGGAGCTTTGAGTCGCCCTGGCTCTCAGATAGACACACGGTTCCCAAGCAGAGTTATGCTTCTTTTGTATGAAAATGAGAAAATTTGTGATGATACCTGACAATATCCCTCTTCCAGCAGAAGAAAATATTGTTCCCTCCAAACGCAAAGCCCCAGTTTGGAGCCATCCAATCCACGGTTGTTGCATTGTCCTGTAAGGTGAGAATATTATGCAGGGTGTTAACCTGGCCCATCCCCCCTGAGAGAAAGTCTTTCTAGAATCAGTGATCGGGTAAGATGAGGCGTGGTTGTCTGAAGAGCTTGCTGTGATATCTGAATTTCTCCTGTCTGCACATTCTCCGTGAACCAGGATCTGTGGCCCAGGATCACATCTTTGATGAGAAATTTTGCTTGAATGTTTAAATTTAACTCCCCAAACTCAGAGATTAAGTATCACTGTGCAAAACATTTCCATTAATCTTTGCAGATATTATGTCACAGAAGTTAGTGACAAGATCTTCTGGAGGCTCTTGGGCCCTTTATCTGCCACCATCGTCATCCTTTTTTTCCCCCCCTGTCAAATGAAAGTATTTATCTTCCCCTGGCCAGACTGGAGTGATTCCCTGGTACACCAAATTCATCACTGACTGACTCATGGATAAATATTCTTTACATGAGATTTATTTCCATCCCCAATAGTTTTCTCCTCCATCTAAACAAGGAAAAGAACACATTCATTTTCCTTAAAAAAAAAAAAAAGAAAAAAGAAAAGATCCTTTGAAAAGTTGATGGGGTGGGAAAGAAACATGAGAGAACTTTTTAAATTTTTAAGATTTAGTTTTGATCCTGTCTTGAATCTGGATAAGTCTCTTAACATTCAGCTTGTTGATTTATAAATTATATGGATCTTATGTCCTGGACATTTGGTTTTTTAAGTTCTTGATTTATTTCCTCACTTTGATGGAGATCATCAACTAGAAGTTTCCAGAAAAGGAATTAAGGAAAGATTATTTTTTTGAAAAGTTTTATGTAGGAAGGGTCTCCCAGGCAGCTCAGTGGTAAAGAACCTGCCTGCCAGTGCAGGAGATGGGGGTTTGATCCCTGGTTTGGGAATATCCCCTGGGGGGAAAATGGCAACCCACTCCAATATTGTTGCCTGGAGAATTCCATGGACAGAGGAGCCTGGTGGGCTACAATTAATGGGGTCCCAAAGAGTCAGACATGATTGATCATGCACACATACATGTAGGAAAATATGTCTTTTTCCCCAAACTCACATTTTAATGGTGGTGTGTCTGGTTAGGACACTAGGTTAGAAACCTCAGAATTGGGAGGACTTTGTTGGATTGATTTTTGGCTTTCAGTGTTGTTGTAAGTAATAAAATACCGATTCCTAGTATTTAGTATATCACCTCTGTTTTTCTTTTTTCTCTGTAGGTTTTTCCGTCTATTCTTATCTCCTAAGTTCTGAAATTTATGCTCATTTCCCATCAACTTTTCCAAGCAATGAGTGGGAACACTCAATTCAGAAACTCAGATCCTTCTGTTCTGGAAAAATTTTCAATATTACTTCTTATATAACGTCCTTCTAGCCTTGTCTTCTTTTCCTGAAATTCTACATGTTGGACCTCCTACACTGATCCTCTAATTGCTTTATCTTTTGCCAAAAGAAAATTTAGAAAGCCACACTTGATATGAAAATTTTGTTGGTCAAAAAACAAACTGTGAGCTGGGAGATCTCAAACTTGGAACTGGGAGGGATCTCAGTGGCATGACATTACAAGATGGCCTCTAAAACCAGAATGAAGATGCTGTTTGATCTTCATGATGATTGGTTACTGCAGTGTGGACAGCATGGGATTGGTTAAAAATGATTATTTTACATCATTTTAGGAGGATGGCAAATTTTTATTATGATTATTAGAAGTATTTACAAGAATTAACTTGTTTCACTTACATAAATGAAATAAGCTAGATTAAGTTTTCCTTATGTGGCTTAAGCGGGTTTGTCTGATCAGAGGATCGTCAAACCTGGTTTCCATTTTATTTTGTATAATACTTTTTCCCCATGTATCCCATCAGTTGGTCTATTTTCCCAATGCTTTCCTTTATTTTCTCTTTTGATCATTCTATTGAATTTTATTTCTCCTATTATGCTTTTAATTTGCAAGATTCTTTTTTTCTATAAAATTTCTGTTACAAACTTTATTTTACAAAATAGCATCCTATTCTTCTTTTCTTGGCTCTTTAAAGATATCAGTTGTAGTTTTCTAACTTTTTCCCTTGCATTTTTCTCTGTTTTCACTGAGGTGAGTTACTTTAAAATATGTTTATTGTGGTCTCTGTCTTTCATATAAAGACTTTAGGCGAATGTCTGGGGATTCTTAGATTATTCACTGTTAAGAGATACATCGTAACAGGTGGTTTGAAATCATAGCTATCTCTGGGAGGAGTCTGACAGTTCTGTGTCAATTTCACTGCGGACTGTCAATTTCACCGCAGACTGATTTGGTCAGAACCAGGACTTTCTGTTGGGAGATTCCCAAACACCTCTTTATAGACCTTTCTAGTGGGTCATTTGATTTTTCCTGGAAACTTGTCTCTTCCCTGGAAAAAACACACCTGGATACTCTCAATCCAGGAGCCAGGCTGCACTAGCAGAACGGGAAATCCCATATTGCAATGTGGAAAGTCCCAGTTCATGCCCTTGTTTTCAGTATAGCCCTCTTCCTGCTAACCCCAAATTAGGAACTGCTCACATCAGTTTCTCACATCATAATCCTCTAGTTTCCTGCCAGTGAGAGAGAGAGAGAGAATTTTCTGGCTTCAAATAGTGGGATTCTGTTTGTTAAGGAGACTCTCCCAAAGCCCCTTGCTTCACCCTCCCCTGTGGTGGGAGCTGGCATGCCCCTGCACAAACCTGGCTGGAGCCTTGCGGCGCAAGGGGCCATGTCTCCCTGGATTCCTTTCCTGTGGAACCCAGCATTCAACTTTCTCAGAGTCTACCAACGCCTTCTTCTACTTTTCATTTCCAAAATTTGTTGACACCTGCCTCTCTCTCATTCATTGCCCTGGCAGTCTATGCTTTTTGAATTCCAATAATATCATTTTAGAAAGGTGCAGAGGGAGAGAACAAGGATCAACACATGGCTTCAACCCATCATTTTACACCAGAAACCCAGAAGGACTTTTTATTAAAGTGATTTTATTCTGTCATGCCTGAGTTATTTTCTTCTATGTGTCACTTCACTACAATCTGAAATCATGATGCTAAAATAAAACTATTTCCTCTGATCTCTCTCTCTGCAGATTTCCCATTAAAAGGCAAATCTTGAATTTGAAATAGAATTCCAGCTGGCTCGATTTGAGGTGCTAAAATTTGGCTGATCCAAACATATTTTTCTGATTCTTGGAGTCTGTTGCTACTTGATTCCACTGTGAACTGGACATTTTCTTTCACCCGCCTTTTAGTTGGGCCAGCTCTGCCCGGGTCTACATGCTGTTGCCTGCTTTGTTCCTGCTTTTTGTTTTAATCTGGTGGCTCATTACAGATGACTTGGTAAAGCCCCCTATAGTAAGTGACTGAACACCAAATAGGAGTTTGGAAATAAAATTGTTACTGAATCCAAGCCTGGCTTGCTTCGCTATTCTGTATGAAACTATAATGATGGATATATGTCATCATACATTTGTCAAGATCCCATAGCATGTGGCTTCCTTGGTGGCTCAGATGGTGGAGAATCTGCCTGCAGTGTAGGAGACCTGAGTTCAGTCCCTGGGTTGGGAAGACTTCCTGGAGAAGGGAATGGCAACCCACTGCAGTATTCTTGCCTGGAGAGCTCCATGGACAGAGGAGCCTCTGTCCTGAAGACAGAGGTCTTCAGGGTGTCAAGAGTCAGATATGACTGAACAACTAACAGTCATTTACAGCATATACACCATAAAAATGTGGTATTTTTTGAATGGATGTAAATTTATTACAACAGTTCACAGTTGCTGGATATTTACACTTTTTCTCTTTATTTTTATTGCAATTAAATGCATTACAATCGACCTCTTTCTGCACAGATTTTTGTGCACATTTTCTCATATATTGCCTATATCCCTCCTAAACTCTAAATTCCTTGTATGTGGGACTTGACCTATCTAATCTTTATGTGCTCAGAACCTGGTACAGTGTGAGGTACCCAGTAGATACTTAATACATATTTCCTGACTAAATGAATACACTTACATTTTCTCATGTAGGGTGACCCCATGAGATCTCAACCTATAATTCTGGTCTCTGGTCTCTATATCAGGCATGTTACTTAATGCTATAGGACCTTATATTTAAGTTAAACATGCACACACACTGCTTTGAAAATCAAATGTGTTTCTGAAAGTACAGCACTAATTTATTTACAAATTCTTCTATCAAAATTTAGATACTGGAGTGTAGTCAAAGAAACCAGGCATCTAACATGGTCTACCATTTTGAATATCATGCTTTTCCATTTCTTTCTTTTCTGAAGAAAGCAATACAAATGACCCATGTCCTACGAGCACTTGAGTTGCTAGTGGGCTTTGAGTATGAGTAGGTCCCAGGGCAGACTGAAGTGAGTTGCAGAAGGGTGGGAGTGGCGTGGAAGCAAATGTTGAAAGGTCTTCTGTAGCCCTCACGTCACTGGATGGGTTTCCCTGAGGGCGGGCCTTTGTTCCCTTCCCGCCACTGTGGGTTTTTGCTTGTTAGAACATTCCTTCTGATGCAAATCCATCCTATAAATACTGAGTGGGTCCTGAACACTGGAATATAGATAAATAATGTACTCTCTTTTCCCTGAAGAATCTCACAATTTTCAGACATCTTCATACAGACAAATTCAGTTGGATGCTTGTCTCACAATAAAGTCAAGCTTATCTACGGGTCCAAGGGAGTTGTTGACAGACTTTCTGTGAAGATGCGGAGACCTCCCTGAACCTGCCTTCTCTTCCTCGCAGCTTTCCCCTGTTACTCCCTGCTACGGGCTTTGATGCAAAACAGGACTTCCTCACTCATCACTGCTCTCCAGATAGTCAAAGACAGAGATCACACGTCTTCCAAGACTCCTCTGGGTTATACATCTCAGATCCTTTAGCAACTCCTTTCTGACATAAGTTCAAGTCCCTTCAGCATCTTAGTCATTCTCCATCAGCTACACTTTTGTTCAGCAAAGCCTGGTGCTTTTGGTGTGTTCTCTATGGCATGCAGGACTGTTAATTTCCTTGATCTCTAGACACTGTATTTTTTATGCATACAGACTACCAATGAGCTTGGGAGTTTTTGGCAGCCAAGTGTAATATTGATTCCTAATGAGCTTATAGGTTACAAGCCTTTCCTTTTATGAACCTCTATTGATTTCTGAAACTTAAAGTGCCAGAAATCACATTTTGCTCTTCAGGTCTATCTCGTCAGATGTATTGAGCCCTTAATCCCAGCCTATCGCAATGCTGAATTTTCCACCCTGAATCAGCCAATTGTTATACTGGCTACCTCTCTCAGCTTTGATTTGTATTAACAGATTTTCTTAAAATGAAAATCAGCCAGAATATGTTTAGTTATATTGAAGGATAAATGAGTCCTAAATCCCAGTGGCTAATAAAAACCCAGAGCTCATTCTCTGATTATATTACAGTCAATGATGAATTGGCGGAGACCCACTTCCATGTCATCTCACTCCAGGAGCCAGGCAGAGAGAAACCTGTATCTCAAACATTGCTGATCAACACGGCAAAGGAAAAGCTCTGAAGCTCTCACGCCAGAAATGAGATGCCCCAGCTTGGAAGTAATACTCATTACTCTTTCTCATTAGCTGGAATTAGTTTCATGACCTCATCAGTCACACAGAGGTCAGAAATTGCAATTCAATCATGTGCTCAGAGATAGTTAATGAACAGTGCCAATGACTATCACAGCTTGATCTCCATGTTCTTGATACAGTAATTAATAAAAATGTTGGCCAGGATAAGACCTAGAGAATATCCCTATATATCCTCCTAGAGATATCCTTTAAGATGGGTATGGATGCATTCATCAGTACCCTTTGGGTACATTCTTTCAACAAAGTACAAGGTCAACTGAATGTACTGACTTCTGGACCACATTTTCCAATCTTCCTTGCAGTCTATTATGAAAGATTAAGGCAAAGCCCTTGCTGAAATTTGTCTGTAGTAGGTTACAAATCTTTGGGTGGTAGAAAGAGCCTTGATTTTATTTTTTTTTTTTTTTGAGGATTTTTAATAATATTTAATTTTAATTAAATTTTTTTTTTAGTTTTTTTTTAATTTTATTTTTATTAGTTGGAGGCTAATTACTTTACATCATTACAGTAGTTTTTGTTATACATTGAAATGAATTAGCCATGGATTTACATGTATTCCCCATCCCAGTCCCCCCTCCCACCTCCCTCTCCACCCGATCCCTCTGGGTCTTCCCAGTGCACCAGGCCCGAGCACTTGTCTCATGTACCCAACCTGGGCAGGTTATCTGCCCTAGATAATATACATGTTTCACCTAGATAATATACATGTTTCAGTGCTGTTCTTTTGAAACATCCCACCCTCGCCTTCTCCCAGAGTCCACAAGTCTGTTCCATACATCTGAGTCCCTTTTTCTGTTTTGCATATAGGGTTATCGTTATCATCTTTCTAAAGTCCATATATATGTGTTAGTATACTGTAATGGTCTTTATCTTTCTGGCTTACTTCGCTCTGTATAATGGGCTCCAGTTTCATCCATCTCATTAGAACTGATTCAAATGAGTTCTTTTTAATGGCTGAGTAATATTCCATGGTGTATATGTACCACAGCTTCCTCATCCACTCGTCTGCTGATGGGCATCTGGGTTGCTTCCATGTCCTGGCTATTATAAACAGTGCTGCGATGAACATTGGGGTGCACATGTCTCTTTCAGATCTGGTTTCCTTGGTGTGTATGCCCAGAAGTGGGATTGCTGGGTCATATGGCAGTTCTATTTCCAGCTTTTTAAGAAATCTCCACACTGTTTTCCATAGTGGCTGTACTAATTTGCATTCCCACCAACAGTGTAAGAGGGTTCCCTTTTCTCCACACCCTCTCCAGCATTTATTGCTTGTAGACTTTTGGATAGCAGCCATCCTGACTGGCGTATAATGGTACCTCATTGTGGTTTTGATTTGCATTTCTCTGATAATGAGTGATGTTGAGCATCTTTTCATGTGTTTGTTAGCCATCTATCCTTTAAGATGGGTATGGATGCATTCATCAGTACCCTTTGGGTACATTCTTTCAACAAAGTACAAGGTCAACTGAATGTACTGACTTCTGGACCACATTTTCCAATCTTCCTTGCAGTCTATTATGAAAGATTAAGGCAAAGCCCTTGCTGAAATTTGTCTGTAGTAGGTTACACATCTTTGGGTGGTAGAAAGAGCCTTGATTTAAAAAAAAAATCTGAGTTATATTCTTTGCTTTACATTCTCTAGACTTATGAGCACTGGCAAATAAATATATCCCTCTGAGCCTTAGGGTTTTCTCTTTTTGAAGTTTACAAAATTGTTGTTCAGTTCCTAAGTCATGTCCAACTCTTTGTGACCCCATGGACTACAACATGCCAGGCTTCCCTGTCCTTCACTATCTTCTGGAGCTTGCTCAAACTCATGTCCATTGAGTCAGTGATGTGATCCAACCATCTCATCCTCAGTTGCCCTCTTCTCTTGCCCTCAGTCTTTCCCAGAATCAGGGTCTTTTCCAATGGGTCGATTTTTCACATTAGGTGGCCAAAGTATTGGAGCTTCAGCTTCAGCATCAGTCCTTCCAAAGAATAATCAGGGCTGATTGCCTTTAGGATTGACTGATTTGATCTCCTTGCAGTCCAAAGGACTCTGAAGAGTCTTCTCCAGCGCTACATTTAGAAAACACCAATTCTTCGGTGCTCAGCCTTTTTATGGTACAACTCTCACATCTGTACATGACTACTGGAAAAGTCGTATCTTTGACTATGTGGACCTTTGTCAGCAATATGATGTCTCTGCTTTTCAACATGCTGTCTAGGTTTGTCATAGCTTTTCTTCCAAGGGACAGGTGTCTTTTAATTTCATAGCTGCTGTCACCCTCCACAGTGATTTTGGAGACCCAAAATAAAATCTGTCAGACTATTAAAAAATCCCTTTGGTTTATAAAATTTAAGAAATGCTTATCTAGCACTTCCAACCCAATAGCTCTTCACAAAATAAGTAAGTACTTTTGGCCATGATCAACTTTGCAGGTGCTGGGGATCATTAATTCCATTTTTAGACCACCGCTCCCAGATTCTACAGTGGAAGGGAGAGAGCAAAACACAGCACCAAGTGGGCTGCTGAGTTAAGAATAGGTACACGGAAGAAAGTGGAGCATTATCTCTGGAAAACATCATGGATTCCTCAGCCGTGAATTCAGCAAGGCACTCCAAGTATGGTAGGCTTCATCATTGTTTATACTTATTTTCTGCCTTTCCAGTAAGATTACACTTCTGTGTACCATTGATTTTAGGCTGAGCTTTGCGATTTACTTTGGCCAGTGAAATGTGAGTAGAAGTCATTTCTGATGAACAGAATCATTAACAAATATCACTGCACTGCTCCTTTCCTCAATGCACAAACAATGGCATCTTCTAAGTAAGTTTTCTCCTTCAGGCTAGCTCCGAGAAAGAGGAACACGCATGGAATAGAACTACAGCCAACTTACAGCGGACATGCAACTGACAAATTAACTTTGACGTCAGTCACTGAGACAGTAGGATTGTTAGTTACCAATGCAGTACCTAGTGAAAGTTGGCTGATACTCTAGGCTGACCAATAGGTGGGTGAGACATAGACTAGGGGCCCAAGATTAGGAACTAAAAAACGTTTCAACAGAGGAGAGATTTTCAAGGTTGCTAGGATTGTGAAATCCAGTTTAAAAAAAATCAAGAAATAGAATAACTGAGAGACCACTTGGAGAACAGGTAATGAAAGTGCAAAGGGTTTTATAAATAGTAATGAGATAGGTGATGAGAAGACGTTGTGATTAGGGACTTCCCTGGTGGTCCAGGGGTTAAGACTTCGTCTTCCAATGCAGGGAGTGCTGGTTTGATCCCTGGTCAGCGAGCCAAGATCCTACATGTCTCACAGCCAAAAAACCAGAACATAAACCACAGAAGCAATGTTGTAAAAAAATTTTTAAAAAAGACTTAAAAATAGAAAGACATTATGATTAAAAGACCATTAAATTCTAGCAAATGAATTCAGTGTTAGCTAGAGAAATAGCAATGTCTGAGAACTAGGAAGACAAATACCAAATCAAGGAGTCAGAGAAGAAAGCAGGTGTTAAAAAATGATGATATCCAGTGGAGGGACTTTTGGGAGAATTCCTCTTCTCTTAGATCAATAGCTTTGTTGATACAAGTCTTTGTGCTGAGCTTTGAAGACATCAGATATCTTGATCCCAGAGGAGGTCCGGAGCTGACTCTGGCTGTTTTATCGCAGAGAGGAGTACTGAAATCTTGCTCTTAATAAATGGCCCTGTCATGCAAAGAGTGTCTTGTTCGTGTGGGGGGAGACAGACAGAGACATGCCATCTAGAATTCAAGCACCATCTCCTTGATTGATTGCAAACTACTCACTGAGTCAGTGGTGGAAAAGGCCTAGAGGGCGGGGAGATGGGCTGTCTCTCTGATTATAACACAGGATGATAAAATGTGTTCTGCCAAGTGTCTGGGTATTTCTCTTTCTCGGAAAAAAAAAATTGTTCACAGCTTTCATCACCACTTTATCACATTTCTTCACATAATTGAAGACATGGGGTTGGACTACATTAATCTCTGCTCTGTAAGGCAAGGCTGAGTCCTGATCAACATCTGAAAGAGTGGCTGAAAGTAACAGAAATCTCAAAGTGGGTGTTGAGAGGCATGTTGTCTTAACGAATGTGTGGGAAGACAGAATGATCCATGATGGAAGGAGGGATTTGGCAGTTATTTAAAAAGTATATTTCATGTTACTCTTCTGCTTGTATTCCTTCGGGGACATCCACATCATTTAGAATAAAGCGGCTTGGTTTTCCATACTCACATTTTGTGGGAGCCACTCTGACTTTCTGTACTGGACCTGTACTTTCTGGGTTTCCCTGGTGGCTCAGATGACAAAGAATCTGCCTGCAATGCAGGAGACCAGAGTTCTGATCTCTGGATCAGGAAGACCCCCTGGAGAAGGGAGTGGCAACCCCTTCCAGTATTCTTGCCTGGAGAATTCCATGGACAGAGGGGCCTGGCAGGCTGCAGCCCATGGGGTTGCAAAGAGTCAGACATGACTGAGCTGCTTATATTCCTTCGGGGACATCCGCATCATTTAGGATAAAGCAACTTGGTTTTCCTTACCCACACTTTGTGGGAGCCACTCTGATGGATCTGTACTTTCTGCCTTTCCCACCTTTCTTTTCATGGCAAACTCTTGCTTGTCTTCCGAAGTGTAGTCCGAGAGTTCTGCCTCAGACTTTTCTGATTTGCACTGTGATTTCATCCTTATCACCCTGAACCCTGATAGGTGAGTTTTTTTGTCTCTCTCCTCCATATTAGCATTTAACTGCATCAGGACAGAGACCACACAGAAGTCAATAGTGCCTGGAGCCATGCCTGGAGCCGTGCATGGCACGGGGCAGAAGCTCAGTGAGTGCTGAATTTGTTCTGCAGTCTCCTGGCCTGGCCCCAGAGCCATGGCCCTGATCTCTGAAACTTACTGCTACTTCCAGATACCTTCATGGCTTCAAGGAAGGAATGAGCACCTCTCTAAGGAAAAAGAGCTGCAGAGAGGGCCAGGGAAGAATTCCCAGAGGGCCTGAGCTGGACCTGCTGTCTTAAGGGATGAGTAGGATTGCATCAGGCACATGAAGTAATAGGAAAGCATGTAGAGCGACAGAAAAAAAAAAGTGTTAGTCGCTCAGCCATGCCCGACTTTTTGTGACCCCATGGACTGCACCCCACCAGGCTTCTCTGTCCACGGGATTCTCCAGGCAAGGATATTGGAGTGGTTTGCCATTTCCTTCTCTAGAGGATCTTCCCGACCCAGGGATCGAACCCGGGTCTCCTGCACTGCAGACAGATTCTTTACTGACTGAGCTATCAGGAGACAGAAGTACAAAACAAAATGTTACAGATAACAGATTTGATGATTACTTAGCACACACTTTGTGATACTCCTGTTGGGTGTTTGTTTAGCATCTCTAAGCCTGACCACAGACTTACCATGATGGACCCCTTTTCCAGGCTCCCAAAGGAAACATCCACTGAAATAGCACATTGTTGCTCAGAGAGGCCCAGCGATAAACTCAAGGCCACACAGCTCTCAGATGACCGCTGGAATTCCAACCCACTGTGGTCTGACCGTAAAAGCCTAAGCGCTTTTCACCGCTGTGGGTTGTAGATGTAGTTTGGAATTAATCTGTGCCTCATATGCACCATCAGTAAAATATGTGTTTGATCCTGTAAATATTGACACTCTCTTCCAAATCTGAAATTTCTGTGGGCTCAGCTCTTTCGTCAGAGAGCAGCAAGGCACGGTGATTAAGGCGTGGGCCTCCAGAGGTGGAGCGTCCAGGTTTTAGTCTCAACTCTGCCTGGGGTAACCTCTTCGCCTCTCTTTGTTTCCATTTCCCCATAATGACCGAGGGGCCTCCATAAATGATGTCCTTAGCACAGGCATTAGCACACAGCAAAGTCCTCAGTAAAACAATTTTCAGTACTTCTTAGGATTGCCTTTGAGCTGTTTGCTGGGCCTTTATTTACCTCAATAGACCCTATTGTTTCTTATTTACTCACTGAATGGATATTTATTTAAACCTGTCAGACGTTAGCTGCAGTGCATTCGTTGGCGATGCAGAGACCCATAAGACACAGGGCACCCAGGTGTGGCAGGACCAACGTTTGTTCAGCTCCTCGTGGTTCACAAACACACAGCACTTCCAGTGCTAACTCACCTCCAGGCGCTGCTTGCTGTTTTAGACACAGAAGCAGGCTTGAAACGGGTAAATTGCAAAACCCAAGTTGGAGAGATTGGAAAATGGTGTAACGTGAAGCAAACCAAACGGGTTGTTTGCCTGCTGGGAGGACTAGCGGGGCAAACGGACAGCAAGAGAAGGGGAGCAGGGAGGCCCAGGGCCGCTGCCCAGACGCTTACGCAGACGCTTAACCACCCTGGCTTCCCTGGTGGCTCAGCGGCCAAGAACCCACCTGCAGTGCAGGAGACCCGGGTTTGATCCCGGGGCCGGGAAGATCCCCTGGAGAAGGAAATAGCAACCCTCTCCAGTGTTCCGCCTGGGACATTCCATGGACAGACGAGCCTGGAGGGCTATAGTCCGAAGGATCACCAAGAGTCCAACGTGACTTAGCGACTGAACAACAACCCTGGGCAAAGGTGCCTTCCGTTCTCCTGGGCACTCCCTGATCCTGGATTCTGGAAGGTGTTTGGGCTGTAGTATGAACAGATGCTTGGAACTGTGTTTCTGTTGGGAGACGCTCTGTGTGTGTGTGTGTTAATGTGTATATCGTCCCATCACAGCAGTATCTGTCTTTCCAACCTTAAATAACTGATTTCTCTAATTTGAGGGCCCTCTCCACTCAGGGATGTCTTTTCAATCACTGTCCAAGAGTAACTGAAGAAGGACAAAGAGGAGCTCAGCAAAGCGTGCTGTCAGTAAGCAGCCAGGCCGTCGTCTTACAGAGTTAAATCTAGCTTTCAGACCTCCTTTGCCAAGGCCTAGCACTCACTCTTTGGGTCACGTCGCCTCATTGCGTAGATTTCAGAGGGCTCCTTCCGCACTATTACTCAGCAGTACTAGCTGCCATTTACTGGCGGCTGCGTGTTCTTCCTAATCTCTTACCTCACTTTTCACAACAGTAAAATTTCCATTATCTTAGGTCAAGAAAGGAGGGCTCAGAGAATTGAAGTAATGACTTACACCCCCCAAACTCTGAAGGGCAGAGTTTGGAGTCCAGCCTTGCTGCATACTAGCAACGTCATAGAAGTTTTCCATGCCTCAGTTTCCTCTGTGAAATGGGGACAGCAATGCTTCCGTGACAGGGCTGATGAGAAGATTCAGAGACTCGGCACATGGTAAGGCTCTCCAGGTGGAAGTCAGCAAGGCCCAGACAGCCTTACTGCCATCCTTGTCTGCCCCTTTTCCCAGCAGATGCTGAGGGGCTTGGACGAGAGCCAGCTTTTGGGAGTGTGCACCGAATGCAGTTGTCTTCTTGATCATGCCCCTGCTGAGGTGACTGCTTTCATTCAGAAAGGCAAGAGTTTCCCTTCTCTTTTCCAGCGCACCTGGATGAGTTGATTCACCAGCTGCCTGTCGTTCAGGGAGTTTCTTCCTCTAGGCCAACTAACTTCTCTAATTGTCCACGTCTCCATGACCGTGGGCTGGGAATGGGTAGTTATGAAGCCTCCTCCTGTCTGGCCATCTGTTCAGCAGAAGAGGTGCTTCAGTTTCTGAATTGTTTGGAAGTTCTCAATTCTGACTTCTTATCAGCATCAACAGAACAAATGAGCTGTTAATATTTGCATGCATTTGACAGCTTAGACCTTGAGATTCTGATTCAGCAGGACCTGGGATTTGTATTTTGCAAAACTGTTTGCATAGTATTTTGGATGCATAGCCTGGCTGAGAACCACCGGGTGTGGAATCTGGTTGAAGGAGAATCAAATGTGACTATCAGATGTCCCCTTTGTGTGAGTCTAAATGCCGGGACTGTAAGGAGTGGTTTGAATAGCGGTTTGAACCTCATGCCCGTCATGAGGCGATGAACTTTCACGTAGGTTAGAGCATTGAAGGGCTTCTTTGGTAGCTCAGCAGTAAAGAATCCGCTTGCCAAGGCAGAAGACGTGAGTTCAATCTCTGGGTCAGGAAGATCCTGGAGAAAGACATGGCAACCCACTCCTGTGATCTTGCGTGGAGAATCCCATGGACAGAGGAGCCTGACGTGCTCTAGTCCATAGCGCTGCAGAGTTGGACACGACTTAGCAACTAAACAACTTCAAACAGGAAGCCCTTAACAGGTATTCAAGTAACAGTGTTTTCCAGTTGATAAGTTTATGGAAATAACATCTCCTGTAGTGGTTTGACTATTAGAGCACAAAATTGCTTAATTAGAATTATTGAATTGAACTTACCTCTGTTGGTATGCAGAGGAGATTCTTCCCTTACATTTAACAAAGTATTAGTTGCATGGCAGGATGTAATTAAAAACAAATATTAAACTCTTCAAGAGAATCAGCTTGTCATAGGAAAATCTAACCTATGAATAGAATATATATATATATATATATATATATATATATATATATATTACAGTCTCCAGTGATGGGGGAGGGGACATTCCTGCTTTGCACACATTTAGGGATTTTAAAGCAAGATGGAGTGATATAATTTTCAAGATGCCCAAACTGAAGTATCTCAGCATATTTATTCCTTTATTCATTCAGCAAACTTTTCTGACTACCTGCTGTGTGTTGGAGGAGGTCATCAAAATGTGACTGCTGGTTGACCTGAGAGATGACCGTGGGCAGTGGGAGGCTCCTCATCATTGCCCGCCCCCCCCAACTCCCCACACTCTCCCACCCCGCTCTTTTTTTGGAGTCTATATTCCATCCATCATTCAAAGCCAGAGCCATTTCAAAGATGGAGCCTTGAGAGAGCCATCTGGATGGTGTACATGACTGAACCCTGTTAAAGCGTCTCCGTACACTTCTAAGGTTCTGCTGGGAGGTCTCACCTTGTAGCTGCTCAAGACAAGGCCTGTAGGTAAGTCCCCTGGCTTATTAAACAGGACACCTACCAATCTTGGGGCTTCCTGGGTGGCTCAGTGTTAAAGACTCCGCCTACCAAAGCAGGAGATGCAGGTTCAATTTCAGGGTTGGGAAGATCCTTTGGAGAAGGAAATGCCAACCCACTCCAGTATTCTTGTCTGGAAAATCCCATGGACAGAGGAGCCTGGCAGGCTACTGTCCATGGGGTTGCAGCGTTGGACACGACTGAGCGCAGCACAGATGCTACCAGCCTGGGGTGTCTGTCTCTTTCTCTCATCTCTCTGTGCCCTCTGGGGAGGGTGGGGGACCAGTTTTTGAACCAACAGTGTGTTAGTTATAGAGAAGAAAGATAACAATCCTTCCCTGTTTTCACGGAACAGCAGATCAAAGTAAACAGATTCACAAGATACCGTGTCTATTTTGCTTCAATAGAGATGTGTTCAGAGGTTAAAGGAACGAAGGGGAAAGGGCTTGGTCAGGAAGGTGTCTTTGGAAGGCTAAGCTCAGTAGATACCAATCAGAGTATGGTTACGTGATGTGCAAGGGTCTAGCAAGAGGAGTAGAGTCTGGTGAAGTCAGTGCATTAACAACAACACAAACAACAATAATTTCAGCAGCAATAAAAGCAGCAAAACACAGCTCCATGTGGAGGCAGTTCTGCACTTTGGTTGTGGTAGGACTGAGATCAGGCTGAGGTGAGAGGCACAGGGCATGCCAACAAGGGCTGAGCTTGCCAGCCTTACAAGCTGGAAATTCACACTCAAAATATTGTGGACTTAGTGAAGACCCAGGCGTAAACACGATCAGCATTATTGTTTGCTTGTCTTTAAGCAAAAGAGTAATTTACCAGCTTCTGTAGTTGACAAAGATACAGTGGTAACTGTTAAGGAATCAGATGAGGGGTGAGAACCAAGACGCGACGTTGCCAGGATGCTCCAGGTCGCTCATTTCTCCTTTTGAGCGCTGGCCTCAGCCTTGCCTTTTGCACACAGCCTTCCCCACCGGGCGGAAGACATGAGGGTGTTTCATCTTTCCGCCTGTGTGGCGGTTCTAGTGGAGCGCTCTGCATAGGCTTGCTTGGACCAGTCACTCTCCCCAGTGATGTGAGATGCTGGATAGAACTGGGCATCAAGGAGCTCACTCCAGAAGATGGAGAGAACAGCGAGACCAGGGGCGGGGAGGACAAAGATGCCAGTCCTGAACCGAGGCAGCGACAGAGGACAGAGGGCGGGGTGTAGAGGGCGGGTCCAGACTCTGAAGGGTTCACAGAACCTGGAAGGCCTGAAGGGCAGGCGGGGAATGCAAGTCTGAAGCGCGGATGTTGCCTCCATTTCCCACTTCATCCATTGGGTGGATGAAGGAAGCATTTACTGAGGGATGGGGTAGAAACATTTTATCATGTGAAAGAAGAAATTCACTCTCCCTCTTTTACTTCCCATCATTAACTAAAACCTTTCCTCTGTTTTTTTCAAAGGCTGTAATTGTCACTTCTGATTTAAAAACTCATTTAATGAAAATTAAACTTCATTTGTATTACAGAAAAGAGTGCTATCTTACTTATATAGGTCTTCAGGAGCAGATAAACAGATGTAATAACATTCAAATCCGTAGGCTGGCAAAGGTGGTTGTGAGAATTCAAAGACAGAAAGTGTGTATAATCCCTAGTTACACAATTCAAGAAAGGCTGGGGGCCATACACAGATGTCAATAGGGCCAAAAATAATTTGTACTAAAATTAAACAGGTAGATCACTTGACAAGCTTTCCTTTTTTTTTTTTTTTAAAGAACTTTGTGTTTGTAGGCATACCGAATGTACTAAAACTACATTTAGTTTTGTTTATAAATAAACATGGGTTTCCCAAGTGGCTCTGTGGTAAAGAATCTGCCTGCCAATACAAGAGACATGGGTTTGATCCCTGGGTTGGGAAGATCCCCTGGAGGAAGGCATGGCAGCCCACTGCTGTATTCTTGCCTGGAGAATCCCATGGACAGGGGAGCCTGGCGGACTACAGTCCACAGGGAAGCAAAAGCATCAGACATGACTTTAGTGACTGAACACCAATAGCAACAACAAATGAACACAGTTGAGATCGTTCACTAAGTCAGACGTCCCCCTCTAGCAGTCTGAGTTACCGAGTGGGATTAGTCGATCTTGGACGTGAGACATTGAACCACAGCATAAGCTGCACATGTGGTCTTTTCACACTTTCTTTCTTCTGCTTGAAGTGCCCCTTACCATAGTCTCTGCTGGGTAAATTCTACCTTGTCCTTGAAGACTTCCCTGGACAACTGGTCACTATTTTCCTTTGCTCCTCTGTTTTGTTCATACTTCTCCCACATGGTAGCCTAGTGGGTACAATCCTGGCCTTTGACTTGACTTGTATTCATGCCCATTGCTGTGAAGTATTAGGCAAGTTACTTAACCTCCCTGAGCCTCAGTTTTCCTACCACACAATGGGGTTAATAATAGTGCCTCATGGGGTTATTATGGAGACTAAGCAATGTAATGCACATGAAGTGCATAGCATGGGTCGGACACCTAGTAAATGCTCAATAAATGAATAAAATAATAAGCATTTGCATAAAAGAATTGCTAAAGACAAAAGGCATCTACCTTTCGATCTGTTAGGTGATTATTTCACAGTGGAGATCTTGACAGATGCATGTCTTCACACTTACCAAGCAGTTGGAAGTGTCAAGGGAGACTTTGTTTTCCAGTGAGGTATGGTATTCTGATCTCTGTACGATGATAGCTGTACTTTTCAAAGGCAGAAAGACGGAGAAGTTACAGTGCTTTTTGGAACGTGCTGACTGGGATCCAGGAAATGCAGCCCCAACTTCAGGGTGTGTCTGAGACTTGGTTCCGCTCATTCTCATACTCCACTATCCTGGCGTCAGTGGCTATCACAGGGGTGAGTGCGGATCCAAGATGGACCCATCAGAGTCCCCTTCTTGAGTCATGTGCAGAGCCTGGGCAGGAGAGGCTGGATGTCCCTCCTGACTGATTATCAGCCGTTTTTCCTCCTCTCTCCTCACCGCTGTGTGTGTGTGTGTGTGTGTGTGTGTGTGTGTGTGTGTGTGTGTGAGGCGCTCAGTCATGTCCAACCCTGCGACCCCATTGACTGTAGCCCACTGGGTTCCTCTGTCTAAGGAATTTTCCAGGCAAGAGTACTGGAGTGGGTTGTAATTTCCTTCTCGACTCCTTACTGCTGCAAGGAGCAAAACCAGCTGCACTGGTTTTGTGAATCGGGTCAACATACAGGAGACAATAGTCTTGACCATGTTGTTTGAGTCCATGGAATCCCTGGGCCTTTTTTTCCCTTGGACTTCCTACCTAGATGATACATTCATTTTTTTTAAAGCTTAAAGTAGCTTGAATGAAGCTTTTTTTTGGCTGTACAGTATCTTAATTGTGGCATATGAGATCTAGTTCCCTGACCAGGGATCAAACCCCAAGAACCCCTGCACTGGGGACTCAGAGGATTAGCCACTAAATATCCAGGGAAGTCCAGAATTAAGCTTTTCAATTCAAGATCCACTGTCTTGAATAAATGGTTCATAACTTTCACCACGGTCTTATGAATTAAACACTATCTCTCTCTTCTTTTTAGGTATAAAAGCAGAGGTTACCTGTACAAAAATACACAGTTACTAAATGGTAAAATAGGTTGCAAATTCAGGTCTGCCTGGTTCTAAAACCCTCACTGCCTTGATTACTTCCATCACTTCTTTTGACATGTGGCCTTGACACCTACTCATGGTCTCAACCTTCCTAAATGCCAGTTTGTGGAGAAGGGGAAGGGGCTGTCATTTTCCTGGGTCCCGGGTCACCCTGTCTTAGCAGTAGCAACGTGTCTTTGTTCTTTTGTATATTCAGTTCCCTCTTTAGTAAAATTCAAATTTATTTGTAGACTCTTCTATTTAAACTCCTCCTCACTCCCTTTCAAGTAACTCAGGGCCCGTAAAGGAGCCTCCTCCCAGGCTGCCTGTGACCCAGGAAATGATGGGCCCACTAATCTCGCAGATATGAGGGAGGCTGGGACCCTTCCCCAGATGGCTTTTTCTTAGGAGACAGTAGAGACCGCCAGGACGTGACCGGAACTGAAATGGCAGTGGCCTGTTTAGGGCAGGAAGGTTTGGGAGGCCTAGGATGAAAACCAAGGTGGATGCTTTATTTAATTAGTTTATTGACGCATTTTTATCAAGAGTGAATGTAATGGTCTTTAATTTCATAATTTGTGAGATACGAGTGGTCACTGGCAGCCCGAAGAGAAATTCTAGGGACAGAGATGAAGAGATCCAAAATATATGCTTACATGTATGTTTTATATTTATTTATATCAATGATTCAGGTTATACTCAACTGTGCTTGTAGCTGTACTCTTATAACTATCTACTATTTTCCTATTTCATATTAAAGGCTACAAATTAGAATAGTATCCTTTAGGATTCCAGTGTCAGTTTTATTCATGAGACAGTTTTTCAAACTCTTATGGAGGAGCTAGAATTCTACCCCCAATCTGCATCTTAAGGGATTCTGTGTTTGCTTTTACATCTATATTTTAAGGATAGTACAGCTTATAATTTTGGATGAAGTTTCTTTCATTTTGATGAAGATCCTTATAAGTCTTCTCAGTCCCTTCTCTGAACTAACTCCTACTCAAACCTTGGTCTCATGTCCTTCAGGAAGTTTTAAATTTCTTGGCACCAACATCTCTATTTTCTGATATTCAGCACAGT
Source organism: Odocoileus virginianus (assembly GCF_023699985.2). Classification (NCBI taxonomy): domain Eukaryota; kingdom Metazoa; phylum Chordata; class Mammalia; order Artiodactyla; family Cervidae; genus Odocoileus; species Odocoileus virginianus. The sequence goes on along the minus strand of NC_069701.1, from coordinate 6,777,731 downwards.
TGCAATTTTTTGTTCAGTGTTACCTTTCTGGCTAGATTGCAAATACAGAGCAATGCCTAAAACAGGGTCTTGCACATCTGTGTTTATCAAACTTCTGTTGAAAAAGTCAGGGGGCTGCAGTCTGTGTCATGTCTCAGAGTTGTTCGCATAGTTTGGGCTGGTTGGGAAGTAAAAATGTCCTCTATGCCGGTAAGCATCACCCGTGCCAAACCTACACTGAGCCACTACTCCTCAGAGGAATCCATCCTCTTCCTCAGGAGTCACGGGGCAGAAAGAAGGCTGTGACCCATCGCACACCTGGACTTCTTTCTAGTACTGATCCCATCGTATTATAGGTGTAATATATATGTAATATATGTAAAAGCATATTTTACATAAATTAATTAGTTATTCCTCTCAACATCCCATGCAAAGCACTCTTTCATTTTAAATTTGAGAAAACTGAGGATCACAGGGATTTTAAGTAACTGCTAAAGACCTTACAAGTGAGACCCTAAGCAGTAAGACAGATTTCAAACTCAGACAGCAGCAACGAAGACCACTCTACCAATACTATTTCTCCATGTGTGTTTGAATTAAATTAAATTTGAGATGAACACGTATTCCCTGTCTGAGGCTTCAAGAGAAAGAGACACCCCTTATTTTAGACAAGGTAAGATGGGTGAGGGCTTCCCTGATAGCTCAGTTGGTAAAGAATCTGCAATGCAAGAGACCTGGGTTCGATCCCTGGGTTGGAAAGATCAGCTGGAGAAGGGCTAAGCTACCCACTGTAGTATTTTGGGGCTTCCCTTGTGACTCAGCTGGTAAAGAATTTTCCTGCAATGCACGGACAGGATTCGATCCCTGGGTTGGGAAGATCCTCTGGAGAAGGGAAAGGCTACCCACTCCAGTACTCTGGCCTGGAGAATTCCATGGACTCTATGGGGTTGCAAAGTGTCAGACACAACTGAGCAATTTTCACTCACTCAAGATGGTTACGATAGGCCCAGCTTTGTGACAGGTCAAGTATGCATGTAACATTACATCTCCTGCAGAATGTGAGCATCTGCAGGAGGTCAAGTTCAAGTGGGGCGCCCTCCTATTGGGAAAGCAACGAGCAACTAGGAGGTGGTAGTGGTGATGGGGTGACAGTCCCATGATATGTGAGGTCGCTTTATCATGATGGTCAAGAGCAAGCATTGTGAAGGCAGAAGACAGACTGACTACCAAACACTCAAGCCACAACCGTTATCCATTGCCACTGTGTTAGAGTATTTTGAGTATTTAGAACAAACGCTACATATCCATAAACATCAGGACACTAACACTTGTGCAATCTTCAGGAGCGGAAGTCCTGCAGAGGCAGGAACTGGGCTGGTTCTGCCTTCTAGTGAGCTGGTCCTCCTTCCCCAGCATGTCTGGGACCCGAGGCTGCCACACCTGTCGGGGTATCCGGCCCCCAGAGAAGGATGTGCTTTGCCAAGCAGAGGGCTGAATCCTACCCGCGCTGCTCGTGGCTGTTTCTGTGAAGAAGTTATGTCTCTTTCCATTTCTCTTATCCATTAACCCACACAAGGCTCTCTCTGGCTAATTGAATTGGCTAGAAGGCTGCCTTCAGTGATTAGACATCCTGCAGCCTGAGCCGAGAGGAAGAAGGGAACAGGCAGAGGCAAACGTCTTGGTGAGTGCAATTCAATCTGCTGCTAAATTTAATCTGCGTGTTTCTGCTTTCTGTTCTCATTCAACCACCTGCAGTGATATGTTTAAAATGCTCCTGAAGCATCAGCAAGGTAGGCACCGTGCCAGGACCAAGGCTGCCCATTTTTGCTTCATTTTATGTATAACCCGAGTGAATATCAGGTAGGGTTTTTTTCTTTTCTTGCCACATCTGAGATTTCAAATTGCTGATGAAGACAGGATAGCAGTATCTGCCCCAGACGTGATATCTAAAATAGGTTTTCACAGTGTCAGCCTTCCTGCCTTCATCCCACAGATTTTCCCCTGCCCAGAAGATAGCGGCAGGCCCTAAGTACTCAGCATTAGAGCTCTAACCTTGGATTATATCACACACATTAATCTCTATACATATGGCATGATATAACATTTATTTAAAATTTCATGTAGTAAAGTGTAGCTGAGCTGAAGTTGTGTTGCCACACAGTTAAGTGCATATTTGTTTGAATTTAAGGTTTCTTTTTGTATTTTGCAGTCGATATATCCTTCTTGTCAGGTCTTAGACCTCTTATGTAGGCCTCCGAAGAGCTCATAGGTCCCAAGGCCTTTGCCCACGTGTAGGCCACACTGGGAGCTTCAGAGATGGTGTTCTGTCATCTGCCCACCATTCTGAAGTTTCCTAAAGTAGAAGCAAAGAATGTTTATGTCATGGCTCGACACACAGGCTTTGGTATCAAGCAAGTCCGTCTGCTCAGAGAATATGTTTCTGAGAACAGAATCTCATTTTTTGCCTTTGTTAAAATCTGGACGATGATGGTGTCTGCTCACTACTGTTATTTGGAAGTATCTGTCCTGCTTTGTACTCTGACATCTTGGTGGGGCTGAGCTACATTTCCCAGAATTGCTTTTCCTGGACATTTCCTGTTAGTAAGTAAGTGAAGTTGCTCAGTCGTGTCTGACTCTTTGTGATCCCATGGACTGCAGCCTACCAGGCTCCTCCATCCATGGAATTTTCTAGGCAAGAGTACTGGAGTGGGTTGCCATTTCCACCTCCAGGGGATCTTCCTGACCCAGGGATGGAACCCAGGCCCCTGCATTGTAGGCAGACGCTTTACCATCTGAACCACTGGGGCGGGCCCCCGTAGAGATTCCAGTAGGAGACTTGCCAAGTGCATGTTGAGCAGCAGGCACTTTGTAGTTCCTACATGTTGTCACTTACCTGCTGGTTCACCTAACTGAGGGAAGTAATAACCAGGCCTGCAAAGATTCTGTGTGTGCACCCTTAGTCGCTCAGTGCTTTATGACTCTTTGCGACTCCATGGACTGTAGCGCGCAGACCCTTCTGTCCTTGGAGATTGTCCAGGCAAGAATACTGGAGGTCAGTTGCTATGCCCTCCTCCATGGACTAAATCCTCCTTCAGCTTCTCTGACTCCTAGGCCAGGTGTGTCTCATTTAGTTTCAGGACAAGGCACCTGCAGGACAAGATCAGAAGCAAAGAAAACCTGGCATGGTTTCAGTCCCTTCTTGTGGGTTTTGGTTCATTCTTTCTCCCCCTGAGTCTATATCCATCCTCCCTCCCTGACTGCCTCCCCTAATGGCTTCACACTCCAGCATCAGTTGTGAAGGCAACCAGCTCTTATGATTGTGTAAGGTCAAATTCCTGCAACAAATCCCCTTCTATATTTATAGTGGTTCTGTTTCTCTGATCGATTCCTGCCTGAAATAGAACTTGTTGTTGTTTGACTGAGATAAACCTTGTAAAGTGCATAGTAGCAGACGTGGCATATAGTCAGTGCTTGATAAACACCTCCATTACAATCCCCAAAGATGGATATTATTTCATGGGCACAAATCTAAGTCCAGTACCTGTCACATAGCAGATGCTCCACACAAACTTGTTGAATGTTTTTCAACACAAGAGAAACAGGACTATATGTGGCAATACATGGGAGTTGAGGGGGAGGTGGTAGAATCAGTTGAGTAATAGGACATCTATATTTAAGGAAACTATTTTAAAGAGATGCAATGTATCATTTCACATTGATAGAATGATCACCTAGGGCAACATCAGATGTTCTAAATTTAAACACTTGCCAAGTATGTTCCTTGGGACCAGTGTGCATGAACAGTTAGATTGATCCCTAATAAGTATGTGTAAATAAAAATAGATGCTCCTATGGTACTTGATAAGGAAATTATTTTCTTGTGGGGTTTTGCACATCTGACAAGCCTCTCTTCCTCCCTTCTCTCTGTCCACGGTCTCTGTGTCCTGAGTGAGGGTTTCTTCCTCTGGTGTGGCCTTCTTGACCCTAGTGAATTTCACTTTTTAATTTTTCCCTCCCACCCACATCATCATGGCTATTCCTGGGTCTTCTCTTCAGCCTAGACTGCAACACCTCTGAAAGCTTAAGTCCAATTGTTCTGGTTATTTAGTGCTGCCTAAAAAAATATTGCATAGGAACCTAGAATCTTAGGTTTATGAATCAAGGTAAATTAGAAGTGGTCAAACAGGAGATGGCTAGAATGAACACTAACATTTTAGGAATCAGTAAACTAAAATGGACTGGAATGGGTGAATTTAACTCAGATGACCATTATATCTACTACTGTGGGTAAGAATCCCTTAGAAGAAATGGAGTAACCCTCATAGTCAATGAAAGAGTCCAAAATGGGTACAATCTCAAAAATGACAGAATGGTCTCTCTTCATTTCCAAGGCAAATCATTCAATATCACAGTAAACCAAGTCTATGCCCCAACCAGTAATGCTGGAGAAGCTGAAGTTGAATGGTTCTATGAAGACCTACAAGACCTTTTAGAACTAACACACCAAAAGGATGGCCTTTTCACCATAGGGGACTGGAATGCAAAAGTAGGAAGTCAAGAGATACCTGGAGTAACAGGTAAATTTGGCCTTGGGGTACAAAATGAAGCACAGCAAAGGCTAACAGAATTTTGCCAAGAGAACACACTAGTCACTGCAAACACCCTCTTCCAACAACACAAGAGAAGACTCTACACTTGGACATCACCAGATGGTCAATACTGAAATCAGATTGATTATATTCCTTGCAGCCAAAGATGGAGAAGCACTATACAATCAGCAAAAACAGGACTGGGAGCTGACTGTGGCTCAGATGATGAACTCCTTATTGCCAAAGTCAGACTTAACTTGAAGAAAGTAGGGAAAACTACTAGACCATTTAGGTATGACCTAAATCAAATCCCTTATACAGTGGAAGTGACAAATAGATTCAAGGAATTAAATCTGATAGACAGAGTGCCTGAAGAACTATGGATGGAGGTTAGTGACATTGTATAGGAGGCAGTGATCAAGACCATCCCCAAGAAAAAGAAATGCAAAAAGGCACAATGGCTGTCTGAGGAGGCCTTACAAATAGCTGTGAAAAGAAGAGAAGTGAAAGGCAAAGGAGAAAAGGAAAGATATATCCATTTGAATGCAGAGTTTCAAAGAATAGCAAGGAGAGATAAGAAAGACTTCTTCAGTGATCAGTGCAAAGAAATAGAGGAAAACAACAGAATGGGAAAGACTAGAGATCTCTTCCAGAAAATTAGAGATACCAAGTGAACACTTCATGCAAAGATGGGCATAATAAAGGGCAGAAATTGTATGGACCTAATGAAGCAGAAGATATTAAGAAGAGGTGGTAAGAATACACAGAAGAACTGTACAAAAAAGATCTTCATGACCCAGGTAACCATGATGATGTGATCACTCACCTAGAGCCAGACATCCTGGAATGTGACGTCAAGTTGGCCTTAGGAAGCATCTCTCTGAACAAAGCTAGTGGAGGTGATAGAATTCCAGTTGAGCTATTTCAAATCCTAAAAGATGATAGTGTGAAAGTGCTTCACTCAATATGCCAGCAAATTTGGAAAACTCATCAGTGGCCACAAGACTGGAAAAGGTCACTTTTCATTCCAATCCCAAAGAAAGGCAATACCAAAGAATGTTCAAACTACTGCACAATTGCACTCATCTCACACATTAGCAAAGTAATGCTCATAATTCTCCAGGCCAGGCTTCAACAGTAAGTGAACCATGAACTTCATATTCAAACTGGATTTAGAAAAGATAGAGGAACCAGAGATCAAATTGCCAACATCCGTTGGATCATAGGAAATACAAGAGAGTTCCAGAAAAACACCTACTTTTGCTTTATTGACTATGCCAAAGCCTTTGACTGTATGGATCACAATAAACTGTGGAAAATTCTGAAAGAGATGGGAATACCAGACCATGACCTGCCTCCTGAGAAATCTGTATGCTGGTCAAAAAGCAGCATTTAGAGCTGGACATGGAACAACAGACTGGTTCCAAATTGGGAAAGGAGTATGTCAAGGCTGTATATTGTCACCCTGCTTGTTTAACTTATATGCAGAATACGTCATGTGAAATGCTGAGCTGGATAAAGCACAAGCTGGAATCAAGATTGCTGGGAGAAATGTCAGTAACCTCAGATATGCAAATGACACCACGCTTATGGCAGAAAGCAAAGAGAAACTAAAGAGCCTAGTGATGAAAGTGAAAGAGGAGAGTGAAAAAGTTGGCTTAAAACTCAACATTCAAAAGATGAAGATCATGGCATCTTGTCCCATCATTTCATGGCAAATAGATGGAGAAACAATGGAAACAGTGACAGATTTTATTTTTGGGGGGCTCCAAAATCACTGCACATGGTGACTAGCCATGAAATTAAAAGACACTTGTTCCTTGGAAGAAAATTTATGATCAACCTAGACAGCATATTAAAAAGCAGAGACATTACTTTGCTGACAAAGGTCCATCTAGTGAAAGCTATGGTTTTTCCAGTAGTCATGTATGGAAGTGAGGGTTGGGCTATAAAGAAAGCTGAGAGCCAAAGAATTGCTGCTTTTGAACTGTGGTGTTGGAGAAGATTCTTGAGAGTCTCTTGGATTGCAAGGAGATCCAACCAGTCAATCCTAAAGGGAATCAGTCCTGAATATTCTTTGGAAGGAGTGATGCTGAAGCTGAAGCTCCAATACTTTGGCTACCTGATGCGAAGAATCAACTCACTGGAAAAGATCCTGATGCTGGGAAAGATTGAGAGCAGAAGGAGAAGGGGATGACAGAGGATAAGATAGTTGGATGTCATCACTGACTCAATAGACATGAGTTTGAGCAAGCTCCAGGAGTTGATGAAGGACAGGGAAGCCTGGTATGCTGCAGTCCATGGGGTTGCAAAGAGTTGGACATAACTGAGTGACTTAACTGAACTGAATGGAATAAAATATTCCTAGGTTTTCCCAGGTGGATCAGTGGTAAAGAATCCTCCTGCCAATGCAGGAGATGCGAGTTCAATCCCTGAGTTGGGAAGATCCCCTGGAGAAGGAAATGGCAACCCACTCCAGTATTCTTACCTGGGAAATCCTTTGGATAGAGGAGCCTGATGGGCTACAGTCCACGGGATTGAAAAAGAATTCTGACATGCTCCATCACTAATTCCTTATCTTTCCTGTACCTTCAGTGTCTATTTTTAATGCTCTTTCTTATCATCAAGTTTGAATATCAATCACAGAAACAGTGAATATTTATTGTTTACAAAGTGTCAGACACTATCTGTACACTTGCCATTTTGTAACTTATTTATTAATACTTGCAACAATGATTAATATTGTTATTATCTCTACCTTTACAGATGCGTAAAACAGGATCCTGTGACATTAAGGTCACGTAGCTTTTGTGTGGAGCTGGGACTACTTCTAGAGCTTGAATCATAATACATGCTGAAAGTGAAAGTGAAGTTGCTCAGTCGTGTCCAGCTGTTTGCGACCCTGTGGACTGTAGCCTACCAGGCTCCTCCGTCCATGGGATTTTCCAAGCAAAAATACTGGAGCGGGTTGCCATTCCCTTCTCCAGGGACTCTTCCCAACCCAGGGGTCGAACCCAGGTCACCCACATCATAGGCAGACGCTTTACCATCTGAGCCGCTAGGGAAGTCCATAATACATGCTCTTCACCACATACTGCTCCAACAAATGTAGAAATGTTCCAGAAAGAAATCCAAGATTTTTTTTTCAACCTTTAGCTATTGTCCCATCTCTCACATTTTTTTGAATCGTCTTCACACATTATCTTTTCCACTTCCTCCCTTCATCTTCAGCTGCTCGCAGCAGACCACAGAGACAGCCCGAGCACCCGGAACCCCCATTTAGACTTCAATCCTGGCCTGTCTGGGGCCCCACTGCCGCTGAGAGTGTCCTGTTCCGCCCTACCTTCATTTCCTCATGATTTTCCTCCCGCGTCTCAGGCACCTCCGCAGTCCCCTCCACCAGCTCTCCTCCCTCCGCTCTTCTCTGAACAGCTCTGGTTCCTCAGGCTTCTCTCTGTGGCCAAGTCGCCTTACTCTGCGTGGGTTCACTGCAGGCAGACTCCCGTCTGAGCCACTGGGGTCTCCGGGGTGAAGTCACCTCTTCTCAGGGCTGCCCTTGTACAAACTCCAGCCTCATTACTCTCAAACGCAGACTTCTCGCTCAGATTTCGCTTTGAGGTGCAGCGCCATTCATGAACCAGCTGAGTGGGGACTTGGTTGCTTGATGGGCTGAGTCACCCTGTTGGAGGGGTTGGTGGGCTAGGGAGAGGCTTGGGAAAATAGGCAGCTTGCTACAAAATCCTTGGGAAGCTGGAGAGAACTAATAACAAAGCTGGATCAATATGCGAGTTGGTCAGAACTCAATGACGAAGGTTTGGGATGACCGTATAAACCTGTAGGTGGTCTGTGTATGAGGGAATGACATGTTCCATATATCAAGAAATGGGGTCAACACGGGCCACGTAGAAACCACAGATGAAATACGTACAAAACCATGCTGACCCTTTTCCTCCTGGAAGCTTGCTGCTCTTGTTCTTTGAATTAGAGCCTATATGTGGAATCTAGAAAAATGGTACAGATGAACCTATTTGCAGGGCATGAATAGAGACAAAGATAGAGAATGGATGTGGGGTACAGGGTGTGGGAATGAGAAGAACTGGGAGGTTGGGACTGATGTATACACACGACCATGTATAAAATAGATGCCTGGGGGAAGCTGCTATAACAGCTTCAGGGAGCTGAGGTCAGTGCTTGGTGGGGACCTGTGAGGGGCCTTGGGGGCTGGGAGGGAGGCTCAGGAGGGGAGGATGCATGTCTGCATGCAGTTGACTCACTTCGCTATACCGCAAAAGCTAACACACCATGGTAAGGCCACAAGGCCCCAGTAAAATCACGCGCGTGGCCGCCCACATCCCTGATCGCCCAAATCAGGTTCTGGCTCATTTGATGTTTTTGCTCTCCTCATTAAATTCGACCATAAGTCCTGTTGATTGTGCTTCCTAATTACATTTTGAATTCACTCGGGCCTCTCATCACTTCTATTTCCATAAGTCAGGCCATCACCATTACCTGTCTGGACTCTTCCAACAGCCTCTTAACTTATCCCCCAGATGCCATCTGACTGTCCTAGAATGACTATGTAAAGTGTAACTGTGATCGTAGCGCCCTACTTTCCCTTTCTGAAATAACACCAGCTGTTCCCATTGCTTGCTGCACGAGACCCAGATTCCTCAGCATGGCACGCAGGGCCCTTTCTCGTGCGGCCCGTGACTCCCCCTCCAGCTCCTCCCAGCCTCATCTTCCCCGTGCTCCCAGAGGCTGCGTGTCCCTGGACGCACTGCAGTTCCCCGGGATTCACACCCTGGCCTACTGCTCCTCCTGGACACCTTGTCTGGTCTGACAGCCTCCTCACCCCTCCCTCTCCTCCTGTCTCCACTCTGCTCACCTTCTGGAAGCCTTTTCTGGCTGCATTCCAGGGCTGGCTGTCCCCTTCTGTGCCTGGGAAGGGTCCTGGACTATGGGAGGAGGTGTCCTCCTCTCTGAGGCTAAGTTCCCGGAGGGCCAGGACCGGCTACAGTATCTGTATCTATCCACAAGTGATCCCAGAGTTAGCCGGGCCAACTCCTTTCAGCCCTGAGAACCTTACCCAAGCATCCTTACCATGGGTGAAGCCCTTCCTATTCCCAGGGAAAATTACTTAGCCTTTCTATATTACTTCTGAACACTGTATTTGCTCCATTTATGTTATTAATAATAATAACATCAATCAAACACTTATCTATGTGTTCAACTATATGTTAACTTCTTTACTGCTGATTGGAGAGATTATTGCCTTTAATCTTTATAACATGCCCATGAAGTAGTTACTATATGTGCACTTTTTTCTAGAGGAAAAAGCTAGAGTTCTGAGGTCCTGTGATAGGTGCAGTAGATACGGCATGAACAAAACCCACAGGGCCTCTGCCTTCTTTAAGTTAGCAGTCTGGAAGGAGGGGTGGACATTAAACTAAAACTCTCATAAGCAATAATAAAAACTTAATATTTCCTAAGACCTTACTATCTGTCAGACACTCCTCCAAGCACTTTCAAATACCACCTTATTTAATGCTTATAAAACCCTAGAAATTAGATATTACTATCCCCATTTTTCAAGAGGATGGCCAATACATGGCAATGCTAAGTAACTTGGCCAAGGTCCCAAAGCCAGGCTTGGAGCCCTCTGCCACCTGAATCCTGGGTCTATGCTCCCGAGGAATGACAGGACATATTCTGAGAGTGTCATTAGGGACCTGGCTTGATTGGGATATGTGTGGAGGGAATGTCACCTAGAGGAGGTGACATTCGAGCTGAGACTGGAAAGATCTGCTGCTGGAAGAGAAGCGTTTCAGGCAAACAGAACAGGATTCTTTGGTTTCCTCCTAGAGCAGAATTGTGGTTTACTCACTTTTGTATCACCAGTATTATATACTGTGCATGTAAACATGTATATATGTATGTACATTGTGGTTAGTACATGGAGATACTCAAACACTTGAAAAACACATATGTTGCTTTGATAAGCATATCTCTTTTGATTCCTTACACATAAAACTGCAAGGTAGGTAGAATAAATATTCCAAATTTCTTTAAAAAGATAAATAACAACAAAACAAGTGACTTGCTTAATGTGTCCAGACCACAAAAAAGCAGAAGTGGAGAATCTAAAATCAAGTCTTTTTGCTCTCAGTCCGTCGCGGTGACACCTTCCTATCGGAGTGGCTCACCTTCTGGTTATTTCCATTGTCCTTCCACAACTTGAGGACCAACTGTGGACCTAGGAGGCTGACTGCGTGGGGCTGTAGTGTCTCCAGGACACAGGTTCTCACTGGCAGAGAACTCAGTCTGTCTGCGGGCCGTGTGCACAGTCAGCACCCCGCAACTTTTTACTGAAGCCTGAAGTCTCGGTTTTCTCCCTTGTAAACCAGCAGGTGTCACAATTTATCCAAGAAGAGCACAGGTGGGCTGTGGGCAGGTGATGACCGACCCCAGGAATTCTACCCGAAAGGTCCGCACGGGCTATTTTGTCACCTTTCATCGTCTATCTGGTTGACCACCAGTAACCCACACCCCTCCTGTACTGTGGGGTTGTCGCAGGAGGGGACGAAGTCTTCCAAAGCCTTGGCAATTTAGCTCCCTGTTTCTTTGTCCAAGGACCTTGCGGAGCCCCTGGGCTTCTGCCTGCAATGTGCCTCCTGTCTTCATCTCCTGCGCTCCTGAATGCCTCTTCCTGTTACCGTGCACTCCAGCTCTTTTATTTTCATAACTGCAGGAGCCAAAGTCAAGCCCTGATGGCTGCTTTGCAACCATGCGGTAGAGCTCTGTCTTTTGTAATTGACATAAAGGCCCTGGATCCCTCTTTTCTGAGAGCCACGATTTCCTGTTGGATCACTGCCATGGCCCAATGGGGCAACCATGTCTGTGTCGTATGTGGCTCTTCTTGTTCCTGGCTGTGGCTGATCATATCAGAAATGGTATCTCAGGGAGATGATGGGCTGCAGCTAGGAACTGAAGGGTGGAGAAGATTCAGGCAGGCTGAAGGAAGGGACAGGGAAGAGAATGAGGGCGGGCAGGAATGGAGAGTGGAAAGCTAGGGGCAGGACAGACACGACTCATGTAGGGGATAACTAGCTGGCTTGACTGGCATTAACTGGGATTCTTACAGGAGCCTGCAAGTGGCTATGGAAGGAAGAAACAGATTGCAAGGTCTTAAAAGAGATTCTGGATCCACATTCCACACCCCAATTCCACCCTAAAAATGAACACAATGATATAGATGAGGGTTTTCCATTTTCAAAAGAAGACATATGGTGGGTGAGAATGGAAATAATATTTGTCAAATACCAGTGACTATTTGGAGAAGGAAATAGCAATCCATTCCAGTATTTTTGACTGGAGAATCCCATGGACAGAGGAGACTGGTGACTTACAGACCATGGTGTCACAAAGAGTCAGATACAGCTAAGTTAAAAAAAAACAAACACAGTGACTATTATAACTGCTCTGAATACATCATTTACTCCTATCAATAATGCATTTGGTTGCAACAGAGAGAACTCAGCTTGCAGTGGCTTAAATTGAAGAGGCACAATTTTACATATCATGAGAAATCGATGGCTTCAGCATTGATTCAATATCTTGAGGCTAATGACTCTGACATTCTCTTGGTCACAAGACGGCCCCTGCAACTCCAGACATCACGTCTTTGTTCAAGGCAGGAAGTAGAAGAAAGAGGGAAAGAGCTTCATCTATCCTTTTTTATTAGGAAAACAGAAACATTTCCAGAACCTGCCCTCAGACTTCTGCTTATATCCCTCTGCCCAGAACTTTGTTTCCTGGCCATCCCTTGAGGAAAAGGCACCCTGGGAAAGTGAGTATTAAGTTCTTCCAGTCTCTAAAGTAAAAGTGTCTGTTATAATTATGTTATTTATTTCAGATGTTGATATTATTTCCATATTATGTGTGAGAAAATGGAGGCTTCATGAGGAAGATCATACTAGTGTCTGGGAGGGTTAGAATTCAAACCTTGGACGTTCTAATGCCAAAGTCCTTGTCGTTTCCGTGAGCCCTGGCAGGCTCAGACTTGCTCGTGATCAGGTACATTCTCAGACTTTCTGCATGAAAATCTCTGCTGGCCCTAAAGCAGGCTCCTGAAAATCCTGTATGCTGGAAGGGTGAGAAAGAAAATGTTGGAACTTCAGAGGATTATTTGATTCTCTTAGAAAGCCTAGGGTTCCTGCAGAGTTGCCAGGCGGAGGTGGTGGCTAGCATTGGTGAGGAGGAGGAAAGGCAGAAAATTATGTCCTTACTCTTTGTTCTAACTGGCACCTAAATAGGGTTGGACATGCAGCTCTGGGAGGGGTATATTTTTACGAAGAAAGAACAAAGAGACCTGGAAATTTGATCTGTTAGGCTGGGGGAATTGCTTGGTGAAAAATACCACAGGATACTCAAGCTCTGCTGTTTCTAGAATAGCGGCTGACAGGCCCTCGTTCATGGGGAGCAGACGTGAGAAATAAAAGGCTCAGTTACGTTTGACTGAATGATGCTTCCTACGGAGCCAGAAACGACAAGCAGTGATTTCCTATCAATCGTCCCTTAGGTGACTATTTTAAAAGCAAATGGTCCTTATTGACATGAAAACAAAACAAACAAAAAAAAGAAAGCAAGAACATTTCTGGGTATGCATTTTTGCCCTTAACCTAACTGGATATTTGGAAGACTTTGAAATGAAAAATTGCCTGGTTCCCAGAGGGCAGCAGGCAGTAGGGAAGTCTGTCAAGGTCACTGGTATGCCTGTGTGAGGAGGGAGATGTCGGAGAATCTCAGCCTCTCCTGTCTGGCAGGGAGACAAGGTCCTTCTAGGAACCATGACTCAGGCCAAAGCTGTCCCAGTCTACTCAGGCTTTCCAGAGAAGTTGGGAAGCGATTCCTCTTCCCTGGAGCAGCCAGATCTCAGACACATTTCACGTATCCTTTCCGTCAGTGGTGGCTCAGAAGGTAAAGAATCTGCCTGCAATGTGGGAGACCCGGGGTAGATCCCTGGGTCAGGAAGATCCCCTGGAGAAGGGAATGTCAACCCAACCCAGTGTTCTTGCTGGAGAATTCCATGGGCAGAGGAGCCTGGTGGGCTACAGCCGGCAGAGCCGCAGAGTTGGACACGAGTGAGCAACTTTCACTCACTCCCGTCGGTGAGATTATCTGTAACCAGCTCCCTCTGTCTCCATGTTGTTTCAACAGTCATGTTGCCTGAGCAGTGCCTCTGAGGTTTTGGAGCCCTTTCATGTGCCAGGGCAGTGGCAGGAATGGTAAAGTTCAGAGAAATGATATGAAAGGGAAATAGAATTTGCCACCTGAAAATGTACCTCTTTGGCATAAGAATCACTTTGATTATTTTTAAGAAATAACTGACTACTGGAGAAGCTCTGAGTGAAGAAGCCACCCTTTTGTAAGGGCCTGGTGGCTCAGTGGCAAAGAACCTGCCTGCCAGTGAAGGGGATGTGGGTTCGATCCCTGGCTGGGAAGATGCCCTGGAGAAGGAAGCGGCAACCCACTCTGGTACTCTTGCCTGGGAAATCCCATAAGCGGAGGAGCCTGGAGGGCTAGAGTCCGTGGGGGTCACCGAGGTCAGATAGGGCTTAGTGACTAAACAACAGCAACAAGAAACATCTAGAAGCGAAATCTCCTTGTGTAAGGGTGTCTTCCTCTTGGTACCCAGAAAATAAGAATGGCCGAATCTCTAGAAATGTATCAGTGGACAAGGAATGGATTTACTCTCTCTCTTGTCTTTAGTTGGAGATGGTACTCAAGGTGGTGGTTTGGACCATTTCAAGAGTTAATCAATTTTCCTGGGTTCTCCCATGAGTACAGGAGGTATACATATTATTAAACGTCTCTTTGTGCTTCTCTTGTTAATCTGTCTTTAATTATAGGGGAGTTTCAGCCAAGGATCTAGAAGGGTAGAGGGAAAATTATTGCTCCTCCCCTACAGTATTAAAGGAAAATACAGAGAAAATATTTTAAAGGACCCCTGGAACCTTTTGTTTTTAAGCCTTGCATATTTGGCTTTCCTAGTATGCCTCTGGTCTGATATACTACTACCCTTTGATATTCCAGTTAGATGAAACATCTATTCCCTGCTTCCTCCACACCGCTCTCCTGAGATTACCATGATTTTCATGATTCTGGGCTTTTGCTTTTGTTCTGCCTAAAGTTCTCGTCCTGGCAGACACATTTGGGACTCAACTCAATGTCACATCAGGGATGCCATCTCTAGCTCCTTTAGACAGGGAGCCTCTTGAATCCATGACTCATGAATCCATGAGCCTCAACCATGACTCCTATGAGACAGAACAGTGGTTCTCAAACCCTGCACTCTGAGATTTCTTGGGGGCTTATTTAGAACACAGATTCCTGGATTCCAACCCCAGAACTTCTGCTCAGTATAGTTGGGGTGAGGCTAGGACCCTGCATTTAAAGAAGCCCCCAAGAGATTCTTGTGCATTCTAATATTGGAGTCCCACTGCTCCACCAAAAATGGGGAATCATCTGACAATACTTTGAAAGCTCTGTGGTCAAATAGTTATCTGTTTGAATTGGTCTGGTTCCCTTGAAATGATACTGGCTTTTCAGGCGCAGATGGAGTCTCCAATGCTGAGCACAATGCCTGGCACATAGCAGGTTCTCACCATTCTAGAAAGTCAGGGGAGAGATCATCATTTTACTGATGAATGGGGGCTTATGGGACACCCAACTGGCATTCAAACCCAGGCTTGAGTGTGAGAGTTGTGAGTGAGACCTATATTTCACCTGAAAGGTGGTTTGCACAAGAGAGGGACAGAAATCATAAAATATAAACACTTGAGGGGGCACTAGAACCTTACTTTTCTGTTCTGTTTATGCTTGTTTGAAGTTTTAGGCTAGATTCTATTGAGGCTATTTCTACCCCCTTCCTCTCAGGAATGCAGTAAGTATATTTGGGGAGTCTGTTAGTGTCATTCTCTTTTTTTTGGAAGTGCTTCCCCAAACCCTTCTGCCACTCTTGAGTCCAGAAAGAACAGAATGATGATTGTTTGAAGTGACTTCAATTTTCAGGCACAACCGGCGCTGAATGAAAATCAGATTCTCATTTTAGAACTTAAA
Organism: Odocoileus virginianus; assembly: GCF_023699985.2. Classification (NCBI taxonomy): domain Eukaryota; kingdom Metazoa; phylum Chordata; class Mammalia; order Artiodactyla; family Cervidae; genus Odocoileus; species Odocoileus virginianus. The sequence continues at coordinate 6,762,045 of NC_069701.1, read as the reverse complement.
CCAAGAGATCCAGAGGTTGTCAGATGGCCATGGGCAGGGCAGCTGAAAGGTCAAGTTGCAAACAGTCAGCACCATGGCAACGCAGTGGGCCATGCAAACTGGTGCTATGCCATTTCATGAAGGAAGAGCCTAGCAGAGAAGATGGTCCAGGGAGAAAACGAATGAAGAAGAATGCAATCAATTTCCAGCAGTACAAGAGGCCATGTGTCTCCAGAGGGCAGCAGTTTGGATGGATCAAGAGGCTAGCAACTCACTGACTTTTTGGTTCCTATGTGGCTCAGCTCTGTTTCCCCTCATTGCCCTCCCGATTCCTTATAACCAACCTTTCTCATCTTAAGCTTGCTTGAGTCTCTCCCTTGAAACTTAAGACAGTGAACCAAGGAAAGATCCACAGGCAACCTTGGCATAAATAAGGCCACCCGCTACCCCATTGCTCCTTGCTGTTGAGGGTCCCACAGCAAGCAGCCATCTTGTATTTAACTTTGATGAATCCCGTCTGGTTTTCTATTTAATCCTGGGCTATAGTTGTTCTCCCTTCCTTTTGCTGGGTTGAGAATCTTAGTCCCAGTTGAAATATACCAAGACTCAAATCTGAGGAAAGTTTTAATATACAGACTACCTGGATTTAGGAGTCAAACCCCCAAAGCGAGATCATCTTATCAGAGCTCTGAGCTCCCTCAGTGATAAGCAAGTTGAATCCATGGAAGTCAGCTAGGAAACTGTGGGCTGACTTGGTCAAAAGATATATTGATACTCTCCCTACCAGCTCTGTCAACTAATCTGTCAATAAATCAACTATTCCATCAAATCTGTGCAAATTCACTGATTATAGGATTTATTCAATGAAATGTTATACCTGGAAATAAGAGGTTCTAAAAGGGCAACTTTACAACCAAACACACCCACTTTGCAGCCTGTTCCATCACTTCTTCCTTCACGAGTTTGAGCAAATTCACTTAACTCCTTTTAGGCTCCATTTCCCCATATCCAAAGCAAAGTTAATAGCCTCTCCTTTGGGATGTCTTAGGAGTATTGCAATGTATGATGCAGGAAAAGTTCATAGCAAAACACTCAGGGCATAGTAAATGCTCAATACATGTTTCTCTTCTTGCCCCACATCACTAAGTTACATAAGAGAGCAGAGACAAATCTCTTGTATTTTCTCCCATATATCTTCCCAATAGCTGCCAACCCAGAGCCCTGGTAAACTTGAGCGAGCTGTGTTGTGTTAGATAGTTGCCCTTCTGTGGTGTCTCTGCCCTAGTGTGCAGTAGCTGAGGGGAGACCCACCGCCCCTGAAGTTAGAATGCCTGGACTCCAGTTCTGCACCGAAGTCTCTCCTTCACTCTCTCCCAACCAAGAAAGGGTGGAATCATTCCAGATCACCAGCTTTTTGTAAAGACTGCATGAGAAATTGGAGAGGAAACATTAGGGCATTGTGGGACCCTCACAAAGGATGGGTGAAGTTGGCCATGACTCTTAGACACCCTGAGGCCAGGGGAGCTGCTCTTCTAAGAAGGCAGGTTCTGAATTTGGCAACCTCAAGTCATGCTAATTGGAGAGAAGGTGAGAATGAATTATTGCAGAATGGGAAGGGGTGGAGCAACATATGGAATAGTCAATACTAGCCTTTCAGACAGTCATTTAGGACACTGCTCTCAAAGCCTTGTAGGTAGGTCAGCACCTGGGGTGTCATTAGGAAGACCAGATCTCAGGCTTCACATGGAGCCACTGAACTGAAATCAGCATTTTAACTAGATCCCCAATTGATTCCCAGGTTCACTGAACTTTGAGAAGCACTGCAGTCTGGTAGAGTCCATACAGAACTGGCTTTCAGCAGGCTTCTAATTAGAATCATGGTACAAATCTCAATATTGACTGAAAGTCCCTCCTGTCAACCAGTCAGGAAGAGGAAAAAACCCTTTTCCTTTTTAGTTCTCTTCTGAGGAAACAAGGCCTTCAGCTGCTTTTTATTTATATAATGAATTAGGTTTCAGATGAAAGATAATGCATTAGTTTCATTAGCACCTTTGACAGCAACGGTTGATGAACGGTTCGCTTGTCATATCTGAGAGGAAGGAAGGGTAGCCGAGGGAAATGGGTACATACACTCGTGGGAGGAATACAATTTCCATACACTCTCACTAATTCCTCACAAAAACTCTATTAGGAGTTTTATTGTCAGTACTTTACAGACCAGAAACAGGCCCAGAGAGGTTGAGTACTCACAAACTCTGCGTAGTGGGGTGGAGCTAGAACTTACATGTAGACCTGTCTGACTTTAAATCCTATATACACTCTTTGTCCTAGGTGCTCTTTATAAAAAAAAAAAAAGATGGAGTATAATTGATTTGCAATGTTGTGTTAGTTTCAGGCATACAGTAAAGAGATTCAATGTTTGCATATATTCACTCTTTTTGAGATCCTTACCCATATAAGAGTATTGAGTAGCTTCGTTTGCTATTATTTTCTCCCAACCTGAGGGCTGTCTTTCTGCCGTATGACCCAGCAATCCCACTTCTGGGCATACACACCAAGGAAACCAGGTCTGAAAGAGACACATGCACCCCAATGTTCATCGCAGCACTGTTTATAATAGCCAGGACATGGAAGCAACCCAGATGCCCATCAGCAGACGAATGGATGAGGAAGCTGTGGTACATATACACCATGGAATATTACTCAGCCATTAAAAAGAATTCATTTGAATCAGTTCTAATGAGATGGATGAAACTGGAGCCCATTATACAGAGCGAAGTAAGCCAGAAAGATAAAGACCATTACAGTATACTAACACATATATATGGACTTTAGAAAGATGGTAACGATAACCCTGTATGCAAAACAGAAAAAGAGACTCAGATGTATGGAACAGACTTGTGGACTCTGGGAGAAGGCGAGGGTGGGATGTTTCAAGAGAACAGCATTGAAACATGTATATTATCTAGGGTGAAACGGATAACCCACTCAGGTTGGGTACATAAGACAAGTGCTCGGGCCTGGTGCACTGGGAAGACCCAGAGGGATCGGGTGGAGAGGGAGGTGGGAGGGGGGACTGGGATGGGGAGTACATGTAAATCCATGGCTAATTCATATCAATGTATGACAAAAACTACTGTAATGATGTAAAGTAATTAGCCTCCAACTAATAAAAATTAAAAAAAAAAAAATAAGAGCAAAAAAAAAAAAAAAGAGTATTGAGTAGTTTCCTCTGCTGCACAGTAGGTCCTTGTTGGCTATCTTATATAAAGTACAGTGTGTATGTTCAGCCCAAGCTCCTAATTTGGGCTTCCCCGGTGGCATTAGAGGTAAAGAATTTGTCTGCCAATGCAGGGGACATAAAAGATTCAGGTTTGATTCCTGGGTTGGGAAGATCCCCTGGAGGAGGACATGGCAGCCCACTCCAGTATTCTTGCCTGGCAAATCCCATGGACAGAGGAGCCTGGCAGGCTATGGTCCACGGGGTCACAAAGAGCTGGACAGGAATGAAGTGACTTAGCATAAACCTCACCTCCCATCACCGCCCCCCCCCCCCCATCACGTTTTTCCCTTTGGTAACCTCAGGTTTGTTTTCAAAACCTGTTAGTCTGTTTTTGCTTTGTAAGTAAGGGGTTTCTCTTGCTGCTAACAAATTAATGCAAATATAGTTGAAAACAACCATTTTATTAATATTACACTCATGGAATCTGTAGGTCAGAAATTCCAGACAAGGCACTGTGGGAATGCCTTGTCTCACCCCTAAAGAGCTAGGGTGAGTTTATGTCTGGGACTGGATTAGTAAGAAGGCATCTTTACCTCCACATATGGCAGTTGATGGCGGCTACCAGCTTGGACCTCAGCTGGTTGGTGCTGTGGACCAGAAAACCCATGTGTGGCTTCTCCAAGTGGCCTGGTCTTGCTAACACTATGGCCACCCCAGGGGAGTTGTACATCTTCTGTGAAACCCCAGGGATCCAAGAGTGAGCATCCCAGTGAACAAGGCAGTGTCACCTCTGCTGACTGAGTCTCAGAAGTCTCCAAGCCTCTGTCCTATCCCATTCTATTGGTTACAAGTAAGTCACAAACTTGCCCAGATTCAAGGGGAGAGGACACAGATCCCATCTCTGATGGTGGGATTGTCAAAAGACCTGTAGCCATTTTTCTTTACTTTCCCCAAAGTTTGAGAGGATACCCGCAGGGTCTACTTTGCTAGAAGAAGGTAGATCACTTGCAGCTGTGTTTTACTTCCCACTGTCGCTCAGGACCAGCTCTATTAAGCAGGAAAGCAGCAGGTGGAACCACAGGCTGGGCCTCACCTGAAGGCTGACTTGTTGACATCACCCAGTTGTCTTTGCAGCTTTGCCAACGTGGATAGGACTTTTGAGCTCTGGTGTGCATCAGCAGGAGCCAGAAACCTCCATGAAAGCTGCCAACAGAGACTGAAAGTAGCTAGGTGGAGTCTTTGTGTCATTTGGAAGAAAAGTTTGATGCGTGGGAGGTGGATATTGGATTGGTGATAACTGGCAAAGATGACAAAAGGCATTCATGCTTTCTCATTACTTTCAGGGTTCTTTTGCTTTTTGCGCTTTCTTGACCTGATTCACTTTGACAAGAAAGACTCCATTTTCCAATATGTTGTTGCTTCTCAGCTTACTGGAGTGAAATGTCAGGGAGGCAATAGAAAAGATAACTTGTGAACCTGAGGGGAGTTAGCAAATCCCAGGGAAGAAAGCCCTAGGTAGGTGTAAAAAAGATCTCCTTAGCTTGATTCTGATGGACTGCAGTCATGCTCCAAATAAACAGTTTCTCCGTGATTCTCTGTAAGACCTGAAAACCATCCTCTGAATGATTCACTGAGTCTAGAAGGAAGTATCTCACCTAACAGAATGCTTCAGTTCAGTTCAGTTCAGTCGATCAGTCATGTCTGACTCTTTGCGAACCCACGAACTGCAGCACGCCAGTCCTCCCTGTCCGTCACCAACTCCTGGAGTTTACTCAAACTCATGCCCATTCAGTCTGTGATGCCATCCAACCATCTCATCCTCTGTCGTCCCCTTCTCCTCCCACCTTTAATCTTTCCCAGCATCAGGGTCTTTTCAAACATAATGCTTGCGTGCATGCTAACTCACTTCAGACGTGTCTGACTCTTTACAACCCTCTGGACTGTAGCCAGCCAGACTCCTCTGTCCATGGGAATATCCAGGCAAGAATACTGGAGTGGGTTGCCATGCCCTCCTCCAGGGGATCTTCCAGACCTAGGGATGGAACCCATGTCTCATCATGTCTCCTGCATTGGCAGGCGGGTCCTTTACCAGTAACACCATGTGGGAAGCCCACCTAACATAATGTTCAGTGTTGAAAAGGTCACTGTGGTCAGCCTCAGATGAGAATAACCCTTGGCCTAAGAAAAGGGAAGGCCATGAGCAGAGCTGACAACAATAGTGAATGTAATAGCCATAAAAGGCTCTGCTGTGTGAGGAATAGCTCCCACATGCCACTCTGTGTGCTGGATGTCCGTATCACCTCCCTACCCCGTGGCCAGGACAGTTCCTGTTACATGAAGGGTCGCTCAGCAGCTTTGCCCAATGACTGAATGACAGTGTAGCATTTAACTGGTTACAGAGAATGGTTTCAACAGCCTCTAAGTTGTCAATGTGCAGTTGTGAGTAGAAGCCCAGTTCTCCAATTTGCTGCCCTATTTTGTTCCCACAGAAAACCACCAACCTAAAGTCAAGCCATTAACAGAGTCATCCTCTTCCATTGTAGAGCTTTCCAGCATGTGATGCTATTGCATCGCAGGGACTGATTTTCTTTTGCCATGTGAAGAAGAGGCATAAGGACATTAACATGTATTCCCTGTATATCATGACGTGGGGCTTAGTGGTTAGGCAAATTAGGGAGAACAGGGTAGGCACAGGATTTCTTGAGATTTATGGAGAAGGTACTGAGCCCAAAACAAGGCAGGTGGATCAGGCCGTGAGTGAGCTGGCCCATGAACACAGAGGTTGAAAGGAGGGTGGTGAAACTTGTGCCCACCACATATTTTGCTCTGAGGACTCTGAATCACAAAGGATCTGAAATCTTCTAATATGAGGAAGTGCAGAAGAAGCAAAGTGGTCTTCTGCCTGAAGTAGCCTTGACTCCAATCGCTGTGCCCTTGCGGGCTGCCCTTCTGCCTCCGTGTAGGTGGACGTGATTTCCCCGTGCCGAGCTATGCTCGTCATCAAAGAAGCAGCAAGAAGATCCTGCAGACTTGGAAGTGAGTGTGGTGCTCGCTGAGATAACGATGAACCACAGCCTCAGGTTTCAGGTTTTCAGAGATCCTGGCACAGATACAAACAGTGGTGCTGTCCTCAGTTTTAGTTCCAGACGAAATTGGACCAGGTCCCAGACTCCATCCTAAGCCCATTTTCCCATACACTCTCTCTTCAGGTTGTGGAGAATTGACCGGTCTGTTTTCTTCAAGTAAAGAATACTGTGTTCATCCACACACTTTCTGCCTTCAGAAAGTGCTCAGAAACTTTCTTTGGCACGTGGAAAGGAGGCTGGAAATCTGATGCTAATTTGTGTTTCTGTGGGTGAGACTTTATAAAAAGCTCAGCGTGGGGGACTTCTCTGGTGGCCCAGTGGTTGAGAATCCACCATCCAATGCAGGGGATGTGGGTTCAATCCCTGGTCGGGGAACTTAGGTCCCACAGGCCCCCAACTAGGCGAGCCGTGTGCCACCATGGAGACCCAGCAAAGCACGTTGCTCCTTCCCTGTATCTCGTGTCCTTGTCTGTGTTAGTTTGGACACATTAGAGGTCTAGGACTTAGTCCAACTCTCTGGTCAGGACTCGTGGACCCCATGAGCTATTACTTTAGGCTGAGAGGCCAACATGGTGTGTGAAGCCATCTCTCACCACAGACGTCTGCTGGCCTCCTGATGTTTCTTGCCACAAAAGGAGAAGTGAGAGTGTGGATGGATGAACACAGCTTGCTGCTCACTCCCCACAGATGGGATTCTACGTGATTTCATTCAATTCACGATAATGGAGTCCCTTCCTCTGCTCCCCCAATCCATCGTATCCCATTCCAGCTCAGCCCATCCGCTTCCATTCCATCCATCTGTTTTGCAACTTTCATTTCACTTATTAGATATAAAATTCTATTCCATTAACTGAGCCCCCCAGCCCCCAAGGGAGGACAAAACATCCATTAGCCACCCAGGGACACATGAAGGTTAGTAAATCCCAGGCAGCCCATCATAAAAATGACTTAGGGAGTTTACCAAATTATCTTCAATTTAATCCACTCCAAGCTCCTCTTCGTCTTCTCTCAGAAACACCCTTTCCGCTTTTCTTCCTTTGAATCGCTGTGAGAAGGAGGCAGCGTGCCCAAGAGGAAGCCTGGCACCTTAGACTCTGACCAATTCTCGTTTCCTGGAGCTCCAGAGTGTGTCCAATACAAGGCATATACACTAAGTCCTCTACATATAGACCTTCAAGTTGTGAACTTTCAAAGATGCAAACAGGTTCCATCAATGTCAGGCACAAGCAAAATTGCAGCTTGCCCTCCATCTCTGTTGCTGACAATCCTTCAACTCTCCCATCTCCCACCGCCTCCAATCGGTAACTCTTCTTGCCTGTTCACTTGATGCCAGTCCCTACAAGCCAGATGTTGTACTGTGCTACTGTACTTTTCAAGGTACAGTACCGTAAGATTAAAAATGGTTTCTTTATTTTTTTTCGATTGCTTGTTTTTGATGTATTACTTGTGTGAAAGCATGACAAACCTACTATAGTATTATACTATATAGTGTTCAGTTCAGTTCAGTTTAGTCCAGTCACTCAGTCGTCTCCAACTCTTTGCGACCCCATGAATCACAGCACGCCAGGCCTCCCTGTCCGTCACCAACTCCCGGAGTTTACTCAAACTCATGTCCATCAGGTCGGTGATGCCATCCAGCCATCTCATCCTGTCATCCCCTTCTCCTCCTGCCCCCAATCCCTCCCAGCATCAGGGTCTTTTCCAATGAGTCAACTCTTCGCATGAGGTGGCCAAAGTATTGGAGTTTCAGCTTCAGCATCAGTCCTTCCAATGAACACCCAGGACTGATCTTTAGGATGGACTAGGTGGATCTCCTTGCAGTCCAAGGGGCTCTCGAGTCTTCTCCAACACCACGGTTCAAAAGCATCAATTTTGCGATGCTCAGCTTTCTTCACAGTCCAACTCTCACATCCATATATGACCACTGGAAAAACTATAGCTTTGACTAGACAGACCTTTGTTGGCAAAGTTATGTCTCTGCTTTATAATATGCTATCTAGGTTGGTCATAACTTTCCTTCCAAGGAGTAAGCATCTTTTAATTTCATGGCTGTGATCACAATCTGCAGTGATTTTGGAGCCCCCCAAAATAAAGTCTGACATTCTTTCCACTGTTTCCCCATCTATTTCCCATGAAGTGATGGGACCAGATGCCATAATCTTAGTTTTCTGAATGTTGAGCTTTGAGCCAACTTTTTCAGTCTCCTCTTTCACTTTCATCAAGAGGCTTTTTAGTTCCTCTTCACTTTCTGCCATAGGGTGGTGGCATCTGCATATCTGAGGTTATTGATGTTTCTCCCGGCAATCTTGATTCCAGCTTGTGCTTCTTCCAGCCCAGGCTTTTTCATGATATACACTGCATATAAGTTAAATAAGTAGGGTGACAATATACAGCCTTGAAGTACTCCTTTTCCAATTTGGAACCAGTCTATTGTTTCACGTCCAGTTCTAACTGTTGCTTCCTGAACTGCATATAGGTTTCTCAAGAGGCAGGTCAGGTGGTCTGGTATTCCCATCTCTTTCAGAATTTTCCAGTTTATTGTGATCCACAATATAGTGTTAGTTAGCCAATTAGTTAACCTATTAGTTAGTGTTAGCCGATTGTGTTAGTTGGGTACCTAGGCTAACTTTGTTGGGCTTAGGAACAAACTGGCCTTATGAGCATGCTCTTGGAGCAGAATGCATCCGTACATAGGGGACTTACTGTAGTTACTCTACACGTGTCTACTTGACATCTCTGTTGGTTGAGTGAACAATTCAACCTGTGTGGCCTTGGACAACTCTTGCCTTCTCCGAGTCTGAGTTTTCCATTCCAGTGGATAGGTGGTTTGAATAGATAAGTGAATTTTAGACTGTGATAGAATTTCTGAGTCAGGAGACTGGTTCCCTTGGGATCAGGCTCTGAGAAGCAGGCTAGCACAATGGTTAGAGGGCTTATGATGAGCCCATGGGGCAACTTATACACATGGAGAATTTTCCTGGAAAATACTGTTTATGATTAACCCTATTACCTAAGAAGAGGGGTAGTATTGGTGGTAGTTTAGTTGCAAAGTTTTGTCCAACTCTTGTGACCGTGTGGACTGTAGCTTGTCAGGCTCCTCTGTCCATGGGATTCTCCAGACAAGGATACTGGAGTGGGTTGCCATTTCCTTCTCCAGGGGATCTTCCTGACCCTGGGACCGAGCCTGGATCTCCTGCATTGCAGGCAGATTCTTTACTGTCTGAACCACCAGAGAAGCCCGGAAGAGGTAGAGGCCATGTTGAGTGTGTGATTTATGCTATATTATTTTGAATAAATGACTAAAAAAAATTTTGCCATAGCCAATGAGATTTGTACAGGAACATGTTTTCATTTCCAAGCACTATTCAATGTTGTTGGGTGAGCCTGATAAATTTGCTGAGGTTAAACTTACTTGTCCCTCTATTTTCTGCATGGGCCTTAGGATGAACTAGCTCTACTTCTGTAGCTGCACAAAAGGCCAGATTCTGGTCAGTGTGCTACTAGGGGTGTCGAGGAGCTTCCATCTGCAGGCCAAATGCCAGAACTAGAAACAGATCCTTTGCTAGCCCAGGGGCTGCGGAAGAGCCTTGGTCAGTTGGTGCATCTCCCTTCTTTGTTTTCTAGATCCAACAATCAGACCTCTTCTTATTGCCAACTAGTAAATATCAATTGCGAATCTACTAAGTATCAGGAAGTGATGGTGAGTAAGAGAGGCAGAGCCTCTTCATCAGTATTAATTAGTATTTCTTATATGATGGGCACTAAATATTTTTCATGTATTAACTCATGTAATCCCTGCAAGTTTAGAAGGGAAGTACTCTCATCATCTCCAGTTTAGAGAAATGAAAATAGAGATATTGAGAGATCAAGTATTTGCAGACTTTCACAGCCACAACTAGAGGGGAGATGTTGCTGGGATTTGAATCCACGCTTCATGGTTCCAGAGCCCAACCCCTAAACATTTATGCTATCCCATACCATATAGGTATATGATGAGCCTGCAGAGAGCCTCTGTTGAGTATATAATTCATAGGGGCAGACTAGAAAGGATTAAAACTCAGAGGTAGAGAGGATTAAAATTGGCCATTAAACATCCAAGTAATTTATAAACCACTTGGCCGTATTTTTTTTTCCTCTTCTGAGCCTTTGCAAAAGCTGTCCTCCTGTCTAAAACCCTCTTCTATCTACCCATAGATTGGCACCCTTAAAAATGTGTCTGAGATATGATTTACATACATGCTGTGCCCAGATCTTAAGTACACAGTTAAATGAGTTTTCACAAATGAATGCTTTGGTGCAGCCACCACCCCAAACAAGATATTTATTACCTAGGAAAGTCCTCTGCACTCAATCACCCCACCCTCTACTCTTTCTCCCCTCAAATGAGATTCTGATTTCTACTAGCATAGCTTAGCTTTGCCTGTTCTAGAATTTCATGTAACTGAAATCATGTAACCACTTTTTTGTGTCTAGCTTTGTTCACTCACCATAATGTTTGTGAGATTCATTCATGATGCCATGGGGGTTATTTTGCTTTTGTTTTATTACTCTGTCCACTGCATGAATTTACCATGCTTCTAATATTCATTTACTTATTGATGTTTTGGATTTTTTCTAATTTGGGGCTATTATGAACAAAGTTTCTGTGAACATTATCATACTTTGTGTGAACACACATTTTCATTTCTTTCGGGTAAATACGTAGAATTGCTCAGAGAAGGCAATGGCAATCCACCCCAGTGTTCTTGCCTGGAGAATCCCTTGGACAGAGGAGCCTGGTAGGCTGCAGTCCATGGGGTCGCTACGAGTCGGATACGACTGAGCGACTTCACTTTCACTTTTCACTTTCATGCACTGGAGAAGGAAATGGCAGCCCGCTCCAGTGTTCTTGCTTGGAGAATCCCGGGGACGGGGGATCCTGGTGGGCTGCTGTCTATGGGGTCGCACAGAGTCGGACACGACTGAAGTGACTTAGCAGCAGCAGCAACTAGAATCGCTAGGTCATATGGCAAGTATATGATTAACAAAATTGTTTTATAAAGGGGTTGCATCTCTTTTGCATTCCCACCAGCAAGCAGCCTAGGAGAGTTACAGTGGCTCCATATCCTCACCAATATTTTGCACGGTTGATTCTTTTAATTATTTTAGTGACTGTAAAGTGGTATATCATTGTGGTTTCAATGTATATTTCTCTGATAACTAATGATGTTAAATATCTTTTCATGTCTTTCTGGGACAGTCATATATCTTCTTTGAGAAACGCCTGCTTGAATCTTTTGCCCACTCTTTAATTTGTCTTTCAGAACATTAAATTATAGGAGTTCTTTACATATTCTGAATTCCATTTTTTGTTTAATATTATTAAGGTTTTTTATTAAGTCTTAAGGTTTTTTCCCCCAATCTGTGACTTATCTTTCATTATCTTAATAGTGTATTTTAATGAACAGATGTTTTGAATTTGGATGAAATTCAGTTTACCAAGTTTTTCTTTCGTAACTGATACTTTGTACATCTTAGGTAACTTGCCTTTCACTAAGGATATGGAGATGTTTCCCATCATCTTTCTCTAGCAGTTTTATAGTTTTACTTTTTTTTCTTAATTTTTAAAATTTATTTTATTTTATTTTTTTTCCATTTATTTTTATTAGTTGGAGGCTAATGACTTTACAATATTGTAGTGGTTTTTGTCATGCATTGACATGAATCAGCCATGGATTTACATGTATTCCCCATCCAGACCCCACCTCCCACCTCCTTTTCCACCCGATTCCTCTAGGTCTTCCCAGCGCACCAGGCCCGAGCACTTGTCTCATGCATCCGTGATTCATTTTGAATACATTTTTGCATATTATGTGAGCTAAAGGATCAATTTGTATTATGTTGATATCTAGGTTTTCCAGTAAGATTTGTTAAAAAGAATGTAATTTTCCTATGAAAATACCTTGGAAGTATTGTTGAAAATAAATTAATTGTATATGTGTGAATCTACCTTTGGTCTGTCTTCTTTGATCTACCTGTGTGCTCTTTACATATGTCACACTGACTTGATTACTGTAGCTTTTCAGTAAATCTTGAAATCAGGTTGTATAATTATTCTATCCTTGTTCATTTTCAAAATTGTTTTGTCTATTCAAAGTCTTTTGTATTTCTAGATAACATTTAGAAATGTTAGTCTTGCCATGCCCGCTGAGATTTTGACTAGATGAATTTGGGTAGATTTGGCAACTACATAATATTGAATCTTTCTATTCGTGAATAAAATCAATTTTTCCTAAATTTATTTGTGTTCTGTAGCATATGTCTGTAATGTTTTATACTCTACAGTGTAGAGATCTGACACATTTTTGTCAAATATATTCCAAAGTATTTTATATTTTTTAATGCTATTGTAAGTGGTATTGTTTTTTAATTTTCATTTTTTAGTTATTTTTCCTACTATATAAATGTAATTGATGTTTGGATATTGAACTTGATTCTTGTGTCTTTGCTAAATTTTCTTGTCGTTAGCAGTAGGTTTTGGGTAGGGTAGCTATGGCGTTCCTCTGTAAGGAATCATATTTTCTATTATAAATACAGTTTTACTTATACTTGGAGAAGGGATAGGCTACCCACTCCAGTATTCTTGGGCTTCCCATGTGGCTCAGCTGGTAAAGAATCCTCCTGCAATGTGGGATACCTGGGTTTGATACTTGGGATGATCCCCTGGAGAAGGGAAAGGCTATCCACTCTAGTATTCTGGCCTGGAGGATTCCATGGACTGTATAGTCCATGAGGTCATATAGAGTTGGACAAGACTGAGTGACTTTCACTTTCAATCTTCATATCTTTTATCTTTTTATTTTGACTTATTGTACTGGCTAGAATCTCTAGGACAATGTTCAGTAGAAATGCTGAAAATGGATCAACAAGTCCTATTCCTAATTGTAGAATGACATTCAACATTGCATCATTAAGTGTGATGTTAGTTGGAGAATTTCTGTAGATATTCTTTATCAAATTGAAAAAACATTTCTCTATCTTGTCTTTGCTAAAAGATACTCTAATATGAATGAGTGTTGATTTGTGTCAAGTGTTTTTTCTGCACCTATTACTGTGATCATATTTTTTTTTCCTTTATTCTGTTTGTTTGGTGTCTTAACTCAATTGATCTATGAATGCTGAAATTTTAACTAGGTGAAATCAGACAGACTCAGCAACTTTATAATACTGACTCTTCCAATTCATGAATAAAATTAATTTTTCCTAAATTTATCTGACTTCTTTAGCATCTTTCTGTAATCTCTGTCCAAACTTGCACGGTAAGTCTCACTTGGCCATGATATATTACCCTTTTCGTATATTGCTAGATTTCATTCACTGTTATATTGTTCAGAATTTTTGTGCCTGTATTAATGATGGATTATTTTATTTTATTTTTGCCAATTTATTTTTTTTAATTGAAGGATAGTTGCTTTACAGAATTTTGTGGTTTCCTGTCTTATACCAACAAGAATCAGCCATAGGTACACCCATGTCACCTCCCTCCCAGGCCTCCCTCCCATCTCCCTCCCCACCCCACCTTCTAGATTGTCACAGAGCCCCTGTTTGAGTTCCCGGAGTCTTACAGCAAATTCCCATTGGCTATCTATTTTACAAGCGTTTTGTAGATTTCCATGTTACTCTCTCCTGCGTCTCATCCTCTCCCTCCTCCCCGTCCTCTGTGTCCATTGATCTGTTCTCTATGTCTGACTCTCCGCTGCTGCCCTGAAAATAAATTCATCAGTGCCGTCTTTCTAGATTCCATATACATGGTTCAATATGCAATATTTCTCTCTCTTTCTGACTTGCTTCGCTCTGTACAATAGGCTCTAGGTTCGTCCCTCTCATTTGAACTGACTTAAATGTGTTCCTTTGTATAGCTGAATAAATTCCATTGTGTATGTGTATCACAGCTTCTTTATCCATTCATCTCTTGGTGGACTTCTGGGTTGCTTCCATGTTCTAGCTATTGCAAATAGGGTGGTAATGAACATTGGTGTACATGTGTCTTTTTCAATTTTAGTTTAATGAGGGATTTTTAAAAAATATCCTCAAAAAATTTTTATCAGGTTCACATTAACCTAATAAAATGAGCTGGGAAGAGAATATTTTCTGAACTGTAAAAGTACTTGTGTATTAATACAGTTATTAAGATTTTCTTTTTTTTCTTGTTTTAGTTTGGCAAGTTGTGTTTTTAAGAAATTCATCCGTTTATCTAAGCAGTCAAATTAACTTGCATAAAATTGCTCATAATATATCCTCATTATTCTATGGCTGTGGTATCTATAATGCAGATAACTTGTCTTCTCTCTTCTCTCTCTTTTGATTAAACCAGGCTTGCTTTCTTGCAAGACACAGTTAAGAGAATGAAAAGAATAGCCATAGATTGGAAAAAGACATTTGCAAATAATAGATCTAATAAAGAAATTTTACCCAGAATGTGTAAAGTACATTCAACACTCAACAATGATAGGACAAATGAGGCAACAACAACAACAATAAAATGGGTAAAAGCTTTTAGCAGACACTTTCCCAAGGAAGATATACAGATAATAAATAAACATATGGAAATATCATCAAAGTTGTTGATACTTAGGGAAAGTCAAATGAAAACTACAGTGAGTTAACACAGCCTGCCATTTAGAATGGATAAAATTTAAAAGCCTGGTCATATCAAATGTTGGCAAGAGTGTGGGGTAACTGGGACTCACACTTCTACTCACCAGTTGTGTGATGTAAAATATATAACAAAAAGCTGTACATAGGGCTACCATAATTCACTCATTCCACTCAAGAGAAATAAAGGCATACATCCATACACAGATTTATACATAACTATTCAAAGAAGCTTTATTTGTGTTATTACTACTATTTGTATGCATAATAACATGGATGAAACCCAAAATAGTTAAGCTGAGTGAAACAAGAGTACACAATGTGTGATTCTATTTATATAAATTCTAAATAATGCAATCTAATCTCACAATAGAGACAGAAAGCAGATTAGTGATTACCTGAAATGGAGAATGGTAGATCATATTCTACCATGTAATGGTAAGATTACAAAGGTGCATTGAGTTCACTGTGGGTAATGAATATGCTTCTTTTGACTGTGGTGATGGTTTCACATGTATGTGCATATATGACAAAATGTATTAAATTTTACCCTGTACATATGTATTGTGCATAGTATGTTAATTACATCTCAATAAAACAAACTAGATAATTATGCAACTTTCATGAGAAATTCATTATTTATCTCTCTCTTTAGGATAAGAGATATATATGCTAGGCAAAACATAAATGTAACCATTTAGAAATATTTTTATCTTTTAAATATCTTCATAAAATAAACCTAAGATATATATACAGCATGATTCTAGCCCCAAAGATGAGAAACAGAAAAATGTAGGTTCGAGAAGCCAAAACCTTGGCTCCCCCTGGCTCTTTGTTAGGATGTATAGTTGGAGCCGGGCATTTTCATAATGTTAATAATGAACATAACTGTTGAGTTGAATTTTAAGTCTTGAAACTAAAATAGCTATCACCGGGAGCTATGAGGAGCCCAATTATAAATGAATTGAGTTGTAAGTGTAAGTTGCTGAATATAGTAAGACAGTGGCAGATGTACAGTAATTAGCTTATAGCACTAAGCTTTTTACTTTGTGATTTTTGCAATACCTTCTAAAAGAGGAGAAGTAACTATGGACAGACAGAATCGGATTTGGAATCTGAAGTGTTTTTAGGATTTATTTTTCTGCAGAGAGCCAGGGCTTGAATGTTGGCAAGCAATGCTATGAAAGAAGATTCTGGCTCAGGAATTACAGATGAAAGAGAGCATGGTAGTGAAAGAGCTAGATGCTACAGTTGGGCAAGGAAATGTATGCTTTTTGAATGGGATGCCAATATATAAAAGAATAATACTACTGATTCGCTGATAATAGCTAATTGACAAGTTATCATAACAATTGTTTAGTCGCTAAGTCGTGTCCAACTCTTTTGTGACCCCATGGACTGAAGTCTGCCAGGCTTATCTGTCCATGGGATTTCTCAGCAAGAATACTGAAGTGGGTTGCCATTTCCTTTTCCAGGGGATCTTCCTGACCCAGGGATTGACCCCTGAGTCTCCTGCTTTACAGGTGGATTCTTTATCACTGAACTACTAGGGAAGCCCTATCATAATAATTAACAAAACTTTGAATCAAGTTCTCTCAGCATATTCATAGCCTTAAGAAGTAGAATAGAAGTAGTGATAGTATCAATAAGAAGAATCTGGGAGCTGGGTAAACAGGTTGGAATCCAACCAAGTGAGGATTCTTAGCCACTAGACCACCAGGGAGGTCACAGAAGCTGGCTTTTAAATATCATCTTGCAAGCGTGTGTGCATGCTAAGTTGCTTCAGTCGTGTCTGACTCTTTGCGACCCTCTGGCCTGCAGCCCCCAGGGTCCTCTGTCCATGGGGATTCTCTAGGCAAGAATACTGGAGCGGGTTGCCATCCCCTCCTCCAGGGGATCTTCCTCACTCAGTAATGGAACCTGCATCTCTCACATCTCCTGCATTGGCAGGCAGGTTCTTTACCGTTTGTGCCACCTGAGAAGCCAGCTACTATGTATATTGTTAGAGAAACTTGATTAGGGATCCGAACTAGGATTCTGAGGACCTGGGCCAGCTTGAAGTTCTACCGTAAACAGCTGCGTGCCCTCGAGCAACTTACTCATCACTTCTTTCTGTGCCAGTGACCGCTAATGCCACTTCTACCATCCTAATTCTATAACTTATTTCTTCTTCTGTTCTTCTTAATTATGATAAAACAATACAAAGGACACAAATTCCAACAGTGAGTGGAGAACGGTGTTGGTCTCTGTCATCTAGATCTTTAACTACTATCAACTGTCTTTTGTGTATTCTTTCAGGAAATGTTTGGGCTATCTCTCTCTGTTTACTTCTACACAGTAAGATACACATATTATTCTATATCTCTTGTTCTATATCCTAATCAAACTTGCCACAAATGCCAGTTTATCTTGAAGACCTTTCTATGTCAATACATTTAAATTTTCTACATTTGGTTCATGTCAATGACATGGTAATAACTGCATGATATGCCAAATAAATGGAAGTAATATTGTTTTTAGTTTCCTATTTAGCTTATTAATCTGTTTCCTATTAATAGACTTATAGGCTATTTTTTCTTTGTTTTTAAAAATAATGCAGCAAACATCTGTGCACATTATTTTTTGCATATGCTTACATTTATTTGTAGGTTGGATTTGCAGAAGCTGAATTCCTGGGTCAAATGATGGGTATAATAAAATTTTAATAAATATTCTCCAATTGACCTCCAGAGAGGATGAACCAATTTATATAGCCACTAACTATGTGTTTGTAATTATTTTCCCACACACTTATCAACACTGTTATAACTTTCTTTTGTGTGAAGAGTAATTATTTTATTGACATAATTCACAATTTATCCTCTATTAGTCTCACTTTTTTTCCCTAGTGGAAATGACTTGATTCAACAAATATTTAATCTTATAAAACTTCATTCTGTGTGAAGTATAGTATCAGATATTTGCAGAAGTCAAAATTCATTAGATACAGTTTCTGCCCCTGGCCAGATGCTAATACTATTGAGAGAGGCAGACACGCTCTGGCTTCAGATTATTTTTCCCACCTTGTCTATTTGTAATAACTTTTGTGACCATTGTGGGACTGAAATAAGCAAGCTTCATGAATATTTTAAGTGAGTACTAGAAGTTTCATGAATATGTTAAGTAGGTGTGAGAATTTCCATGAATATATTAAGTAGAAGACTAATGAGCATAGATAGGGCATCATAGCTCACTAACCTCCATCTCCTACATGTTCTTTTGCTACCATCTGCATCTTTTTGTCATGGCTACAAGCTAGTACAAGGAGGTGTGACTGGGAATTTATGATTTCATGCTTCTTTCACAGATCTTCCTGGTCAGCTGACGTAAAATCTCACCTGCCTATAATTACATTACAAAGGTTCTGCATCATTATGGAAAAGTGATCCTTTCTGGAAAATAACAATAACAATATCTTAATGATCATATGTCATGATTGGGACAACATACAAAACAGTAAACATGAATGAGGCTTGTGAAAGGTAGAAATGAGTACCTGGAGTGAGGAGAGGATGGTTGGGGAAAATGAATGCACTGACCACTGGCATCTATGAGGGACAGACAATGACAACAAGAGCAAAGTACACAGATGGAGACAAGTAATGGCCACATTGAGCTCTTGTGGGCCTTGTGTTAGATTTTTAATATTCATGTTTATTAATTTTAGGCTGACTGTGCACAAGAGGTGTTCTACATGAGACACATTTTCTTTATTAAATATGTCACAGTGAATACTGAAGCTCCAATACTTTGGCCACCTGATGCAAAGAACTGATTCATTGGACTAGACCCTAATGTTGGGAAAGATTGAAGACAGGAGGAGAAGGCGATGACAGAGGATGAGATGGTGGGATGGCATCACCGACTCAATGGACATGAGTTTTAGCAAACTCTGGGAGATGGTGAAGGACAGGGAAGCCTGGTGTGCTGCAGTCCATGAGGTCACAAAGAGTTGGACATGGCTTAGTGACTAAAATACAAGTGAATAAATGCACTAGCCTCCTCTTTGCCCTAGTTTTGGCTCATGGGATGGTGTGATGAGAGCCATGTCAACTGTCTAATGCAAGTAGCTGGATACCCTATAGTTGAGGAATGAAGAAAATAATTTTCTTTTCTTACAAAAGAGAAGAAGGCAGGGACTTCCCTGGTGGTCCGGTGACTAAGATTCCACACTCCCAATGCAGGGGGCCTGGGTTCTATCTCTGGTCAGGGAACTAGATCCCACATGATGCAACTAAGAGTTCACAAGTGACAACTGAAGATTCCACATGCCACAACAAAGATCAAAGATCCTGTGTGCCTCAACTAAGACCCGGCGCAGCCACATGAACAATAATCTAAAAATAAATGTGAAGTTTTTTAATAAAAGGAGAAGGCAGTTGTCTCCAGTCTCTCCTGAAAGAAGAGACCATAGATCTTTGGTTTGCAAATAGCCTCTCTCCAGGAGTTTGAGAGTTCCTTGCCTCTAGTTTCTTGTGACAAAAAGGTACCCAAGGTAAGGGGTTCATTCCTCCTTGAAATGGAAAAGCCTAGGGAGACAGTGCTCCCTTCTCCAAGTACCTTCTAAACTAATCCAGGGACCCAGCCTGGGGCATACCCACTTAACTTTTTGATCAACAGAAGAAATACCAAGCTATAAATCGAATCCTTACAGCAGGTAGAAATGTTTTTAGGAGAAGTGAAGATAAGTTTTCCTTTACTTTAGAGTATGCAAGTTTTCATAGCTGAAAGGCTAAGGCTTTTTACAGGTTCACTGTCAAATTCTGGGAAATGCCAGTTCCCTACACCTTGGTAACACTGTATCTTGGCATTCAGTAGCTTTTACTGAGATGTATTGGCTTGTGGGGGTTTCCTTGGTGGCTCAGCGGTAAAAAATCCACCTGCGATGCAGGAATTCCATCCCTGGGTTGGGAAGATCCCCTGGAGAAGGAAAGGACAACCCACTCCAGTATTCTTGCCTGGAAAATCCCACGGACAGAGGAGCTTGGTGGTCTACAGTCCATGAGGTCACAAAAGAGTCAGACACCATTGAGTGACTAAGCACACATGCATGTGTATATATGGAGCATATATACATATATAGTAATGTATATAATTTACAGAAAAAGAAACATGGATGTCCCTCAATTGTTTTATTGTTTATGTATTATCCCATTGTATAGACGTACCAAAATTTATTTAACCATCCCTTTTATGATAGACATGTAGGTTGTCAGTAAGAATGTCTTCATTTAAAAGAAGCATCAGCTACTTGGATGCCTTGGATGCTAGTCAAAGTGCAAATTAAGCCATCTGGTGAGTGAACAATGAATTCATTTAAAATTTCTGTTTTAGAAATCTTGCTTAAATTTGTTGTTTAAAATATTTGTTCACAAGATGATACTATTGATGGATAAGATGAGAAGAAATGATCACTCTCAGATTCTGCTAGGAAGAGTGGAAATTAATGTAGTTTTGCTGAGAAGGAATTTGACAATGTGTACCAAGAGTTTTAAAATGATTTATCCCTATTGATCCAGTAATTCTATTTCTGGGGATTAATTTCAAAGTAATAATAAATGCTGTAGAAAAAGATTTATGGATGTAGATATTTAATAGTCTTATTTATAATAGGAAAAAACATGGAAACATATACTAATTAGTGATTAAGTAAATTATGGCCCATTAATATGACTGCATTGTAGTTTGCAGACAATATAACCATGTTTTCAAAAATTTAGTTGCATGAAAAATACTTGTGATATAATATCTAATGAAAAAAACTAGAGTTATCTCTTGAAATGTCCTCTTTACATTTTAAATTTCAGCTTTCTATAAGAAACACATTTTTACATATAAGAAAATTTTTAAGAATAAACCTTATTGAGGTAATTTGTGCTGGAGGAGATAACAGGTGTTTATGAAAGGAATGTCTTTAGCTCCTTCCTGCTGACATTGCTTATGGAAACTACTAAGGTTCTAGGGGGTTTCCCAGGTGGCATTAGTGGTAAAGAGCCCACCTGCCAATGTGGGAGACATAAGAGATGAGGGTTCAACCCCTGGGTCGGGAAGATCCCCTGGAGGAGGGCATGGCGCCCCACTCCAGTACTCTTGCCTGGAGAATCCCCATGGACAGAGGAGCCTGGGGGGGCTACAGTCCATGGGGTTACAAAGAGTCGGACACGACTGAAGGGACTTAACCACCCCCCACCCCCAACACACACACACACAGGGTTCCTAAGGATTGCCTTCAAATCAGGGGAGTACCATTTTTTAAAAATTAATTAATTTATCTTGCTTCAATTTTTGTGGTGACTTGGGACAGCATCTACTGGATATACTGCCTGAGGAAGGGAGATCTTACTCTGGATAAGAGGTTGAAGGACTATCGTTACCATCTTTCTAAAGTCCATATATATGTGTTAGTATACTGTAATGGTCTTTATCTTTCTGGCTTACTTCGCTCTGTATAATGGGCTCCAGTTTCATCCATCTCATTAGAACTGATTCAAATGAATTCTTTTTAATGGCTGAGTAATATTCCATGGTGTATATCGGGTGGAGAGGGAGGTGGGAGGGGACACCGGGATGGGGAATACATGTAAATCCATGGCTAATTCATTTCAATGTATAACAAAAACTACTGTAATGATGTAAAGTAATTAGCCTCCAACTAATAAAAATAAATGGAAAAAAAAATTAAAAAAAAAAAGAGGTTGAAGGACACGTTAGAGGTTGTAGGGCAGAATATATTGTTTGCTGACTTGGGGTTTCTTGTGCATTTTTCGAATAAAGCACATCTTCCTCTCATCCCCTAAAAGCATTCCTCCCATGACTGAGATAGATGACAAAGTCCAGATCCATGACTCTGAAAAGACTTTATAGATTTGTATTGTAGGTGAAAGCATGTATTGGAAAAACTGCTGTTCAAACCTCAAAGTTTTGAAACTTAAAGGCAAATAGGAGAGAAGCTATTTTCCTCTTTGAAGGTCTAAAGTGAAAGAAGGCAGAAGGCACAGAATTCTAACATTTGAGAAGTACTGAGGGAACACAGAGGTTTATGTAGGGGTTGTTTTATTTGAAACATAAAGTCTACCTATTATTTCTATCAGAATCCTTGATATTTTTAATGTTTTAACTTAAATATGTTAGAAAGAAAATTCTGATCTGTAGTTCAAATAAAACTGCTAGCTGTTGTTCAGTCACTAGGTCACGTTTGACTGCTCGTAGTTTAGTTATTTCTTTGGATTGTGAAGCTAAGACACCTACGGTTACTTGGGCTTCCCTGGGGGCTCAGATGGTAAAGAATCTGCCTGCAATGCGGGAGACCTGGGTTTGATGCCTGGATTGGGAAGATACTCTGCAGAAGGGAAAGGCTACCCACTCCAGTGTTCTGGCCTGGAGAATTCCATGGACAGAGGGGCCTGGCAGGCTACAGTCCATGGGGTCACAAACAGTTGGACACGTCTGAGTCACTAACACTTCACTTTCTTTTTTTCCACCATTACTTAACAGTGAACTTTAAGTTGAATAGGCAAATCTGAAGTGTCAGATGGATGATTGTAGCAGACTGGTCCAGATTTCTGACATTCATTGGGTGGTTTTACGTGTCCTGACCTTTTCCCCACTCCCCTCTTCAGCTGCCCCTTCTTTTCTTTTTAATTGGGGTATGGTTGCTTTACAATGATGTGTTAGCTTCTGCTGTACAACGAAGTAAATCAGCTAGATGCATACATATGTGCATACCTCTTGAACCCCCTTCCCACCCACCCCCAAACCACCCTCCAGATCACCACGGAGAACAGAGCTGAGCTCTCTGCACGCATACAGTAGGCACCCACTCGTGTTCATGCTGCCTGCTCAGTGGCGTCCGACCCTTTGCGACAAAGCTGTCTTTGCAACTAGCTCTCAGTAGTGTCTGACTCTTTGTGACTCCATGGACTGTAGCTAACAGGCTCCTCTGTCCATGGGATTTCTCAGGCAAGAACACTGGAGTGAGTTGCCATTTTCTCCTCCAGGGGATCTTCCTGGCCCAGGGATCTAACTCCAGTCTCCTGCATCTCCTGCATTGGCAAGAAGATTCTTTACCACTGAGCTACCTGGGAAGCCCACTAGCTATCTATTTTATACATGGTAGTGTATCTCTTCCTCCTTCTTCTTGCGTATTTTAAATAGCTCCTTCCTCATTCAAACTGTGTGATTTTAGTCAATTTTTTTTCATCTTTCCTACCACCATGATAATGTCATTTTCTAAAACAGATTATCATCATCTAGATATCACTTAGATGTCTACTTTAAAAGCGTGTTGAAATATTTGAGATTAATGTGTGCCACATCGAAATCTAAGTGCTGTCAGTCATGGAAAATCTTTATACCCCAGGCTTGGGATACAGAAATCAGAGTTCCTTCTGAACATCTCTTGCATTGGAGGTAGACAGGAAGCTTTCTTGCTTTCTGGCCATGGAAATAAGTCTGGGGTTGCCTACAGCTATATTCCTAGGCTTGTAGGAAAAATCCTATATGTAATGGGGAAGAGCAAGCCGCAGCAGAGAGATGTGGAGAAGTTAACACATACCCGCACACACACAGAGCAAAAGAGAGAAGCTTGCCACCCTTTTCCTTTTTTGCAGTTGTAATACTTTTCCCTTTTGGCATAAACTCATTTGGGTTGGATTTCTGTCACTTGCAGTCAAAGAGTTCTGATTATTTCAACGACCATATGGGATTAGCAGTCAGAATCAGATGTAGCAGTAGGTATATGAAATTATCCTTGGATATACTAACTTCACTTTTTTTTTTTTAACTGCCAGAGAAAGATAAGCATTTAAGGAGTAAAAAAAAAAAAAAGAGCCAAACTTCAGTTTCTTTGAAACTGTTTATCTTTGGGGAAGAGCTAGAGATGATTAGGACAAGGAGTTTGACTTATAAATAAGAAATGAGAAGGGAGGAGTGAGACCCTTATACAGCACAGAAGCTGTGTCTTGAAAAGGAATAAAAGAAATTAATTTAGAATCCCAGGCATCCCACTTTTCATCTGCTCTCAGACACAGAAATGTGATTGAATACATTATATAGTGATAATACAGAATTTGCCTTTTTCATATTTAAGAAAGATGAGTCTGTGGGCAGATTTTTTTTTTTTTTTTTGACTATCAGTTCAGATAAAGAAAATCCTCTTTCAGTCTGAATTCCTCATATCAGGAAGGGTGGTATTGCAGTGTCTGTGTATCCTTCCTGATATGAGGAATACAAGACTGAAAGAGGATTTTCTTTATCTGATCCCCAGTAATCTTGTCTGCAGAAATCTATGGACAGAGAGCCTGATGAACTACATTCCAGGGAATTGCAAAGAGTTAGACATAATTAACGCTTTCACTTTCACCTTAGGATTTATAACATACACCTTTAATTTATTGTGCCCTTCAAGTAATGTACCATTTTGCGTATAGTGAAGAACCTTAACAACAGTATACTCCCATTTGCCCCCTCTGAATTTTGAGCTGTTCTGTCTCACATTTTACTTTTATATATGTTACAAGGATCATACTGCATTTTTTTCTATTTTTGTTTAAACTAGGGATTGGAAAACTTTTTCTATAAAGAGATAGTCAATATTTTAGGCTTTGTGTGCCACATGGTTTCTATTACAATTTACCTCTACCGTTGTAGCTCAAAGCAGCCATAGATAAAAAATACATAAATGAATAAGTGTAACTGTGTTCCAGTAGTACTTCACTTTAAAAAGAGCAAGAAGATTTGGTCTCTCTTAGTCAATTTGGGCTGCTATAACAAAATACCACAGATTCATAAACAACAGAAATTTATTCTTCATAGTTTCAGAGACTGGAAGTCTGAGAATAGGATGCTGGCATGGTCAGGTGAAGGCCCTTTCCAGGTCCTAGACGTCTTGCTGTATGAGAGAAGGAGCTTTGGATCTTTCTGGAGCCCTTTTTATAATGTATTAATTCCATTCACTAGGGTTCTATCCCCATGACCTAAGTACTTCCAAAACACCCCACCCACAAATACTATCGTCTTTGAACATTAGGATCTCAACATGTTAAGTGTGAGGATATTCAGACCATAGCATCGTCTGTGGGCTATGATTTGCTAATCCCTGGTCTGCTGTCTGTGTCTGCTGGCCTGCTGTCTGCTGTCTGACTCTGTGACCCTATGGACTGCAGCACACAAGGCTTCCCTGCCCTTCACTATCATCTGGAGTTTGCTCAAACTCATATCCACTGAGTCAGTGATGCCATCCAACCATCTCATCCTCCGTCGTCCCCTTCTCCTCCCACCTTCAATCTTTCCCAGCATCAGGGTCTTTTCCAATGAGTCAGCTCTTCCCATCAGGCGGCCCAAGTTTTGGAGCTTCAGTTTCAGCATCAGTCCTTTGAATATCAAATCCCTGATTTAAAAAATCATTTATCTTTTGAAAGATTTTGCTGGTGTTCTTCACTCCTTTATGTAGATTCATATATTCCTCTGACATATTTTCCCTTCTACCTGAAGGAATCACTTTAACCTTTCTTGCCATGAAGATCTGTTGATGCTAAATCGTTTCAGCTTTTATATGTCTGAAATAGTCTAGATTTCACCTTCGTTTGTAAAAGCTATGTTCTGGGCATAGAGGTCTAAATTAGCAGTGTTTTCTTATTGTCATTTAAGAATGTTTCTGTGCTCTCTTTATGTTTGTGTTTTCCAACAAGGTGTCTGTTGCTGTTCGTGTCTTTATTCTTGTTTACACCAAACTTGCATTTTTTTTTCTTTTGGTTGCTTCCAAGATTTTTCACTGTATCATTGTTTTTGAGAAAGTTGATACATGGTATAGTTTTCTTCATGTTTCTTGTACTTGGGATTCTTTAAAATTCTCAGTTTTATAGACTTATGGCACTTATGCTTGGTTACTCGGTCATGTCTGATTCTTAGCAACCACTGAACTGTAGCCTGCCAGGCTCCTCCGTCCATGGAATTCTCTGCAAGGATACTGGAGCGGGCTGCCATTTCCTTCTCCAGGGGATCTTCCCAGCCCAGGGATTGAACCCTCATCTCCTGCATTGGCAGGTGGATTCTTTACCACTGAGCCACCTGAGAAGCCCTTATAGACAGTTTTCATCAAATAAAGAAAAATTTTGACCCTTATTCTTCAAATACCTGCCAGCATTTCATAGACCCACTCATTTGTGGTTTAAGGTTCTTGATGCTTTCCTCCCCTCTCCTCCTCCATCCCCTTCTTTTCCCCTCTGACACAGTTTCTTTCTGTGATTCATTTTGCAGAGTTTCTACCCATATGTCATCAGGTTACTAGCTTTCTCTTCTGCATTATCTAATTTGCCATGCATCCCAGCCAGCATATTTTTCATTTTATGCATTTTAGCTTTTAGTTCTAGAAGCACCATTTGGGACTTTAAAAAATATCTTCCATGTCTCTAGTTAACGTTTTAACATATGGAACACCATTATAATATGTTTTAACTTCCTTTTCTGCTAACTTTAACATTTATGTCAGTTCTGGGTGGGTTTTGGTTGAATGATTTTTCTCCTCATTATGGGTTATATTTTCCTGATGCTTTACATGTGGGACTAGATGCCAGACATGGATTTTTACCTTGTTGGATTCTGGAGATCTTTATATTCCTATAAATTTTCATGAGTTTTGTTCTGGATGTAGTTATGTTACTTGGAAATAGCCTGATACTTTGGGGTCATGCTTTCATGATCTAATAAGTGGGTTTGAAGTAGTGCTCAATTTAGAGATCATTGTGTCCCACTATCAGACTTTTTTTTTATCTATACAGTTTTCCATTGTGCCCAGGTGCGGTCAGGCACTGTTTCTCCTAGTCCTTTTGAGTGGGTTTTCCTCACATGCATATGTTGGTCTATACTTAGCTAAATAAGCTAAGAAAGTATTTGCAGATCCCTAAGTTCTCTTTCCGCACTATTCTTTCCTCACCAGTCATCTGTTCTCCAACTGCTGTGGTCCTTCTGGACTTTCAGCTTCGTTTCCTCAACTTAGGAAGCTGGGAGGAGTCCAGGGATCTCTGCCTGGTTCCTTCTCCCTACACAGAGCTCTCAAGAGAGAGGGATAATTGTAGCCGTTACCTTAGTTATTTCCCGTTTCTCATGGTGCACTGTCCTTCTTGGCCTATTTCCAGTATCTTGAAAGCCACCATTTCATACATTTCGTCCACATTTTGATTGTTTCAGAGGGAGGGTGCATTGGTCCCTTTCTAGATTTTCAGTGACATGTACGCCTTAGTAGGACTCCAAGGCAGTAGGTGTCAGACACTGTAGTGGTTAAAATTTTATGCGTCTCAAGGGCACCTAGTGAATAAATTTATTTTCTTTTCTTATATTTAGATTAAATTAGGAGACAGCTGTGGAGTGAGAGAGATGGTGACTCTGAGATCTGCTCATTTCTTAATAAAAGTTGGAGAAAGTTGCCACGATTGCAGTTGGCTCACTAACATTCCACTGTGATTTAGACAGACTTACCCAATCACAGATAGCCTGAAAAATTACAGGCCAGCCTCAGAGACCCACCCAGGTAAACTTGCAGCCTGAAGGGAAAATGAAATTTTCCCTAAGACAAGTAGGGACATGCCATAAGGAAAGATAGGAAGAAGTTGGGTAAAGCTCTATCTCCCAAATTCTACAGACAAACAACTCCTCCTCTCATGGGAATAACTAGTGTGGACTTTGTAAGTCCACACTTGCGTGACTTTGAATGTCACAATAAGAAAAGTACCTCCCTGTGGAAGCTAGAGGGATGGAGATGAATGGTCTCATAAAGAGAGTGAGTTCAATGGCAGATGGCTCTTCCAAGTGACCTTGGATGAATTAATCCCTAACCTTATTTCTTCCTCTTTGAAGCTGCCCCACAACCTTATAGTATGTGTTCCTCATCTACCTCCTACCATCCCTCTCCCTTTCTTTCTGTCTTTTTCTTACGACAATACCAGCTTCTAAGGCATATGTGATGATGAGTAGATTTGTATTTCTGACTTTCACAGGATCATAACCAGCCCCATAAATTTGTGTGAGTGGGAACTGTCACAGTATTAAAGTTGCTTCTCCTCCCTGGAGAAGTAATTCTTTCCTATCTTAACATCGAGGGTTTCATAGCTATTTAATTCAAAGATATATACAAGGAAGTCCTGAATGCGGACCTCAGACCCTACTCCAACCATGCCATTAGCTGGAGCACCTCCCCACCTACCCCGCATCAGAGCAGTAGTTAGTAAGG
This sequence comes from Odocoileus virginianus, assembly GCF_023699985.2. Taxonomy (NCBI): domain Eukaryota; kingdom Metazoa; phylum Chordata; class Mammalia; order Artiodactyla; family Cervidae; genus Odocoileus; species Odocoileus virginianus. Next base: position 6,733,859 of record NC_069701.1, on the reverse strand, counting down.
TGTTTGGGAAACATCCTGCCAGCCTGGAGTGCTAGAGCCCGGTGATTCCTCCATTGCTGTCTGTCATCTGTCCATTGTCTTTTTCAGATCATAGGGTAAAACACATTTCTCCTGCCAGATGCTTGGTAATCCACTCTATCCAGAGGGCTTTAAAAGCTCAATAACAATAAACCTCCATTCATTTCATTTCAGTTAATTAGGAGGCTGATAAGGGCTAGACTGAAATTTACCTTTGCTTTGAAAAAACTTTCTTCATACACAGTGAAAATTAACTGGATAAACAGAATATCAGGTGAATGATGGGGTGGAGGGAGGCAAGCAGAAGAACAAGAGGCGCTAAATTGCTCTCGATAAAAACAACCTTTTACAAACAAGTAAGAGCAATCTCATTGCACTGGTAGGGTAGAACGGGCTAGGTGTTTAGAGTTCTGAGTATGTCACTTGTTCTAGCTCATCGGTCACAACTGTGCAAATCAAGCACATTGCTTCCTTGCCCTGGGACACAGTTGGCTCCACCATAAAACCAGAAGTTATTCTCCATGGACTTTTATAACTTAATACAATGACAACAGTTGATGTGTTCACTCTAAAAATAAATCCCCCTAATTTTCATTAAGCCAGGCAATCCACCCAAATATTGTAGTAGGAAGGAGTATTCTGTGCTAAGACATCGAGATAAACTGCCATACTTCTAGAATGCCAGTCTCTCCCAGCTGCAATCTGTTCTCACTTTTGCCAGCGATATTTCCAAGAGTCAGTTCTGACCTTGTTTCTCCCCATGCAGCGGCTCTCAGGCCCTTAGGATAAAGTCCAGGCTCTCTAGCAAGGCACATAAAGTGAAAGTGTTAGTTGCTCAGTCGTGTCAGACTCTTTGCGACCCCATGGACTGTGGCCACCAGGCTCCTCTTTCCTTGGGATTTTCTAGGCAAGGATACTGGTGTGGGTTGCCATTTCTTTCTCCAGGGGATCTTCCCAAACCAGGGATCGAACCCAGGTCTCCTGCATTCCAGGCAGATCCTTTACCATCTGAGTCATCAGGGAATTAAGAAAGGCACAGAAGAGGACCCACAAAATCTCTTGCTGTGTCGCTTGCTCACCGCCCAGGCCTTGGGGCGCTTTCTCCCCCATCATTCACCTGATGCTCTCTACTCCTTCAGACTCAGAATGCTTGCACATGCTATTCCTCTGTTTGCTGAGAAAAGTTACAAGTCCTCCACACCCTAGTTTAAGCAAGTGCTCTTTGTAAATTCTCCCCCAACTGCCCCCCTACCCCAAGCTGGTGACTTCTGCCTCAATGCTTTCCTTCTGTATAATTGAAAAGTGGCCCATTTGCCTCTTCTAATGGCCTGTGGATGCTTAAGAATGGGGATTTTGTCCTATTCCATCTTTGCATTTTCAAAGTTCAGCCTGGGAATACAAAAGGGCTTATTGCCTGGATGAATGAAAGTAGTATTTAAAAGTAATAAAGAGGCAATTTTAGAGCTGTGCCATACTTTAGAAATTTCCTTTATTTGAGACTGGCTTTCCCCTGATGATCTGAGTTAGTGAAGGGTACTGACATTTCTGAGGATTTTCTAAGAACCATTAGTCAGGAATAGTTTGCTTTGAAAATTGCATTTGAGATGAAGAAATTGTTTAGTTAGTGAACTGAGACTGGATGTTAAAGAAAAGTCATTTGGAAAATGTCATGAGCAATTTTTTAAACAATACTTTTATCAGCCCACAGTACTAGAGTCTGGTTTATTTGCTGTCACACTGAGCAGAGTCATAGCCATACTTGTACAATTAGAAATTAAAATGGGTGGTTCTGGAAATGGGTGGGCTTCCCCAGAGTCTATACTTTTCTGGCCTCTGAAGATGAGCTGTTTGGGTAGAAACTTAGGGCCAGCTGATAGGGTTGCTGGAAAGAAAATGCAAGCATTGGATGAGAGCGCTTTCAACTCAAAGATTGTGTTTTGGAAACCATGGACTTCCAGATTTATATATGAGAAAACTGAGGTTCAGAAAGGTGATCCATATTGACTGAGTGTTTTCAAAGTTCCTGAATCTTGGCACTGTTGACATTCTGGACTGAATAACTCTGTTGTTAGAGGCCAGCCTGCATATGTAGATGCTAAGCCACAAACCTGGCTTTTCCCCACTAGATGCCCATCCTTAGCTGTGAAAAGGTCTCTCGCCATATGTTAACAAGGGGGGAAGAAAATTACCCTGTTAAGAACCATTGGATTAAATGAATCAGTTAAAAAGTCTTACCTGAAGACAGGGTTTCCTGGGTGGCTCAGTGGTAAAGAACCTGCCTGCTGATGCAGGAGCTGCAGGACATGTGGGTTCGATCCCTGGGTTGGGAAGATCCCCTGGAGGAAAGGGCAACCCCCCTGGGATAATTCCATGAACAGAAGGAGCCTGGTGGGCTCCATGTCCATGCAAAGAGTTGGACATGACTGAGCGACTGAGCACACAATCACCTGAAGAAAGCTGAAAGTTGCACGAAGTTCATGGTTAAGTTTTTGGTTTTGATTTGGTGTTAAAATTAATTAGATTCAATGAACACACATTGAACATTTGCCTGTGAGGCAATGAACAAGACAATGTGGTAGAGAGAGCTGAAAAACAACTTTGTTCCTTTAAAAACCTACAAATTATTACCTTACAGCGTGGTGGGGAGGATCCAGTGAATTAAAATGAGGTCATTGTAGACAAGTTAATATCTCTCCTCTTTTCTTGTGCAACCAGTGCCCAAACAGTAGTTGTCAATCAATTCTTGCACCTTAGTGAACAAACACATGATATTCTATAACCATAGTAAACCTTGACTAGGAATATAAGGGTACACACATAATTTTTTTTTCCATTTATTTTTATTAGTTGGAGGCTAATTATTTTACAACATTGCAGTGGTTTTTGTCATACATTGAAATGAATTAGCCATGGACTTACATGTATTCCCCATCCCGGTCCCCCCTCCCACCTCCCTCTCCACCCGATCCCTCTGGGTCTTCCCAGTGCACCAGGCCCGAGCACTAGTCTCATGCATCCAACCTGGGCTGGTGATCTGTTTCACCCTAGATAATATATGTTTCGATGCTGTTCTCTTGAAACATCCCACCATCGCCTTCTCCCACAGAGTCCACAAGTCTGTTCTATACATCTGAATCTCTACTTTCAGTTATTTTTAAAGAAAATATTATAACCAATGGCAGAGAAGCATGATAGAAATATTGTCTTCACTGTTGCATAACGAAAAGAAAATAGATTCCATTTCCAATCTTTGAAAAGTTCAAAAAATGCTGTTTTGATAAGCCATAGGGATGATGCAGCATGGATAAATGGGAACTGAACAGAATTGGGGAGCAGATTCTGTCCCTTCATCTTTAGCTGGTAGAACCAAGGCAATTGGAAGGGATTATCAAGTATAATATAATTCAGAGGTTCACTCTCCATCTCTGATGTTTATTGGCCATGAGGCTCAAGCTCAGTCTCTACAGGACGGCTGTAAAAGTTCATCAAGGAAAATATAGTGTTTGGAACATGGCGGGCAGGCAGTGCTAAATGGGTTTTATTTCCCTCTTAGACCTCTGAAGCATTTAGTAACTCATATGTCACTCATTTACTCAACAATGAGACCCCACAGACTCTTGTCAATAGAGAGCTATGTTATTGGAAAGTGGGATAGAAATGCTGGCAGAGATCAGATAGTAGGGGTCCTTGAAGAGCACACCTTTTGGTGGACGATGCGGACAATTAAGCGGGGCGGCTGCGAAGGACCGCGCAGAAGCACGGCTGAGAGGAGCTACCCCATGCCCAAGGACAGGGGCGGTGATCTAGAGCACCAGGTTGCGACGGCGCAGGAGCGGCCAAGAGGAGACACCCCACGTCCGAGGTCAGGGGCAGTGGTGGAGAGGAGCTACCCCACGTCCAAGGAGCGGTGGCTGCTCGGGCGCAGGAGGGCTGAGAGGAGCTACTCTGCATTCAAGTCAGGAGGGGCGGCCGTGAGAAGATACCCCTCCTCCAACGTAAGGAGCAGCGGCTGCGCTTTGCTGGAGCATCAGTGAAGAGATACCCCACGTCCAAGGTAAGAGAAACCCAAGTAAGACGGTAGGTGTTGCGAGAGGGCATCAGAGGGCTGACACATTGAAACCATAATCACAGACATTAGCCAGTCTGATCACACGGGCCACAGTCTTGTCTAACTCAATGAAACTAAGCCATGCCGTGTGGGGCCACCCAAGACGGCCGGGTCATGATGGAGAGTTCTGACAGAATGTGGTCTAGTGGAGAAGGGAATGGCAAACCACTTCAGTATTCTTGCCTTGAGAACCCCATGAACAGTATGAAAAGGCAAAAAGATAGGATACTGAAAGAGGAACTCCCCAGGTCAGTAGGTGCCCAGTATGCTACTGGAGATCAGTGGAGAAATAACTCCAGAAAGAATGAAGGGATGGAGCCAAAGAAAAAACAATACCCAGTTGTGGATGTGACTGGTGATAGAAGCAAGGTCCGATGCTGTAAAGAGCAATATCGCATAGGAACCTGGAAAGTTAGGTCCATGAATCAAGGCAATTTGGAAGTGGTCAAACAGGAGATGGCAAGAGTGAATGTCAACATTCTAGGAATCAGCGAACTAAAATGGACTGGAATGGGCGAATTTAATTCAGATGACCATTATATTTACTACTGTGGGCAGGAATCCCTTAGAAGAAATGGAGTAGCCATCACGGTCAACAAAAGAGTCTGAAATGTAGTACTTGGATGCAATCTCAAAAATGACAGAAAACCACTAGACCATTCAGGTATGACCAAAATCAAATTCCTTATGATTATACAGTGGAAGTGAGAAATAGATTTAAGGGACTAGATCTAGTAGACAGAGCGCCTGATGAATTATGGACAGAGGTTCATGACATTGTACAGGAGACAGGGATCAAGACCATCCCCATGGAAAAGAAATGCAAAAAAGCAAGATGGCTGTCTGAGGAGGCCTTACAAATAGCTGTGAAAAGAAGAGAAGTGAAAAGCAAAGGAGAAAAGGGAAGATATTCCCATTTGAATGCAGAGTTCCAAAGAATAGCCAGGAGAGATAAGAAAGGCTTCCTCAGCAATCAATGAAAAGAAATAGAGGAAAAAAACAGAATGGGAAAGACTAGAGATCTCTTCAAGAAAATTAGAGATGCCAAGGGAACATTTCATGCAACAATGGGCTTGATAAAGGACAGAAATGGTATGGACCTAACAGAAGTAGGAGGTATTAAAAAGAGGTGGCAAGAATACACAGAAGAACTGTACAAAAAAGATCTTCACAACCCAGATAATCACGATGGTGTGATCACTCACCTAGAGCCAGACATCCTGGAATGTGAAGTCAAGTGGGCGTTAGAAAGCATCACTCTGAACAAAGCTAGTGGAGGTGATGGAATTCCAGTTGAGCTATTTCAAATCCTGAAAGATTATGCTGTGAAAGTGCTGCACTCAAATGCCAGCAAATTTGGAAAACTCATCAGTGGCCACAGGACTGGAAAAGGTCAGTTTTCACTACAATCCCTAAGAAAGGCAATCCCAAAGAATGCTCAAACTACCGCACAATTGCACTCATCTCAAGTAATGCTCAAAATTCTCCAAGCCAGGCTTCAGCAATACGTAAACCGAGAACTTCCAGATATTCAAGCTGGTTTTTGAAAAGGCAGAGGAACCAGAGATCAAATTGCCAACATCCACTGGAGCTTCAAAACAGCAAGATAGTTCCAGAAAAACATATATTTCTGCTTTATTGACTATGCCAAAGGCTTCGACCATGTGGATCACAATAAACTGTGGAAAATTCTGAAAGAGATGGGCATATCAGACCACCTGACCTGCCTCTTGAGAAACCTATATGCAGGTCAGGAAGCAACAGTTAGAACTGGACATGGAACAATAGACTGGTTCCAAATAGGAAAAGGAGTACGTCAAGGCTGTATATTGTCACCCTGCTTATTTAACTTATATGCAGAGTACATCATGAGAAACGCTGGGCTGGAAGAAGCACAAGCTGAAATCAAGATTGCTGGGAGAAACATCAACAACCTCAGATATGCAGATGCCACCACCTTTATGGCAGAAAGTGAAGAGGAACTGAAAAGCCTCTTGATGAAAGTGAAAGAGGAGAGTGAAAAAGTTGGCTTAAAGCTCAACATTCAGAAAACTAAAATCATGGCATTTGGTCCTATCACTTCATGGCAAAGAGATGGGGAAATGGTAGAAACAGTTTCAGATTTTATTTTTCTGGGCTGCAAAATCATTGCAGATGGTGATTGCAGCCATGAAATTAAGACGCTTACTCCTTGGAAGGAAAGTTATGACCAACCTAGATAGCATATTAAAAAGCAGAGACATTACTTTGCCAACAAAGGTCCGTCTAGTCAAAGCTATGGTTTTTCCAGTTGTCATGTGTGGATGTGAGAGTTGGACTGTGAAGAAAGCTGAGTACCGAAAAATTGATGCTTTTGAACTGTGGTGTTGGAGAAGACTCTTGAGAGTCCCTTGGACAGTAAGGAGATCCAACCAGTCCATCCTAAAGGAGATCAGTCCTGGGTGTTCATTGGAAGGACTAATGTTGAAGCTGAAACTCCAATACTTTGGCCACCTGATGCAAAAAGTTGACTCATTGGAAAAGACCCTGATGCTGGGAGGGATTGGGGGCAGGAGGAGAAGGGGATGACAGAGGATGAGATGGCTGGATGGCATCACTGACTCGATGGGCATGAGTTTGAATAAACTCCGGGAGTTGGTGATGGACAGGGGGGCCTGGCGTGCTGCGATTCATGGGGTCTCAAAGAGTCGGAGACAACTGAGTGAACTGAACTGAACCCCTTGGTTACCCTTGTGACTTAAGAATGGCCCATGGACCAGCAGCATCAATGAAACCTGTGAGATGACAGAAAATCAGAATTTGGGGCCCTACCCCAGGTTTACTAAATCAGAATCTGAATTGTAGCAACATACCCAGATGACTGACATGTATATTAATATTTAAGAAGCACTGTTTTATACTAAATTGAGCTTCTACTTTTGTAGGTGTTTGTAGCTGTGTATGTATGGGCTTCCCAGGTGGCTCAGTGATAAAGACTTCATCTGCAAATGCAAGAGATGAAGGAGATGCACTTTGAATCCCTGGGTAGGGAAGATCTCCTGAAAGAGGAAATAACCCATTCTAGTGTTCTTGCCTGGAGAATTCCTTGGAGAGTGGAGACTGGTGGACTGCAGTCCATGGGGTCGCAGAGAGTGAGCATGCACGCATGCATTAAGTGTATGTGTGTGAGGAGCAACAAGGAAGGGAAGGAAGGGAAGAAGGTCAGGGCCCGAGGTGGGGGTGGGCAGGAGAGGCAGGGAGAGAAAAAAATGAGTCAGAGATTGATTCCAGGCTGGAGCTAATGTGTTGGTCCTTTAATGGACTGGAACCTGGTGGTCCGGAGTCGACGATAAGAAGTTAAGAGAGAGAAAAAGGCTGATAGCGCTTGTTGGTCCTTTAAGAGACCGGAACCTGGTGGTCCAGCGAGTAAGAGGGAGACAGAGGCTGACATCCCCTGGTCTACGCGGAAAGCCCATGGAGCCCTGTTCTTAGGGCTCGCGGTGCTACATGTAAGGCACCGGGCGCCCTCTTGAGTGGGTGAAGGCGCAGGGCGCCTTCTCGAGAGGGTTTTAGAGGCCCGGGCAAGAAAGTGAGCTCAGCGGGTCTCCGTGCTCCAAGGAATTAGCCAGAAATAGAGAGAGAAAGAAAGGAATAGAATGAAAGAAAGAAAGACACGGGGCCCAAAGCTCTGATGGAGCAAAGGTGTTTTAATCACACGGCGTGGGCATAGATACTGTCTTACAAGGTGGTTATTCTCAGCAAAGATGAAGATTAAAATTCCAGACTTACAAAACATAAGACAATCCCTATCAAGAGAGAGAGTTGCAAACGATCACCTTTTACCGAACGGCTCATTAAAAGGAAGAGGGTACTTGTCACCGTAATGAGAAATGCCTGGATTCCTCAGCCCCAGGAAAGGCGTGCCTCTCCTCTTAATTCCTGCATATTCAGGGATCAATAAGGGCCAGAGTGTTCCTGACAGATCCAGAACAGCACACAGGAAGCCTCTTGTTAAATGCTTCCTGACACTAATGAAATGGGCACACGCTGTCCTTGAAACACTTGACGTGTGGGACTGGCATTCAGCGCTGAGCTCTAGGTCCAGATACTAACTTATGCAGGGCATTTGTAGATAGGTGGTGGATAATACATGGAGGGAACAAGATTATCCAGAGGGAGTGGGAAGAAAACACCAAGACTTGGAAGCTGGCAGACTGGCTAAAAGAGCTGTTGAGGAAAGGCCAGTTCCTAGTCACAAAGACCTCAGTGTCCAAGAAGCCAAGAAGTGTTTTTAATTCTTTGGTTAATGTGGTCAGATAACCAAAAAACAAAGATCAGAGAAATGGAAACTGAAAATTCTCCTTTATATTTTGTAACGAGTAGGCCTTTGGCTAGTTGGCCATCGAAAGCTTTTGTCCTCTGGATTGCAGAAGCTTTCATTCAGCAGATGTCTCAGATACTAACCTCAGGCCATTCTTGCCCTTGGTGGGAGGGTCTACACCAGCAAAGCTCCATCTGCCGCTTCTGCTGAAGCTGCTCCTGGTCTCCCGCCTGCCTCTGGCCTGTTGGCCCTTGACTTGCCTCTTGGTCACTGGGCTAAACTTCCCATCTGACCCTTTTCCTTCTCCTCTGTGTCCCCCCTTTTCCAGTCCACCAGCACCTCCTAACTTTAGCTTTGCTTGGACTGATCTTCACTACCTGACTGTTTCTATTCCTGCCAACTCCCAGCATATATTCTTTTCACTGAAATGATGTGAGCTGTTAAGTCCCCATACAAAATAGCCAGGGCACCACACTCTGTTTAGAACAGGGTCATTCTCAGCAGTTCATGCGATAGGAACACCCCCTCTCTTAGAGTAAGGAGATTATCATTTAAACTAGGTTTCTGGAAAGAAGTCCGGGTTTGCCCTTGCTGCCAATGGGTTAGCTGATTCATCAGGAGGGAGATTTTAAAAATTTAAGCCATTTGCTCCAATACAATTGCCAGCATGTAATTTTTAACATGTGTTTTGGGCATTGGCATGATTCTGGAGAGAAATAGAAAACACATCTCCATTTCTGAAAACAGCTGGTAGAATTTAGATTCCTAGCTACTGCTTTAAGAACAGGATTATTGACAGCTACTGCCTAGAGTCTCCAGTTGCTGGTTGCCTTCTCTCTTTTAGGCTGGAATGGCTACTATAGACAGTTTTTATGTCAAAGATGTTAGCAGGGCTATGAAAAGGAAGGAGGAAGAAGGATGTCAAGAATGGCCAAATATAGTCAATTTCATCTGTACCAGCCCCAGACTACACTTTCGTGTGTGTGTGTGTGTGTGTGTGTGTGTGTGTGTGTGTGCAGGGCACTAACTGGGTGCCTTCACACATCACCTTGTTTAGTTCTCACAACAGCCATATGGAGTAGGTGTTATCTCGACTTTGTAGACACAAATCAGCAAAGTTACAGAGTGTGTTAGTGACAAGAAGCCCTTCCCAGGTGGCTGACACTAATGGTAAAGAACCTGCCTGCTAATGCAGGAGACTTAAGAGACACAGGTTCAATTTCTGGTTGGAAGGTCCCCTGGAGGAGGGTATGGCAAGCCACTCCAGTATTCTTGCCCGGGAAATCCCATGGACAGAGGAGCCTGGTGGACTGCAGTCCACAGTGTTGTAAGAAGTAGTACGTGACTTAAGTGACTCCACATGCACTCATTGTGGCAAGAAGCAACATACTAACACACTGTGTATGGGTCATTTTAAAACCTGGGGCAGAGTCAATGGTAAAAATGCTGCATTAGAGAGAAGACGAGCCAGAGGGATAGAAGTATTGCCGTGTAAAGGAGTATTTTCTGCATTTCCTTTATGAAACGTTACGCACCTACTGTATTTCACCAGAGGTAAGGTAGCCCTCAGAAATGTGAAACAGCTCTAGGATGATGATGGCAGAGGAGAGTCCCCCCAATTAAAGGTCCTGGGCCAGCCAGCTCCTCTCTCCGCTCTGCGCCATTGAGGCCTGAATGGCTCTTCTCTGCACCTGGAATGTTTGTCTGCTCTGCTCAGCATCTTCTTTTTTAAAATTTATTTATTGTTTATTGTAGAATATTGCTTTACAGAATTTTGCTGTTTTCTGTCAAACCTCAACATAAATCTCCATCCAGTTATCATCTTCAATAAGTGTGCTTCTTAAAGTCACCTATGAAGTCATTTAGGTGCTATGACCCTCAGTTTCCCCATCTGTAACTTGGATATGATAGAACTAACCCATGAGATCATTTGGTGTTTGAACCACAAAATGTAAAACTAATGTGGCGATTTTGCTAAAGAGTAATGGAAAAATATGAAACATTGAGGACAGCAACTAGCCCACTTGAAAACTAATTCAAAACTTTTTAGAAAGAAATTTTGGTTCATTGAATGGAAAAAGCTTATGTGTTAAGTGCATTCAATGACCAAAAATGAAAGAAAAGTGGCTGAACAAAAACTGAACTGGATTTCTGAAAGAAACACAGAAAAACCTGTTTAAAACTGATTTAAAAATGGCTAACTAGCCCACTATGTTTCATGACTCTATCTCATGTGTAGAGACATTTCTTTACAAATGAGGCAACTCAATAATGAGAGACATTTGAGACATTTCTGGTTACCTTTAGATATTATCATCAGTTCTCTTCCTGCTCATGTACCAGTTATCTTAAATTTCCCTGGAAGCAGTGATTAAAACAAGCATTTTATCAGAATGTGCATTCCTGACTCTTTTCATAATTATAATTCAATTTAATAAATGCTAATTTAGTACCTTAAAATGTACTCCATAGGGCTTCCCTGGTGCCTCAGCAGTAAAGAATCTGCCTGCCATTACAGGAGACGTGGGTTCAATTCCCTGGTTTGGGGATATTCCCAGAGGAGGAGGAAATGGCAACCCATGCCAGTATTCTTGCCTGGAAAATCCTACGGGCAGAGGAGCCTGACAGGCTACAGTCCATGGGGTCACAAAGAGTCGGACACAACTGAGTGAGTAAACAGCAACAAGAAGGGACTGGGATGGGGAATACATGTAAATCCATGGCTAATTCATTTCAATGTATAACAAAAACTACTGTAATGATGTAAAGTAATTAGCCTCCAACTAATAAAAATTAAAAAAAAAAAAATAGAAAAAAAAAAGAAAAAAAAAAGAACAAATGTAGTCTGTGGTACTAGGCACTGTGTAGACTCAGAAAATAAACACACAATTTGCCTTCATCATGAGTTCTGTTTGCAACGTAAGTCTTAAGTGGGCTGGCACTGTGTTTTATTCAGATTTTGCATATGTAGCCAAGGCAGAGAGTGGCGGCGTAAGAGGCCAGATAGAATATAAGTAACTTTAGGTTGCTTAGAGGCTCTATGTTAAGTAAAAAGTAAATCAGGAGTTAGGCAAAGGCTGGGGCATTTATGTTAGTTGCTCAGTCGTGTCCAACTTGTTACAACCCCTTGCACTGTTGCCCAGCAGGCTCCTTGTCCATGGGGTTCTCCAGGCAAGAATATTGGAGAGGGTAGACATTCCCCTCTCCAGAGGATCTTCCCGACCCAGGGATCAAACCAGGGTCTCCTGCATTGCAGCCCCACGGGAATTTGAATATATTATGTTACAAATAGAGAAAGCTGTTAGCAGAAGATGGATGGTGGATGGAGACTGTAGAGTTGGGCTTCCCAGGCGGGTAAGTGGGAAAGAATCCACTTGCCAGTGCAGGAGACACGAGAGATGCAGGTTCGATCCCTGAGTCCTGGAGGTTCCCGGGAGGAGGAAATGGCAGCCCACTCCAGCATTTGTGCCTGGTTAATCCATGGGCAAAGAAGCCTGGTGGGCTATAGTCCATGGGTCGCAAAGAGTCGGACACGACCGAGCAGCTGAGCAATGATCACACATTGGGCTTTTAGTAGACTCTGAAGCAGGTGAAAGATTCTGTGCCTGATCATTGTACAGAGTGAGAATGGGCTGATTCTCTTGCCCCTGCTAAAGGTCCATCACTAGACCAAAACAGGAAATGAAGAAAATATTTATAATATTAAAAAAGTGTATAAAGTCTTTATCATAGAAGAAAATGTTTTAAAAAATTTATGGAAATGTGTTCTTGCTGAGCAGCCTCCATAGACAAGGTGGCTATAATGGTAATAAAAGTGAAAATATGTGCTTTATTGATCTGTTTCGTATTTGGAATGTGATGGGACAGTTGACATCATTCCCCTCAAACTTGGAGGGACTAAGGGAAAAGGACCTGGTAAGGGCCTTGGGCTCATCTTGAATGACTGGCACAGTCAAGCGCTTTAACTTTTATGGAACTAGTAGTGACAAACATCAGTTTGAGGGTCACTGGGAAGAAAATGGTCAGAAATCAAAAGTGAGAGGACAAGATTAGAGCCTGACTCCCTCATTAATTACCTATGTCATCTTGAGGAAGTAAGACTGAGCCCAGTTTCCTAGTCACAGAAATGGATCTAAGAATACTTTATCCATCTGGTAAGTCATGTGATGATTTCTGTGAAGGCCCCTTATAAGTTACAAATTGTCCTATAAAATTTGTTATGTCTACTGTGGACAGGGCTTCCTTGGTGGTTCAGATGGTCAAGAATCTGCCTGCAATGTGGGAGACCTGGGTTCGACCCCTGGGTGGGGAAGATCCCCTGGAGAAGGGAAAGGCAACCCACTCCAGTATCCTGGCCTGGAGAAGCCTATGGACAGAGAAGCCTGGCAGCTACAATCCATGGGGTTGCAAAGAGTCAGACACGACTGATAGACTTTCACTTTCACTTGTGAACAAGAGGGTATTGTATGGCAGGGTGAGTTCAGATGGTTTCACTGCGAATCATATTTCCTATTTTTCAAATATTAAATCACGTCTGCTGGTGAATATACAATAAATCTTTTCTGGATGTTTTCTTTTCGATGATCTTCCACTTTTTGCTAAAGTCTGACCAAGTATGGTCTCAGCAGAATTTTATATAAAAAGTTTGGAGACTGACTTCTGAGTGCGTTGTCATATTTTAATTTAGTTGGAGTATAGTTTGTCTTTCTGTAACCCCATCTCTTGGTTTGATTCATGTTGTTCAGCTATTAAAAATGGATCTCCCTGAGACTGCCCATCACAGACCTGTCAGGAAGCAGCAGGAGAGCAGCACAGAGCCAGCGCTAGACGCCAAGGTGAGAGGAGGACAACGAAGTCTGCCCTCCCCAGACTTCAGGTTGTCTCTGGTGGCCCAATTAAAAGGTGATCACTGTGATGATAAGAAAGGAGAAAGGAGGCAGAAGAGAGCCTGCTAAAGGAGGGGGTGCTCAGGTAGCGCTGGTCACAGACGGAAAGAGAACAGTTGGTTTACTTTGGGGAGTTTTTTTGTTTTAACAAGTGACTTAAAATGGAGAGCTTGAAAAGTTATCTCAGAAAGAAATTCATTTGAAGTAAAGTGCAAGTATGAAAGTGAAAGTCACTCAGTTGTGTCCGACTCTTTGTGATCCCATGGACTATACAGTCCGTGGAATTCTCCAGGCCAGGATACTGGAGTGGGTAGCCTTTCCCTTCTCCAGGGGATCTTCCAAACCCAGGGATTGAACCCAGGTCTCCTGCATTGTAGGTGGATTCTTTACCAGCTGAGCCACAAGCGAAGCCCTCATTTGAAGTAAAACAGGGTAGAAATGCCTGGCCTGGAATATTGTGAAATATTTTTGTTGCGTTGAGTAACTGAGTATGAAATTTTCAAGAAGTTATAAAAAGTGATTTAGTTGTGCCTCTAGTGTTATGGGAAATAACTTATTGATGAAGCAGGTTTTGTAGCTTGAGCTGGCTCTAAAATTTTAGCAACCAGACAGGAGCGTGAAAATTAATTAATAAGGTATCCTGATCCCTAAGGTAGTGCTTGCATCTCGGCAAGGGTGTTACAAAAGTGAAAATATATGAAGTTTTTTACTTGCTGGTCATTAGAGTATTAAAAGAAATCTGTCCAAGTTAGTTTTGCAGTGTCAGTGAGAAAGCCAAGCCAATTGGAACAGATTTTCTTCCTTCATTTTTCTTTTTTTTAATTGGGGAATTTTTCTTTACAAGCTTTTAGTGTTGTGTTAGTGCACCTCTGTGTAACAAAGTGAATCAGCTCTATGTGTACATACATCCCCTCCCTCTCGGGCTTCCCCTCCCCCCGCCCCCACCCCATCCTCCAGGTCATCACAGGGCACCCGGCCGAGCTCCCTGTGCTGTGCAGGGTCCCTCTAGCTGTCTGTTTTACACAAGGCGGTGCACAGACGCCAGTCCCAGTCTCCCAGTTCACCCCCCCCACTTGTGTCTACCTGTCCATCCTCTACATCTCCTCTCTATTCCTGCCCTGTAAATAGGTTCATCTGTACCATTTTTCTAGATTCCAATAGATGCATTAATATATGACATGAGTTTTTCTCTTTCTGATTTCACTCTGTGTGACAGACTCTAGGTCCCTCCATGTCTCTACAAATGACCCATTTTCATTCCTTTTTATGGCTGAGAAAAAAAAGAGCCAAAGGAATCAGGCTTTCTGACTTCAGACTATACTACAGTGATCAAGACAGTTTGGGACTGGCACAGAAACAAAGACATGGATCAACACAACAGGATAGAAAGCTCAGAGATAAACTCATGCACCTACAGTCACCTAATCTATGTCAAAGGAGTCAAGAATATACAGTGGAGAAAAGACAACAGCTTCAAAAAATGGTGCTGGGAACACTGGACAGCTACGTGTAAAAGAATGAAATTAGAACATTCATAACACCATACACAAAAGTAATCTCCCCTAATTTTGTCTCCTCTGCTTATTTCCTGATTGGAAGATGGACAGATGTGTGAATGTAAATGCAAATCACTCTGACAGCTACTGGAAAGAAAGAGTTGCTTATGATGATAAAGTCTTTGTTGTCAGCAAGCTTCCCCTCTGTCTGTGATACAGCAGGTGGGTGGATAATGCAGATTATATGGCCACTGCCTTAGCTAACAAAAACCTGTGCTCATATAGCAGGGAATTATATGCAATATTTTTCTTTTTCTTTTTTTCAGGTTTATTGAGGTGTAATTGCAAATGAAAAGTACATATATTTAAAGTTTACAATGTGGTGTTTTGACATACATTGTACATTGTGATATACATGTACAATATGAAATGACTACCACAATCAAGTTAATTAATATATTCATCATCTTCACATCATTACCAATTTTTTAATTAATTTACTTTCTAGTTGAAAGATAATTGCTTTATATGTTACCAATTTGGGGGCATGGTGAGAACATGTATGGCCTTCTCCTTTATCAAAAATCAAGGATATAACACAGTGTTATTAACTATAGGCAAAAGCTTCTATGGTGGATCTCTAGAATGCATACATCTTGTGTATCTGAAGCTTTACATTCACTGAACAGTAAGTCTCCATTTCCTCCTCCCCTAGTTCTTAGCAATCACTGTTGTCCTTGCTGTTCCTGTGAGTCTTGCCTTCTTAGATTCCACATGTAAGTGAGAGCATATGTGTTTTTCTGTGTTGGGCTTATTTCAACTAGCATAGTGACCTCCAAGTTTATACACCTTGTCGTAAATGGTAAGATTCCCTTATTTTTCAAGAACGAATAATATTCCATTCTATATGTATGTATGTGTGTCTGTGTATGTATGTGTGTGTGCATGCTCAGTCACTCAGTTGTATCCTACTTTTTGCAACCGCATGGACTATAGCCTACTAGGCTCCTCTGTCTGTGGAATTTTCCAGACAAGAATCCTGGAGCGGGTTGCATTTCCTACTCCAGGAGATCTTCCAGACCCAGGGATTGAACCTGTGTCTCTTGTGTCTCCTGCATTGGCAGGCAGATTCTTTACCACTGCACTATCTGGGATGCCCATGTTTGTATATATAAATATATGTGTGTGTGTGTGTGTGTGTGTGTGTGTGTGTGTGTATGTATATGGTTTAGTTGCTAAGTCGTATCCGACTCTTTGTGACCCTATGGATTGTTGCCCATGAGGTTCCTCTATTCTTTGGATTTTCTAGGCAGGAATACTGGAGTGGGTTGTCATTCCCTTCTCTAGGGTATCTCTTTGATCCAGGGATCAAACCCGGGTCTCCTGCACTGCCGGCAGATTCTTTACTGACTGAGCTACCAGGGAAGCTCATATATATATATGTATATATATATACACACAAACAAATGAATAGAGAAAGAAGATATGGGATATATCTATATATCTATATCTATCTATCTATCTAAACCATACAGCAGTGACCACAGGAGTGCAGATAATTCTTTAAGATATTGATTTCATTCTCTTTGGATATGTATCCAGAAAAGGAATTGCTGGATCATATGGTGAATGTATTTTTAACTTTTTGAGGAGCTTACGTAGTATTTTCTATACTGGCTGTACCAATTTATATTCTTACCACCAGTTAGCAAGGGTTTCCTTTTCTCTGAATCCTTGCTAACACTTGCTATTTGTTATCATTTTTTGAAGGGGCGGGGGGAGTATGTAGCTTTTTTTAATTAGAGGGTAATTGCTTTATAATATTATGTTGTCTTCAGCCATACAACAATGTGGATCAGAGAACAGCCATTCTGACAGGTGTGAAGTGGTATCTAATCATGGTTTTGCTTTGTATTATCTTAATGAAGTGGGATATCTGCTTCCCTGGTGGCTCAGAGGTTAAAGCGTCTGCCTGCAATGTGGGAGACCTGGGTTCGATCCCTGGGTTGGGAAGATCCCCTGGAGAAGGAACTGGCAACCCACTCCAGTATTCTTGCCTGGAGAATCCCATGGATGGAGAAGCCTGGTAGGCTACAGTCCGCGGGGTCGCAAAGAGTCGGACACGACTGAGCGACTTCACTTTCACTTTCTTTCAATGAAAGTGGCATCAGTTCTATGTATGTATATGCCCCTCCCTCTTGAAGCGCCCTCCACCCGCATCCTCTAGGTCTTCACAGTGCACCAGGCTGAGCGGCCTGTGCTATAGAGCATGTTCCCACTAGCTGTCTATCTTACATATGGCAGTGTATATGCCTGGGGACTCAGTCGTGTCCTATCTTTGCAACCGCATGTGCTGTAGCCCGCAAGGCTCCTATGTCCATGGGATTTCTCAGGCAAGAATACCACAGAGGGTTGCCATTTCCTCCTCCAGGGATCTTCCTGACTCAGGAATCAAACCTGTATCTCCTGTGTCTCCTGCTTTGCAGGCGATTCTTTACCACCGAGCCATTCAGGAAGCCCACGGTAGTGTGTACATGTCAGCCTTAGTCTCCCGTTCATCCCACCCTCCCAGTCGTCCGCCTTGTCCACAGGTCCATTCTCTACGTCTGTATCTTTGTTCCTGTCCTGCAGATAGGGCCATCTGTACCATTTTTTGCAGCCCATGAGGTCGCAAAGAGTCAGACATGACTTGGTGACTGAACAACAACATAGCTGATCCACTTCCTGTAGAGCAGAAGCTAATGTAACATTGTAAAGCAATTAAACTCCAGTTTTTTTTTTTAAGTTGTACGTCGTCACACTTGTGCCTGTCTAGGAGTCACACTTGGCCTGATTGGTGCTCGATTCTTTCTTGGTTTGGAATGGTGCATACCCATACTTCGTTTGCATTTTTGTTAGTTGCTTGATTTACTGTTTCCAGTCTAACCAGCTGTAATACTCCCCCTTGTAACAGGCCTAAATGAACTTGTTGGACTCTATTGCATCTATTATGTCTTTTTAATACCAGTTTTTAACTGATAATATTATAAAACTTGATGACATTGTTGAGACTGAAGCATAGAGATGAGTGTTTTTAGAAGGAAATGGTGACCCGTTCCAGTGTTCTTGCCTGGAAAATTCCATGGACAGAGGAGCATGGAGGGCTACAGTCCATGGGGCTGCAAAGGGTCAGACTCAGTTGAGCACATACACACACACACCTTCACTACAGTGATGTCAAGCCTTTCTGTGGGACACAGGATCTGCTGTGCAAAACCTCTTCTATTATCCACCCAGAGTCAACCATACATCCCCATCTCATGAACAGTTTTAAACATCTATTTCCCTCTTTGGTAATTTAACACCTTGACAATAGTTTTATATACTAATGAGTAGAAATATTGAGGAGGAGAAACACATTTTTGGATGACCCAGGAGCTCTGTGACTTGCTGTGATCCTTAACTACTGTTTAAGTATGTCTGAAACCTTGATGTTTCAGGAGTCAGCATAAAGGGGAAGCAGGGTATAGTACCCAGAGGAAACAGTACAATTTCACCTTACTGTCCTCTCTTAATTAATTTCAAGGTGAAACTCAAAAGGCCATGAAAAGGTGGAATGAAAATGAGACACTTCAATCCTGTCCTATTTTTGTTTCCTGAGTTCAGTATGTCTTAAAATTGGAAGGCAGAGTCCAGGTGTTAGCAAGGTATTAGCCTGGGGAGATGTGAGAGTGGAGGTCAGGCAGTAAAAGGGCATTAAACTATGCATATTACATGAGGGATTAATTGCCAGGAGCGCGTGAGAAGAATTATGGCTGTTAAATCCAGACCCCGAGCAAATATCAACATGAGAAAATCGTCCCCTGACTGCAAACAGAGCAGGGTTCCAAGCCAGTGGGTAAAAATGAGATTAGCTTTTTTCTCTATAAATGATAGAAGATGCTTTGGGGGGAAAACACCAAAGACAGAACTGCGTGGTGTAGCCTAGATATTTTCAAGTTTCAATTCGGAACCATGATCATGCTAATAGGGACTTAAAAAAAAAAAAAAAATAACCGGAGAGAGACACCCTGGAGTTTCCTGCCTTCATGGTGCTCCAGTCTAGCTTTCCTCTCTTGTAAATCTGCAGCTCTAGCGCTAGAATGAAGAGTCAAGTTTATCACCCAGAGCCTGAGGCACTATTAGATGCTAAGTGCTAAATGGGAATTCAATTATGTTCTCTCCATCCTATTTACTAAAGCAGAAAATTGGAATTATTTAGTCTTAGAGCAGCGTTTCTCCCATGTGGGTACGGAGTCGGCAGAGACACTCTTCCCCTGGAGGATGTAGCATACTCTGCCGGAGGGTGTATGAAAATAATGTATTTAATATTACACAAATTTTAAAACTGAGACGCCATCCAAAATCGTTATTTTTGTGATGTAACCTCCATCAGGAAGGTGGAAGGAAAGGTCTTTTATATATAAAAAAGTAAACTTTCCTCTGTCTCTCAGTGATTTCATTAGGAAGACAAGAGCAAGGCCTCTGGACGCATGCTGAAGAGTGGGAGAGATTTTGCTGTTCCTCAAGGAAGAGCCTAGTTTGGACTTCCTTGGTGGCCCAGTGGTTATGAATCCGCCCGCCAATGCAGGGGACACGGGTTTGATCCTTGGTTGGGGAAGACTCCACATGCCATGGGGCGACTAAGCCTGTGCAGCTCAGTGACCAAAGCTGGTGCGCCTAGAGCCCGGCTCCACAACAAGAGGAGCCTCCACGCAAGAGGAGCCTCTGAGGCAGGAGGAGCCTCTGAGGCAAGAGGAGCCTCCACACAAGAGGAGCCTCCACGCAAGAGGAGCCTCCACGCAAGAGGAGCCTCCAAGGCAAGAGGAGCCTCCACAACAAGAGGAGCCTCCACGCAAGAGGAGCCTCCACGCAAGAGGAGCCTCCACAACAAGAGGAGCCTCCACAACAAGAGGAGCCTCCACAACAAGAGGAGCCTCCACACAAGAGGAGCCTCCAAGGCAAGAGAAGCCTCCACAATAAGAGAAGCCTCCACAATAAGAGGAGCCTCCACACAAGAGGAGCCTCCACACAAGAGGAGCCTCCACAACAAGAGGAGCCTCCACAACAAGAGGAGCCTCCACGCAAGAGGAGCCTCCACACAAGAGGAGCCTCCACACAAGAGGAGCCTCCACACAAGAGGAGCCTCCACACAAGAGGAGCCTCCAAGGCAAGAGAAGCCTCCACAATAAGAGAAGCCTCCACAATAAGAGGAGCCTCCACACAAGAGGAGCCTCCACACAAGAGGAGCCTCCAAGGCAAGAGAAGCCTCCACAATAAGAGAAGCCTCCACAATAAGAGGAGCCTCCACACAAGAGGAGCCTCCACACAAGAGGAGCCTCCACACAAGAGGAGCCTCCACAACAAGAGGAGCCTCCATGCAAGAGGAGCACCGCAACGAGGAGCCTGCATCCAGCATCTAGGGAGTAGCCCCTGCTCGCCGCAATAGAGAGAAGCCAGTAGGCAGCAACCAAGACCCAGCACGGCATGAAACATACACACAAATAAAAAGGATGCAAAGGCAATCTGACAAATACATTATTTTTTTTAAAAAAGAGCGTAGTTTAAAAGCATTGAAAAGCATAAGCCCGCAGCAGCATCTCATAAAACAGGTCTCAAAAAAATGGTGCTGTGCTTTCCCTTCACTTCAATTGGCAAATTCAGTCTAATGGATTCTTCCTGACCATTTTGATTAACAGAAGATCAACTGTTACCCATTTGATTTTTTTTTTGCATTAATCATTTTTGGTAGTATATATACCTGCTCTTCATGGTAATGGTCTGTTTGAAGCCAGAGCAGTTCTTTTTGGCATGGCCAAGTTCTTTCACTGCTGGTGGCAGCTTGCCGGCATGGGAGAGGAGTTATTGAACACAGATGTCCTTTATGATTTGATTCTTAGCAAAATGAGGTAATGGAGTGCTCACTAAAGCATGGAATCTGTTACAGCTCTCCTGCTTCGCTTGGAGGAAGCATGGAAATAAGAAACGTCTTTTCTTTCTTCTTTTCATTTCTCACTAAGCTTGTTAGGAGAAGAAATGACATTAAGCAATTCTGTGTGTTGAATTTGTGCCTGCTTCCATATCTAGCAATATTTTCAGTTATAAAACCATTGACAAATTTCAGAAAAGGAAGCAAAGCATGTCATGTAATTATCAGATAGTTTTAACATTAGTGATTTCAACTATGTTTTCCTTAAAACTCCAAGATCTTATACCAAAATTAAAGTGCAGAATCATTAATTTATGGTTAGTCATTCAAGAATTGTCATTGTTTGTTGGCAAATTTTGCCAAGTTTGTAGGCAAAATGTTACATTAGCTTTAAGGATCATATTTTTAATTCTCTTTTACCTTTGAAAGTCTTGAATGTGTTTTCAGCAAAAATACTTTCTAAATGTCTTTTTGATGATTGTATCTGCTGTATTTGGCAGAAATGTGTCCTCTGATATGCCTCTAGAACTATGGGGGTAATCTTTCCACTAAAAGAAGCAGGAACATCATGCTTAGGAGGGATCTATGTTCTTTCCTGGGCTTCTCAACTTAGAAAGGATTTGGAGAAATACAGAGGAAGCCAAAATATCAATAGGAAGTTGAAAGGATCTGAGTTCAAATGCATACATACTTAGGAAAGAACAAGAGGCTAACAAAGTTGCCATATGAGGATGCAGACCAGTATTTGTCACTAATGATCTGAGTGATGCTACCAGTTCTTTCATGAAAAGTGGCCTCTTCCGCAAACAGGTCCATAGCAATGGCTTCCAGGAATAGTTCTAACACTTGCTCTGCCAGGCATTGTGATGGCAAAATGCAGGGCTAGACATCGTATCACAGTGTGTGTCCTACTCTGCCTGACCCTGGAATATGTGGGCCAGGCTTACTGGAAGGAGCTGGAAGCTTGTCTGTGGAATGTTCTTCCCATCATCAGATGTGTAACATTGTAAACAGGATTCAGTTCTCACCAAAGCCTCTGCTGTTCAGTCACTAAGCCGTGTTGGACTCTGTGACCCCACGGACTGGAGCATGCCAGGCTCCCCTGTTCTCCACTGTCTCCTGGAGTTTGCTCAAACTCATGTCCACTGGGTCGGGGATGCCATCCAACCATCTCATCCTCTGTTACCCCCTTCTCCTCCTGCCTTCAATTTTTCCCAGCATCAGGGTCTTTTCCAAAGAGTTGGCTTTCACATGGCCAAAGTATCAGCTTCATCATCAGTCTTTCCAATGAATATTCAAGGTTGATTTTCTTTAGGATTGATTTGTTTGATCCCCTTGCAACCAAGAGATTCTCAAAGCTCTTCTTTAGCACCACAGTTTGAAAGCATCAGTTCTTTGGTGGTCAGCCTTCTTTATGGTCCAACTCACATCTGTACATGAATATTGGAAAAATCATAGCTTTGACTCTATGGACCTTTGTTGGTAAAGTGATGTCTCTGCTTTTTAATATGCTGTCTAGTTTTGTTGAAACCGTTAACAATGTAAAACAGTATTTGATCAACCATGCTAGAAAAAGTACTCTTTTTATTTTCTTCTACAAAGAATAATACAACAACATTGTCAAATAAAGAAGCAATCAAAGAGTAAGCAGCAAAAACATGTATAAAGAACGCATAACAGAAGTGGTTCAATCAGTCATAGTAAGCATTATTTTCCTGAATGTTGGTGACATTTGTGTCATTTGTCAGCTTTTTAAGGTTTGCAATTTATTGGACTTTCTTTTTTTCAGTTTGAATTTTGTACCCAATTTCCTATTTATGTTTTAAAACTTCTTTTTCTTCAGAATGGCCCTCCAAATTGGGTAAGAGCCAGGATTCCCCAAACCTGGTTTGCTAACTAAGATTATGCTGTGCTAGCTTATAATGACATGGTCCAGATATGTTGTCTTTCTTGATGTGTGTGCAAAGGTTTGTAACACAGCCCAAGCTGGGCATTTTTCAAGCTTGTCTGGACAGCTCATCTGTTCTGTCAGTATCCTCACTGCCCAATTTTCCCTGAGTAAGTCTTGGGTTCTATAGAGCTCCTAATTAAGTAGCTCATCCAATACTTAGTCCTCAGTGTTGTCCAGAAGGATTCATTCAACACAATTTATAAGGAAGAAATAAATCTTATTAATTCAAATGGGTCTAAATAAATCTTCCTTGTTCTTAGAGACAATAACTGTGGATAAAATAAAGTGAGGAAGAATGTAAGGACTATCCATCCATTAATGAAAGGAGTAATCTTGTTTGCACTGGTTACTGGTGTGTTTCTGCTCAGTGTCACCTTAACTATTGCTTGAAATATATTCAACTACAACAACCACAACAAAATAGAGTACACCATTCATCAGCCAGCGGCTGTTTGCCCTCGGAACATCAGGGAGCCACAGTGCTTTGGTTTCCAGTGAGTAATTTCTCTTTGGGGCTTGGTGAGAACTCAGATTCCCTTGGTACAGATATCAATCTTAATTGAACAGACACGATAACAAAACACAGACAGTAGAACGGAGAGGCAAGGGCAGATAAATAGCTCTGCCTGAGTGAGTTTCAACTCAACCCTTGCTAAAGAGAAGCCAGTGAGACCACAATGGTGTCTTTGTCATGCACTTTGAGAGTGATGGAAATGCTGCTGTTTTCCCCTTGCCAGGCTTGGGAAGTCATGACCTCAAGTTAGAACTCCTAGTTCTCTGGTACTGGGCTGTGAGCTTGTTATTAGGACTGCCCCCTTCTCTTCACCTTTATGTCTAAGGCCTATTCAAAGTGTCCAACTGGCCCTCCCCACTTCTCTTTCCACTAAACAACCTAACTGAATTTCTTTTGACCATTATTGCTTCTTGCCTGTGTTGTGTTGGTTATCACAGTGCCTACCATTGGTTAGGTTCTCAAACATTTGTTGAGTTAATGGTCATGGTCACCTTACATTAGTGACAGCAAATGAAATCTGTTATTAATGTAATGATGAAAATGATGTGAAAGGAGCAAGAGTAGCAGGTACTAGGTACCACATATTAAATGCCAAAAGCTTTTCACATGCTGTCTATTTGAATCTTCACAGGAAGGTTTCAAGGTAGTTATCACTGTTTCTATGTAACATTTCAGAACACAGACTCAGAAATTTAATAATGTATCCAAAATTTTTAAAGCTTTTTGTTTGGGGGATGGGTGGTGGGATGGGGAATCTAAACATCACATTATTTTTGCATTCATTTTCTATAGAACAAAATTATCTTTTGTATATAATGTAAATTTTGTTGATTTTCAGTCACTAAGTCATAGCTGGCCCTTTGTGACCCCATGGACTATAGCCCATCAGGCTCCTCTGTCCATGGGATTCTCCAGGCAAGAATACTAGAGTGAGTTGCCTTGTCCTTCTCCAGGGCATTTTACTAATCCAGGGATTGAACCTGCATCTCTTGCATCTCCTGAATTGGCAGGCAGATTCTTTACCACTGAGTCACCAGTGAAGCTACCATCACATAAGTATACTGTGTTTAATATATCATACATGCATATGTATGTATGTATATGAATCTATCATCTGTTTCTCTTAACCATGACATAAGTTCAGTGAAGGCAGAGATGGCTCCTATATCATATTTTCAAGTATTTATGAAATCTAATAGTTTAGTAAATTCATCACTGGACCTTTGTTTTCTCTCAAACAGTCTTTCTGAGCATTTTATCTGGTGGATACTTGAGATTAGCAGAATGTACAGGTGCCTTGATTTAAGGCAGATTAGCTCAATTGGATTGAAAGAATTTAATGTCAAGTGTTTAATGTCCAATACTGTGCAAAAAGACATCAGAATAGAAGTGTAGATACTCCTCTCCAGTGGGAAAGTAGACATAGATTTACTTTGCAGTTGGAAAGAATGGACTCATTAAATGGTGATAGCTTTGCAGTTGACTATCTACCAGTGTACTCAATGGTTAGGTTCTTCAAAAGTATCTTTGTTTTACCATAAGTTTCCCTGAAAATGAAACCTGAGTAAAAAGCCTGAATGCAGGTGGTTTATTTGGAATACGGTCTAGGAGCAGAAGTGAGGAAGAAAGGGAATAAACAGAGAAGGAAAGACAATACACTGAAGCTAATGCAATGGCTACTATGATGGGTGATTTTTTGCTTAATCCTTTGGGATAAAATATGTCTAAGACCTACTCACCTGATTGGAGAAAGAAGAAACCTGTATCCATGAGCTTGCCTTTCCACTGGTCAAGGATGGCCTCCATGTTGTTAAACCCCCTGCTTCTGGATTGTGATATGATGAAGCAGGAGTGAGTTTGTGTGGGCAGGGGAGAGGAAGGAGCTTTCCAGTGGTTAAAAAAAAAAACACAAAAAAACAAAAAAACCCCCACAAACCTAGGTGTTTGCAGCAGTGGCTGGAATGGGAGCTGAAGCTGAGAGGATTTTAGTTGTATTTAAGAAGTATAGGTTAACACTTGGGCAATTAAAAATGCTTTCATCAAGATTGATTTTATCAACATTTAAGAGATGAAGAAAAATAGGATATATTGAGTAGGCTAAAGCATGTTCTGTTTTTATCATTACATGAACAAGAGCAGGACAAGGGGATGACAGAGAACAAGATGGTTGGATGGCGTCACTGATTCACTGGACATGAGTTTGAGTAAACTCTGGGAATTGTTGATGGGCAGGGAAGCCTGGCGTGCTGCAGTCCATGGGGTCGCAAAGCGTTGGACACGACTGAGCAACTGAACTGAACTGAACTTATAAAGCAGAATGATACTCACAGGCTCAGAGAATGAATTTATGATTTCCGGGGGGAAAGATGGAGGGAAGGGATAGTTATGGAGTTTGGGGTGGTCATGTGCACATGCTGTATTTAAAATGGATAACCAGCAAGGACCTACTGTATAGCACCTGGAACTCTGCTCTATATTTTGTGGCAGCCTGGATGGGAGGGGAATTTGGAGGAGAAGAGATACATGTATATGTATGGCTGAGTCTCTTCACTGTTTACCTGAAACTAGAACAGCATTGTTTGTTAATCGGCTATACCCTATTACAAAATAAAAAGTAAAAAATAAGATCCAGTACAGCCAAAATAAATAATAAAACTTAAAAATAAATGAATCCAACTGCTTTCAACTTTTAAAAGATATAATATTATAAACTATCAGAAGAAAAAGCAAGATTGACTTCAAAGAAATAGCAATTAGATAAATGGTAGATTTAAGATACAGAAGAGTAGATATGGGAAGAAAGTAAAGTAATATCGTCCAACTCTTGAGGGAAGTTTATTTTTAGCCTGGGATTTTATACCCAGTTATCATTACAGAAGGTGTGAAAATGACATTCTTAGGTGTACAAAAACCAACATCTAAACCCTCAGTTAAAGAACTATTAAAGGACAAATGTCACCAACGAGAAGGAATAGGATAATATCATGACACAGATACTGATAAAATTTAATTAATGAACATAAAAGTGCTAATCACCTAACTCTTTTTTACACAAAAAGAAATTATAAAATTCAATTCAAAATTCAAAAACAGATCAGGAGTGTGAATGTATACTAAAGTTCTTGTAATCTGGGAGAAGGATAGAAATACTGAAGAACTGTACATTTCCTAAGAAAAATTTGGGAATTCCAGACCAAAATGGCAGCACAGAAGTCTCCTGAAATTTCCTCCAAATGGATGCACCAAGCTACACATGGAGCAGTTCCCTCCGAGAGACATCACCAACCCACTGAGTGATTTCAATACTTGGATGACTGAAGATACCCACGTTGATGTTTCAGAGAGGTAGACACACTCTCACCATAAAATAAACTCCCAGCAGAGCACCGTACAATCAGGGGATTTCCCAAATCTAGCCTCTCTCTGAGGAGCAAACCATATACCTGGCGTGCCAGCTTCTAAGGCTGCCACCGGCGGGCTGCCACCTAGACCGTCAGCGGCCACGTAGCTTATAGTCTGGAATGGGCTTTCATGAGCCCCCCCCTCCCTCTCCCCTAGCCCCAGACTCTAGTGAACCAAGATTTCACTTGTTTTGGTTGTCCCCCAGAGCTCATTGCAGAGGGTGAAGGCAAAACCTTCCATGTCCTAGTCTTTCCCTGGAAGAGGTTTGACTACATACTTTCCAAGCTGCTGACTGAGGATCAGTTATCTGATGAGCATGCACCTGAGAAATGAAACATTTCATGCCATATCAGTAGACAAGGGGGTCACAGTCATCAGAGATTGCAGCCCTCCAGCGTGAGCTGGTGAGCTCTGAAGGACCCCAGGAAGGAAAGGAACACCTGCCATCTAGCAGCTACAGGCCACTTGATACACTGACTCCCAGGGAAGCTCCAGATGTGAAAAGCATAGGCACTGGCCCCAGAGAACTGCGGTGCACAGCAGAGAAATGGTTTCAGTGAGCCCAGATCTTGCATCTTCCCATACATAGGGAAGGGCTGAATTCCTTACCTTGGGTTGTCCGGTTTTCTCTAAATAACAATAGTCTTGATGTTCAAGCTACTTGTCCTTTGTTGCAAAACTTCTGTATAACCTGGCTTCTCCCCTCACCTCCTCAGAGCAGTTTTCTTAGGGTTACCTGAGATGCTGTCTCCTAGCCTTGAAGTCCAAAAAATTCACACTAAATAAAACATAACTCATAGATTACGAATATTTTTTAAGTTGACAAATCCTACCTGGATGTGGCTGAAATGAGCCAGAGGGCACTTACTTTGCCTTCTCCGTCTGACTTGCTCCAATAGAACTATCAGCAGCATCTCCCTGGAAGGAGCTTGTCCACACAACTAGCACCCAACTTTCACAGCTGCCATCCAAAGGATGAGTCCCCAAACCACCTAGCTGTGACAGCCGATGGAGTGTTAAATAATAAAAATTCAATTGAGCAAACTTGAAGATCCAATTGGTTCTATGAAATGGTTCATGCATCAAGAAACATCCCATTTAGCAAGAGAAAGGAGCTCTCCAAATTGAGCAGCAGAAAAGGCAAGGTTTTCAAAGGCAAAGAGGGAGCAAAGAAAAAGGAAAAAAAAAAAAAAGGCAAACTGTTAGCAAAGAACCCATTGTTTAGGGAGGTTCTCCCTTCTAATAGGAACAGAACAATGGACTGTTCCCAGGGCTGACCAGAAAATTCCAGGTTGGCCAGTTAAAGGTTACACTTCTGGGAAAGTAATTAAATTAGATATTAAGTCTTGGTCTGCTGCCATGAGACCTAACACAAGTGACTTCATTTTGGGCCCATTTCCTTTTCAACAGTTCCTCCCGTTTGATCAGTGTCTCAGCTTAACTGAGAGATGTGATCAAAATTTCAGGCGCTAGTGCCATTCTTGGCTGCTGCTCTGTAATTCTTGCAGCTTTTGTGAAACTTGGTTGATCCTTTTTTTGGTATTTGTAGGTCATGACCTTTTGTTGTTGTTGTTTGATCTCTGTTATATTTACAGTCCACGCCTTTAAGTTCACAAATTTCAAGTCGGCTATCCTTTTTATTCCTTTTCAGAAATTCTGGTCTTAGATCATTTGCTTGGTTATTTAGTAACTGCAAACATCCATGTAAAGCCTTTGAGAGAACTCAGTGCACCACGGAAATTATTATGATTATTATAAGCAGGATAATTCCCAATGTTTGGAGTGCACTTTGGAGCCATGGTCCCTCAGACCTAAATCAATCAAAATAAAATAAGTCAGAGAAAGACTCTGTGGAAGGGTCACCTTTTTAAGCCAAGTGCCTAGCTTGGAGAGTGAATGTAACACTGAGTTTCAGTGTCCCTGGAAATGTTAATCTTGGTGCAGCAGGTGGTGTTGGCCACAGCACAGCTAGCTCCTTGCTCAGCTAAAACATAACCGAGGGCTATCCTATTACAGCTGTGGTTTTCCCAGTAGTCATGTACAAGATGAGAGAGTTGGACCATAAAGAAGACTGTGTGCTGAAGAATTCATGCTTTGGAGTTGTGATGTTGGAGAAGACTCTTGAGAGTCCCTTGACTGCAAATCAGTCAGTCCTAAAGGAAATAGACCCTGATTATTCACTGGAGGTCCAATATTTTGGCCACTTGATGCAAAGAGTCAACTCATTGGAAAAGACCCTGATGCTGGGAAAGATTGAAGGCAGGAGGAGAAGGGGGTGACAGAGGATAAGATGGCTGGATAGCATCATAGACTCAATGGGCATGAGTTTGAGCAAGCTCCAGGAGATAGTGAAGGACAGAGGGGACTGGTACGCTGGAGTCCATGGGGTTGCAAAGAGTCATATATGACTTAGCGACTGAAGAACAAATTCTATTATAGGACTTCCCTCGTAGCTCATCGGTAAGGAATCCACCTGCCAATGCACAAAATGCGGATTCAAATCCTGGGTAGGGAAGGATATTTGGAGAAGGAAATGGCAACTCACTCCAGTATTCTTGCCTGGGAAATTGCTCGGACAGAGGAGCCTGGTGGGCTATAACCCGTGGAGTTGCCAAAGAGTTGGACATGACTCAGCAGCTAAGCAATAGCAACATCCTATTATCAAGAACAGCTTTAAAAAATATGTATCTATTTGGCTGTGTTGAGCCTTAGTCATGGTACACGGGACCTTTACTGGTTATCTGGGATCTTTTGTTGGAGTGCACAGATTCTCTAGGTGTGGTGCACATGCTCGTAGTTATGGCTCGGGCTTAGTTACTCAGCAGCATGTGGGATCTTAGTTACCTGACCAGGTGTCGAACCCAGGTCCCCTGCATTGCAGGGAGGATTCTTAACCAGCAGACCACCAGGAAGTCCTTTAAGAACAAGTTTAACCAGAGAGTCTAAGGATCTTTTGGGGGGCAGATATTGTCCCAGCAGCAAAATCTTCAATATTTCCAAAAGTAAGAAAAGGTTTCTGATCACATTCTCATTTCCATTTACTGCTTGAAGGTCCTTTCTAACAGTTTCTTCACCAGATTAGGGGTATCAGAGGAAGCCTTCAACTCACCCAGAAAACATGCATAATATTAATACAACAAGACTATATTGTTGTAATAATAATTGTTGTAATAATAATACAACAAGACCCACACTAGATGGCAACTGAAAGAAGTTCAGCTGCAGATGTTCCAAGAACCCAGAGGGAGGAATTCTGAGCTCCCAGGGCACAAAAATAGTTTCCTAGGATTATGTACCTAAACAGTCAGACTTTCTTGGTAAACTATTTTTGCAGCTTTATAGAAGTCTTGCCACCAATGGTGGTGGTGGTGGTTTAGTTGATAAGTCATGTCCTACTCTTGTGACCCCATGCACTGTAACCTGCCAAGCTCCTCTGTCCATGGAATTTTCCAGGCAAGAATACTGGAATGAGTTGCCGTTCTCTTCTCCAGAGGATCTTCCCAACCCAGGGGTCAAACTCAGGTCTCCTGCATTGCAAGTGGTCTCCTGAATTGCCAGTGGATTCTTTACTGACTGAATCACCAGGGAAGCCCTTTTCCCACCAATGCTTAGTCATAATTTGAATCATCTTAAATGCATCTTTATGGATGCAAAAAAAAAAAGGTATTTACTAGGGAACAGGGAAGAAGAACCAAACAGCTGTCTTGGGTTTCTTATAAACCCACCTGTTCATTTAATTTATAACCATTATTTGCCCACTTTAATTTCTCTGAGCAGACAGCTACCATGGTACAAGGACATTAGGATGCAAAAATCTGACAATGAGGGGTTATTTTTTGTAGAAACAGAATGGACTTCGTCCATGTCATAGCTTTTACAGATTCTGTTCATTTCCTTTTTGTGTAAGTTGACTAGAGCACGTCCCTGGCATTTGGGTTTAGTCTTCTAGTGTAAACAATTTTATACCACAATTTCACAAGGTAAGAGAATAGCAATAAGAAGTTCACTTACTTGTTGCTCATTTTTGATTGGACTTGATTGGACTTAAGCTCTTTGTTTCCATAACATCCTAAAGTCATGGATTGTTCATATAAACATGAACATTAACAGTTTACCCTTTTGATAAGTGACAAGCTTTGGTCAAGGCATAGGCCTCTGCTTGTTGGTTTGCTTTAGTTTGTGGGAGATTCTCCCTTTTTAAGCAGTTTATATCAGATAGTAACGGTATAGCCAGCTTGGAAATTCCTTTTCTCATTTTTACAATATGACCCATGAACAAATAAAATGAGGGCAGGAGTAGTTAAAAGGGTGTCTCATATCAGGACCGGTGTCATGAAATGGGACATTATGACCTCATAGTCATGGGGCTTGCCTTCCTCCAGTAGAGGTGGTAATGTGGCTGGATTAAGCTGATTGCCAGAGGAGACTAGTGGGCTGCCACTTACGGGGTCGCAGAGTCGGACACAACTGAAGTGACTTAGCAGCAGCAGCAGCAGCATGTTTAGAATGCAGATTAGGTGGTGAAAGCAGAAAGGTCTCAGAGCAGGTTACTCTGATCCCAGAGAGATACTGAGTTAATTCAGATTTAAAACTCTGGAGAGCATGTGGGGTTCATAAGTTTAAATTGCAGAGGCTCTTGCCAGATTTTGCAGCTGTGGCTCTAGCCTTAAGGCAGTTGGGATGGGCACGAGCAACCGAATCAATGGTGTGCTCTAACAGGCGCTAGACTCAGGCTTATTGCCGTGTTCTCATGTGAGCGTTCCCAGGGCCTGGTTATCTTTTTCATGTACAAATATGGTGAAATTGTTCAAATTTATCTTTTATGTTTGGCTGTGCTGGGTCCTGTTGCTGCTCGAGGGCTTCCTCTGGTTGTGGTACGCGGGCTCCTCGTTGCAGTGGCTCCTCCTGTTGCAGAGCCCAGGCTCGAGGGTGCTCGGGCTCAGTGGCTGAGGTGTAGGGGCTTAGCTGCCTGATGTGGGCTCTCCCCCGGCCAGGGACCGGATCCATGTGCCTTCTTAACCACCAGTGGGTTCTTAACCACTGGACCACCAGGGGAAGCCCCAGTTCAGTTCAGTCACTCAGTCGTGTCTGACTCTTTGCAACTCCATGAATCGCAGCACGCCAGGCCTCCCTGTCCATCACCAACTCCTGGAGTTTACCCAAACTCATGTCCATTGAGTCAGTGATGCCATCCAGCCATCTCATCCTCTGTCGTCCCCTTCTCCTCCTGCCTTCAATCTTTCCCAGCATCAGAGTCTTTTCAAATGAGTCAGCTCTGCGAGTCAGGTGGTCAAAGTATTGGAGTTTCAGCTTCAACGTCAGTCCTGGTGAAAGGCTTTGAATAGTTCGGCAGCCCTAGGGCAGATGGCTCTTGTGGTGCTTGTTCTAGTCTTGTAAAGGCCTACTCATGTTTATCTTCCCATGGAAGAGGTTCAAGGACTGGAATTTTAATAAGTTCATAGACTGGGGAAGTCAACAGAGGAAACATTTAGAAACCCATAGTGTGCAGTTGTCAGTCTAGCCTTGCCTAGAAATCTGTGGAGCTGAGGCTGTCATTCACTTGTGGGCCTAGGAAGTTCTTCAGTGAGTTTAACCATTTTTGGAGATAGCTCTTGGATTATTCCTTAAGTAATGAACAGTGTCCAATTTGCTGTTGTCCTGTTGCTCAGTCATGTCTGACTCTTTGCAACCCCATAGACTGCACAGCACACTTGCAGTTTCCCTGTCCCTCACTATCACCCAGAGTTTGCCCAAGTTCATCTCCATTGACTCAGTGATGCCTTTCAATCATTTCATCCTCTGCCGCCCTCTTCTCCTTTTGCCTTCAATCTTTTCCAGCATCAGAATCTTTTCCAATGTGTTGGCTGTTCACTGTAATTTCTCTTTAGATATTTTATGTCCCTTCTCAGCTAACTATTGCAGCAAACAAATGAAATCTTTTATGAATGCCTCTTTGGTCCCTGAGCCCAGGATGAGATCATCTACATATTATAAAAGGGCTGGGTTCCCAGGGAACTGGCGGGTGCTTAGATCTTGAGGAGCACTTGGAAGAAATAAGAAAGGCCTCAGGAAACTTGAGGCAGGACTGTCCAGCTACACTGTTAATTGTCTCAAGTAAAGGCAAATAGATACTAGCTGTTTGGGTTTACAGGAATGCTGAAAAAGGCAGGAAAGGGTCTGAAACACTCAACCATTTTGAGTCAGATAGAACTCGTAATAAGAGTATTCAAGTTTGGAACAACTGGGAAATGGGGAATGACATCTTGTTAATGGCTGTTAAGACCTAGACAAATCACCATCCCCATGGGGCTGACATGATATGACAAATCACACTTAAGGCCTCCAGACTGGAGAAATCAGTGTGTTAGGGAAACTGGTCATGAAATGAATAGGTCTTTTACTATTGGTGTGAGCCCTTGCAGACCTCAGATTTTAACGGGGAGGTTTAGTCAGATTTATTGGAATTTTGGAGGCGTCCCAGGTGCTGCATTGGTAAAGAATCCATCTGCCAATGCAGGAGATGCAGGAGACTTGGGTTGGATCCCTGAGTCAGGAAGATCCCCTGCAGAAGGAAATGGCAACCCCCTCCAGTACTCTTGCCTGGAGAATTCCAAGAACAGAGGAGCCTGGTGGGCTACAGTCCATGGGGTTGCAAAGAGTCAGACATGACTGAGGGACTCACCCTTTGACTTTCATAATTTCTGACCTTTTCATTCTCCCAATGTCAGCATTAAAGGTAGCCCATGGATTTTCAAATGCCTCAGTTAAATTTACTGTAATTCTTCCTCTTCTACATGAAGGAAATATTGTAAAGAACATAAAAGACCAGATTCAAGTTGTTCAGCAAATTCTAAGGTGAGGCCTCCATTAGAAGTGAAATGTATTAGCTTTTTTAATTTAGAAAGGAGATCTCTACTTCACAGATTGACGGGGGCTGTGTCACATAGCAAAAAAAGAATTCTTTTCAATAAAAGGTCCCAGGCTCATTTGCATTGGTTCAGATAGAAATCCTCTCTGAACTCGATTCAATACCTCCAAAATGGAAAACTTTAGTTTCACTCTGAGACATCTGTTGTTTTATGAGAGTGAGGTTTAAAGTAGAAAGTATGGCTCGAGTATCTACCAGAATTTGGAAAGATTTTTCGATTAATTTTAATTTTAGTTTCTCCTTGGCTGTTTAAGGGTATTACTGGTAGCTGTTTACTAGAGGGTCCCAGGGAGCCCCATCAGTCCTGGGAGGGTCCCACAAGGGGGCTTTCCCTTGAGGAATTTTGAGTGGGTATTGAGGGATTTGTATGGGACGGAAGAGGACAGTTTTTTCTCCAGTGCCCTAATTGTTTACATGTGAGACACTGGACTCTGGTTCAGTCGTTGTTGCTTTAATTTTATTTGTTGGGCTGTAGCAGGTCTTAGTTGTGGCATGTGGGATCTGGTTCCCTGACCAGGGATGGAACCGGGCCGTCCCTGGTAGCATGGAGTTTCAGTCACTGAACCACCAGGGAACACCCTGGGTCAAATTTTGATGATGGGCCTGTAAGGGGGCGCAATGAGGGAGGTCTAGATATTATTTGAGGTCTCTAGCCTTGGAGCTGTTGCAATTGTAAGGCCATTAGTTTGATGAATCCTTATTTACAATCTTGGTCCAAAGTCCTTTCAAACTCCTCAGCTGTGGTCATGGGTTCAGTCAGGCCAGTGGCCTCCAATTCTATTTTCTGCCTTTTTACCTGCCAATTAACATCAAATTCCATTCATTTACAAATAGGGCAACTAGAGCAGGTTGGGTGACCTTACTTACTGTATGGAACCCAGAGTATGGTAGGAGGAGCCCTTCCAAATGGGTTCTAAAGTCTGCCATGGTTTGTCTTTCTTTTGTTTGCGTGTTTGAGTAATAGACCAAGCAATGTGAGCAAGGAAGACTCTAGGCATGGTTTTCAAAAGATCAGTTGCTATTTTGGGAGCTTTTTCTGGTTGTTACGGAACCATGTTGGAGATTGAACATCTTGACTACCATCCTCTGGATAATTCTATCCTGCTTCCCACATCCATTTTTGGGCTTCACCAGGTCCTATCAACATTTGCATAAGCAATGTTCTGGAAACCGGGGATCATAAGCCCTGGTAAGAGTTCTGTAAAGTGAAAAAGTTAGTCACTCTGTCATGTCCAGTTCTTTAGAACCTTATGGTCTGTAGCCTGCCAGGTTGTCCGTGGAATTCTCAGGCATGAATACTGGAGCAGGTAGCCATTCCTGTCTCCAGGGCATCTTCCCAACCCGGAGATTGAACCTGGGTCTCCTTCATTGCAGGCAGATTCTTTACCTTTTGAAGCTCTGATAAGGATTCTAAATTTTTTGAAAAACTTTTGTGGATCCTCCCTGGGTTTAGGAATTTCTTTAACAATGACTCTTAGTTCTGTCTCTGACCAAGGAGTGAAAGTTATCTGAGAAGGATTGCCTATAATCTTGGGTGGTTTTATTTTTAAAAGTAACACTTTAACAGTCTCTTGAGAGTGGAAAGGCAGTTCAGATAATTAGTAAAATGTCCTGGGTACTCAGGCAAAGAAGGAGAGACAGGGGCTATAGAAGTCACATCATTCCTATCGTCTTTTGTTTTGGGTATCTCTTGTGTATTTAAATTTTCATTAGCTTTCTGTAAGGAGTCTTTTAATGAAGTTATTTGGGAATCTTGGCATCTTTTGGAGGCTTCTGCATACCAATTAAAATAGGCATCCTTTTCAATTTGTTTAATTTGGGAACCATTCTTAAATGAATGATCTTGCCTAATTAGAATGTTTCCCATAATGCCTATTGTAATTTTATGCTGCTCTTAAAGAGATGTTGCCATTTTTGTAGATGTTCATAGCTCCTGGGGCCATAGTTTTTAGGCATAAAATAAACAGATATGTTGGAAGGTTGCACACTTGACCCTTTAGAATTTAAGGTTCCCATTGACTTAGACTTTGAGTTTCTTGGAGATGAAAGCCTAAAAGGGATGGACTTCTGGGTTATGAATTGTGCATGTTTTACAGTTTACATTGTTGCAAGGAAATTTTCTTGAGGTTGGTAGGCAACCTACTATCAATCTAACCCATTCTGAGTTTAACCTACCCTAACACAAGAGTCTTGGAATTAGGCAGAAAACAGTCTAACTGCCTTTCAAATCTTGACTTTTGCCAGCCACCAATTTTTGTGGATTTTTGACTTGTGAGCTGTTGACAATAGCCTTTGTTTACATAAGACAAGACAAATGTGTACCTTAACACACTGGCAGTAAGCAAAAGATGTTACTGCAGACTGACCAAGACAAGGTCATGCCCACTGCCAACAATTCAAATGCATGATGGACTAAACCAACAGACTCCAGGAAATAGAGACTGTGGACTAGAACTGGGCAGAGGGATTCCAAACAACTGGGGAGCTGCGGATGGAGCTGAGGGCCAGGGACTCAATTTAGAGATGGAACACTGGTTTGCCACTCCAGTTGACCCATTAAGCCCTGGACTGGAAAGCCTGTTCTTGACCTGTTCTTCACTATCTCCCAGAGTTTGCTCAGGGTCTTAACCCAAAGACAGTGGAGCTCAGAACCAAGAGAGAAGTCCCCATGACCCTTGGAAATGGTGACAAAGAGTGTATTCAAAAGAGTTTGTAGGTACCTATGTGTCACATTGTTCCTGAAGCCATAGGAAGTCTTCTTCAACCCCAACACTGCCAACAAATCTGTTAAATAACAAAAATTCCACTGAATAAATATGAAGGTTTAATATCCATTGAGGACTGATGCTGAAGCTGAAACTCCAATACTTTGGTCACCTGATGCGAAGAACTTACCCATTTGAAAAGACCCTGATGCTGGAAAAGATTGAAGGTGGGAGGAGAAGGGGACGAGAGAGGATGAGATGGTTGGATGGCATCACAGACTCAATGGACAAGAGTTTGAGCAAACTCCATGAGTTGGTGATGGACAGGGAGGCCTGATGTGCTGCAGTCCATGGGCTCACAAAGAGCTAAATACATCTTAGTGACTGAACAACCACAAATTGGTTCTATTAAATGATTCGCAAGCTGGGAAGCATCTGTCTGTGGCTAGAAAGAGCTCCACTGAACTGCTGAAAAGGAAAGGTTTGTAAAGGCAAGGAGGGAGCAAAAAAGGAAACTATTAGCAAAGAATGCATTGCTTTAGGCAAGTTAACCCTCCTAAGCAGAAAGGAAGGGATTTATCAACAGATTTCCTAGGGCTGACCAGGAAATTCCAGGCTGGTAGTTAAAGGTCACATTCCTTGGGAAGTAATTAGGTTAGGTGTTAAGTCTGGTCTGCTGCCAGTGGCAGGGATACCTCACACTAGGGACTCCACTTGGGGACTATTGTTTCCTCTTTAACAGATGCTTGTACACACAGCTCCACAGGTCTATAGCAAACAGAACAGTGATTTTTTGTTTTATTAATTTTTATTGGGTTATAGTCACTTTACAATGCTGTGTTCATTTCTGTTATACAGCAAAGTGAATCAGTTATATGCATACATATATCCCCTCTTTTGGATTTCCTTCCCAATTAGGTCACCACAGAGCATTGACTAGAGATCCCTGTACTATACAGTATGCTCGCTCTTTTTTTTTTGAAAGTGACTCAATCGTGTCCGACTCTTTGTGACCCCATGGAATTCTCCAGGCCAGAATACTGGAGAGGGTAGCCTTTCCCTTCTCTAGGGGATCTTCCCAACCCAGGGATGGAACCTAGGTCTCCCACATTGCAGGCAGATTCTTTACCAGCTGAGCCACAAGGGAAGCCCAAGAATACTGGAGTGGGTAGCCTACATCTTCTCCAGGGGATTGTCCCCACCCAGGAATTGAACTGTGGTCTCCTGCATTACAGGTGGGTTCTTTACCAACTGAGCTATCAGGGAGTTATCTATTTTATACATAGTATCAATGGTGTATACACATCAATCCCAATCCCCCAGTTCATCCTGCCCCTCAAGATAACAATTTTTAAATGGGTGTAGGAGTCTACCCCTCCCTTATCTTCCATGGTGATGAGAACTCAGGTTTTATCCTTAACTTATTATATAGAACATGCATGCTAAGTCACTTGAGTCATGTCCAACTCTTTGAGAGGCCACAGACTATAGCCTGCCAGGCTCCTCTGTCCATTGGATTTTCCAGGCAAGAGTACTGGAGTGGGTTGCCACACCCTCCTTTAGGGGATCTTCCCAACCCAGGGATTGAACCCAGGTCTCCCTCATTGCAAGCGGATTCTTTACCAGCTGAGCCACAAGGGAAGCCCCAGAATATATGGAAGTGTTAGTTATATTTCTCATTCTTACTCTTATTTTAGCTCCTACTTGAACTGAGTCTTTTGTTTCACACTAAAGATTCGGTTAGCTTAGGTAGCCAGTACAGGGAAAAAAGCCCCAGAATATACAGAAGTGTTAATTATATTTCTCGTGATGTACATTACATTTCTAGTATTTATTTAGTCATTGGAAGTTTGCATCTTTTAACTGCCCCCATCAAATTCCCTTTCCTCCGTCAATCCCCTCCTGCCTCTGGTAATCATAAATCTGATCTCTTTTTCCATGAGTTTGTTTGCTTTTGAACCATAACTGACCTGCACCAAGATGTCAGTTCATGCCATGCAACATAGTGATTAGATATTTCTATGCATTTTGAACTGATCACTGTAAGTCTAGTTACTGCATGTCACCTTCCAAAGATGTTACATATTTATTGACTATATAACCCAGATTGTACATTTCATATCAGTGACTTATTTATTTTGTAGACAGAATTTGTAATTTTTAATCTTCCTCACCTACTCCTGTCCCTCCCCTACTCTCCTCCCCTTGGCTGAAGCTGCAAGGTGTCTCAGAGCTGGTACTGGTCTGCTTTGGGAAGGGCTCGGCCTGGGAGTTCCCAGGGCTGGATTTCACCTTGGTAGGGGGTGGAGGTAGGACTCAGGGGTCCTGGGGCACGTGCTGGCCTGCTGGTGGGCAGACTGGGCCCTGCCATGGCAGGCTGCAGGGCTGCAGTAGTCCCAGGAGGGCATCCTCTGACGGGGGCCCAAGGACTCTCAGCTGTGTCTGCTTCCTAATGGGTGGAGCTGGGGCTGGGGCCTCTGGCTGCAGGGCTCCAGGTCTCATAAGTTAGGGCCTGTATACCGG
The DNA here is from genome assembly GCF_023699985.2 of Odocoileus virginianus. NCBI lineage: Eukaryota > Metazoa > Chordata > Mammalia > Artiodactyla > Cervidae > Odocoileus > Odocoileus virginianus. The sequence goes on along the minus strand of NC_069701.1, from coordinate 6,695,081 downwards.
TGTTTGGGGCAGGTCCTGGGCTCTCTAGTGGGCCCTGTGCTGGGTGTCTGTGGGCTCAACGAGTCTTCAAGCAGCCTGCCTTCTGGTGGGTGGGGCTGTGTCCCCACTTGGCTTGCTGCTTGGCGTGAGGCATGCCAGTTCTGGTATTGGCAGGCCGGTTGTCAGGTCTGGGTCCTGGTGTTACTAAGCTAGAGGGAGGACTGTGAAATGTTGCTGGCTAGCCCCACTGCCTTTGTGGTAGATGTACTCCCCCAAATGGCTGCCATCAAGCTCTTTGCCCCCAGGGTGTGTTCCAGTCACCCACTGCCACTGTGGCAGGGCTCACCAAGATCAGCAGCTGGGTCTGACCCAGGCTTCTTTTAAATTACCGCTGCTGCCCTAGGTTCCAGAGCATGTGAAATTTCATGTGAGCCCTTAAGAGTAGAGTCTATATTACCCACAGGCCTCTGACTCTGCAGGAAGGAAGCCCCACTTGCTTTCAAAGACAAACATCTTGGGGGGTCATCTTCCCCGGGCAGGACCCCAGTGTTGGGGTGCCAGGTGTGGAGCTCACATCTCCTGTTCTTTGGGGAGGACTTCTGCAATTATAATTAATTCTTGCTTTGTGGATCGCCCACCTAGAGGCATGGGTATCAACTATACCGTGTCTCTTTTCCTCCTACCTGGCTTGGTTTTGTTTCTTCTTTATCTCTTTGGTTGTGAAAGACATTTTCTGCTAGATTCTGGTCTTGTTCATCAATAATTTCTCTATAAACAGTCATAATTTTGGTGTGTTTATGGGAGGAAGTGAACTCAGGGTCTTCCTACTCTACCATTTTATCCACGCCTTCAGGAAACACATTTTATTAGTTAACCAAATTCCAGCATTTATCCATTTTACTTTAAGCCTGTGAGTCTTTACCTTGTGACCATAATTAATGTGACCACATAACTTATCATCCATATTGGAACACTTTTGAGAATGAAAGCTGATGCGAAAGTGAATGTGCCAGTTGCTCAGTTGTGTTCAACTCTTTGTGACCTCAGAAACTATAACCTTCCAGGCTCTTCTGTCCGTGGAGTTCTCCAGGCATGAATACTGGAGTGGGTAGCCATTCCCTTCTCAGACCCAGGCATCAAACCCAAGCCTTCGGCATTGCAGGCAGATTCTTTACGATCCAAGCCGCCAGGGAAGACTGATATAGTGAATAACAAAGCTAGGAGACAAGGCATAAACCAGGCATGTCCTGAGCAAATCCGGACACACGAACTCTGATGAGTACAGAAAGTTTTCCTCCATTTGAACTTGTTGTGGAAATTGATCCCTCCTTCCCTAATCATTCTTCAGACCCTCTTCCACATCATATCTGGCATATCTGAATTTGCAGAAGTTTCGCAGCTCAATTATTTCGCTATGTCCTTTATAATGGCAAAATACCATTTTCACACCTGTGATTTTCTAGAAACATTACATTTTTCAAGCATAGTGAAACAGTTCCAGATGACCGATCCAGTTTCATGTAGTCATCAGAAGACAAAATAGGACTGTAACAAGGTTTTTCATTTCCTATTGACATAATCATTTCTAAATATTTTCTAGGCAACAGCTTTATCTATACAAATGAAAATAAGGTACTTTTTTGATGAACATAATAATGCCCCTCACCTTTTCATAAGCTCCATCTGTCTCTTAATTCAAACAACAACAAAAAAGAAGATTGATCTAGTCACTCACAAGCCAATGAATATACTGCTTTGAGTCAATTCCTCACGTATAGTTCAATCAGCTTTGATCAGGTTGAGGATGGGGACAATTTATTATATGGTCCGCTGTCCACTCAGCTACTGATTTGTACATTTACTGACTGCCTTCTTGAATAAGACCTACTTTCTTTTCTCCTAAAACTTGGGCATGGTTTACAATGTACAAATTCAACTTGGAGTGAAATCTTAAACTATATTTTGACTTAGGGAGCTTGGAATGATTTCATTCCTGGCTAGCAGTGATTCCTCATTTTGACCTGTCAGATAAAAGTCTAAATACATTAGTTGACAGCAAGGCTTTCAGCTGAATCCTAGCTACCCAAATAAGTTTCTTTCCTCTCAGTGTGAATTCAAATAGCAATCATAATCACAATCATAATAATAATGAAAAATCCATCTCTCTAGGTAAGGATTCTGAACCCCGTGGTTTGTATCCCCTGTCTTCCCACCGATACTTACACTAGGGGACCATTTCATCTTTTCTTATGCTTCTTAAATTTCCCAAGCTCCTATGGCTTAGAAAACAGGAGAAACATCTCTCTGTGTGAATGGAATGAAGGCAAAATTCAGTTTTATCTTCCATTGTGTTATCTTTCCAGATTTTGTTTGGTAAAACCCTCCAAGTTCCTAGGACCTGCTGAGCCCAATCGAGCAGATACCTGTAGTGGATAATGACTATCCCTCAGCACAGCAAAGGTGTTATTTCACATCTCTGTTAAAGAGCCACCAGGAGATGCAGGAAGTTTCTTGACTTTTTCTCTTTTTCTTTGTCTTTCAGCTCCACTAATTAGTTGCTGCCTATCAGGTGAAACAAAATCCACAAAGAAGAAAGGAGAAACTTAAAAATGGTTATTTATCATGAAGGAGGTAGAAGTAAGGGGAAGCTATAAAGTAAAATCAGTGTGGTTTCATAATGCCTTAAATATACTGTGGAGAAACTTTTGCTTTTTATTATCTCGGTGGTGGTACAGTGCTCACTCACTGGTGAAATCTCATTTATTTTTCTAAATATTTTTCTCACCAGTGATCTCACTAAAGGCCCATGAGAGAAGAAGTCATCTTCCTTTGCTTGTTATGAAAGGAAATCATTAACCTTCCGTTTATTAGGTGTCACGGTGTTCATAAAGAAGTAGTGACATTCAGCATAATTTTAATTGGTTCCACTGATATTTCCTTGTTAGAGGTCTTGATCTCTTATTTCTGCTTCCATTACTGGAAAGTCTCTGACAATTAGAGATATTTACTTGATGTGGGGGCCTAGAAGCCAATATATTTGGGCTCCCTGTTATAGTACATCCCTCACATAGGAACAAATTCTATTCCAAAAGCATATCCGTAAGTTCAAGTTGTTAGTAAGCCCAACAAAGTTAGCCTAGCTACTCAACCAACACAGTCAGCTGCCTAGTACTCTACTGTAATGGGTTTATAATTCATTTCACACAAATAATACATTAAAAGACACCAAAATAAAACATTTAGAATCTTAAAGCACAGGACCTTGAAAAGTACAGTAGTACAGTATAACAGTTGGCACACAGGGCTGGCATCGGGTGAACAGGCAAGAAGAGTTACTTACTGGAGGAGAGGAGGCCGCAGGAATTGGTAGAGCTGAAGGGTCGTCAGCAACAGGGACGGAGGGCGAGCTGCCATTTCACTCACACCTGACGTTGATGGAACACACGTTCACATCTTCGACTGTTCACAACTGGAAGGTTCATATGCAGAAGACTTACATTCCCTGAAACGTTTGTGAACTTTTGGGAAAACTGAGTCAGAGAGCCTTAAGAATAAAGCCCAAGCATGTGGTTCTTAATGATATCAACCCAGCCTGTGGGAGTAAGGAGAGGAAAATTTATGCCATGGAATTCCAAAGAAATCAGAAGAAGACAAGACTGAAATTCACATTCCAGAATCTGCCTTGACCAGGAAGTGGGTATCAGAGCGTGAGTTTAGGAAAACAGAAGAGAGAACTCTTGAGGTTATAGAAGGCTGCCAATTATGATGCCATTCCTCTTATAATAACCTTTACTTCCATAAAGTTATTAGATTCATATAGAACAAAGATGGGGGACATTGATATAAAAGCTTAGGCAACGAGGGCTTGAGGAAGAAAGGTTGAACGTGTTTTGAAGAATGAAGGTAGGGCTTCCCACAGACTGGTCATGTCAGAGGAATAGGAGAACTCAAAGTGACCTGTGAGTGACCAGGTGAGTCCACCCAGATCTTTGAACCATAATGTAAGTACTCAACTGCATCTTGAAATAAGATTGTTTCTCTAGGACTGAGCCAGAAGTGTACCCCCTCACCAAGAATGCTGGAAACAGCTCTGAGGAGTGGAGCCTGACTCAGGGCTGGTCTGAAAATATCACTCCAAAGTCAGAAGGAAGTTGTGGAAACCATTCAGATTTCAGCAGAGGAAGTCATCATTCAAGATGATGATACAGCAAGAGAGACAAATTTATATCTTATTATGGGACTGCCTCTACTATGTCTAGAAACTTCCTCTTACACATCAGTTTGGAAGATGGTGGGCCACTCAGTCTCTGTCAACACACAATTTCTGAGAACTCGTGCTGTGAAAAGAGGATTTTGAGTCATGACTACAAAGGCCACAGAAAGGTTCAGAACCGAAGGAAGTAGACTAGACAGAAAACTGGGATTGAGAGTATGGTTCAGATCACAGTCTTAAGGGTTCTATATCATTTGAAAGGAGGGAAGGAACAATGAGTAACTTTAGACTTTACTGGGGCAACACTTGGGCTTCCCTAGTGGCTCAGTGGTAAAGAATTTGTCTGCAATGCAGGAGAATCAGGTTCCATCCCTGGGTTGGAAAGATCCACTGGAGGAGGGAGGGCGTGGCAACTCACTCCAGCAGTTTTGCCTGGAGATCCTTGTGGCTAGAGGAGCCTGGCAGGCTACAGTCCACAGGGTTGCAAAGAGTCAGACACAACTAAAGTGACTAAAAATGCTTAAAAGAAGGGTCATAGGATGTTTAAAATTAGGAAGGGGGGAGTAAACAGAAGAGTTAGTATTAACAGAAAGCATGGAAGAAGACAGGCTTAGGGACAATTTATAGAGGAGTTTAGAAAATCATGGCTTCCAGGATCAAATTACTAGCCACCCAGGACTTAGTAAAGCTTTCTTTGGAGGGCTTTGGACTTCACCTCTAGTGGGGGAGGCACATGCATTTTCTTGGTAAGTGTAGTAGGTTCATGTGAGGAATCTGTTCTCACACAAAACGTGAGATAGGTGAGAATAGATGAAACACAAGCTGGAATCAAGGTTGCCGTGAGAAATAACCTCAGAGATGCAGATGACACCACCCTTATGGCAGAAAGGGAAGAAGACCTAGGGTCTTTTGATGAAAGTGAAAGAGGAGAGTGAAAAAGTTGGCTTAAAACTCAACATAAAAAAATAAAGATCTTGGCATCCGGTCCCATCTCTTCATGGAAAATAGATGGAGAAAAAAATGGAAACAGTGACAGACTTTATTTTCTTAGGCTCCAAAATCACTGCAGATGGTGACTGTAGCCATGAAATTAAAAGACACGTGCTCCTTGGAAGAAAAAGCTATGACCAATCTAAACAGCATATTAAAAAGCAGAGACATTACTTTGCCAACAAAGGTCCATCTGTCAAAGCTGTGGTTTTTCCAGTAGTCATGTGTGGATGTGAGAGTTGGATTATAAAAGAAGCTGAGAGCTGAAGAATTGATACTTTTGAACTGTGGTGTTGGAGAAGACTCTTGAGAGTCCCTTGGACTGCAAGGAGATCCAACCAGTCCATCCTAAAGGAAATCAGTCTTGAATGCCAACTGGAAGGGCTGATGTTGAAGCTGAAATTCCAATATTTTGACCACCTGATTCAAAGAACTGACTCATTGGAAAAGACCCTGATGCTGGGAAAGATTGAAGGTGGGAGAAGAAGGGGATGATGGAAGATGAGGTGGTTGGATGGCATCACCGACTCAATGGACATGAGTTTGAGTAAACTACGGGAATTGGTGATGGACAGGGAGGCCTGGTGTGCTGCAGTCCATGGGGTAACAAAGAGCTGGACATGACTGAGTGACTGAACTGATTCTCACAGGAACCATTGTCTATTTTCTCTGAACAGGATTGACTATCAGAGCTGGTAGTAACTAACACATAGGGTCTGGGGGTGATACAGATGTCAATTTTTGAAATTAGATGTCTGGATAAAAGTTTCCTTAGATCAACTCTTGGGCTCTGTTAAGAGGAAACCAGATCTGAAAGAGACACGTGCACCCCAATGTTCATCACAGCATTGTTTATAATAGCCAGGACATGGAAGCAACCTAGTTGCCCATCAGCAGACGAATAGATAAGGAAGCTGTGGTATATATACACCATGGAATATTACTCAGCCATTAAAAAGAATTCATTTGAATCAGTTCTAATGAGATGGATGAAACTGGAGCCCATTATACAAAGTGAAGTAAGCCAGAAAGATAAAGAACATTACAGCATACTAACACATACATATGGAATTTAGAAAGATGATAATGATACCCTATATGCAAAACAGAAAAAGAGACACAGATGTATAGAACAGACTTGTGGACTCTGTGGAAGAAGATGAGGGTGGGATGTTTTGAGAGAACAGCATCAAAACATGTATATTATCTATAGTGAAACAGATCACCAGCCCAGGCTGGATGCATGAGACAAGTGCTCAGGCCTGGTGCACTGGGAAGACCCAGAGGGATCGGGTGGAGAGGGAGGTGGGAGGGGGGACCGGGATGGGGAATACATGTAAATCCATGGCTGATTCATGTCAATGTATGACAAGACCCACTGTGGTATTGTAAAGTGATTAGCCTCCAACTAATAAAAATAAATGAAAAAAAAGAGAAAAAAAAAGAGGCTACAATCACTGATTTGAGATGGAAGAGTTTACCTATTTTATTTAAGACAACATTTCACGGCAGTATTCTTGCCTGGAGAATTTCATGAACAGAGGAGCCTGGTGGGTTACAGTCCATGGGGTCACAAAGAATCAGACACGACTGAGTGGCTAACACTATCACTTTCCTCCAGTTATTCTGGTAGGTCAGGTAAAGATAATTAATGACTCGGAGATTTCGCCTTTGTCCTTTTGATTTTCTAACTCAAATTATACAAGTGTGATTATTTAGACACCAAACCTTGTGTAAAGCAGATTCCAGGGGAAAAGAAAGTGCTGCCGGGACTCCATGAACTGGGAGTGTCCACCATCTTGTTTAAGTTGCTATGGCATCACCAGTGCAATGAATATGAATGTGGACAAACTCCAGGAGATGGTGAGGGACAGTGTGTCCTGGTGTGCTGCAGTCCATGGGGTTGCAAAGAGTAGGACACGACTGGGCAACTGAACAACAGTGAAGAGTAGGCATTTTGTAACAAACTGATTCTTTAGAGACTAAGATTTGGAAAGAAGAGGATAAAGTAATGAGCTATTCTCCACCCAGAACAGGAAAAATTAAAGATGTCTAAAAGTACCTTTTCTCTTTCTTTTTTCCAGTAGTCATGTATGGATGTGAGAGCTGGACTATAAAGAAAGCTGAGTGCTGAAGAATTGATGCTTTTGAACTGTGGTGTTGGAGAAGACTCTTCAGAGTCCTTTGGACAGCAAGGAGATCAAACCAGTCCATCCTAAAGGAAATAAGTCCTGAATGCTCATTGGAAGGACTGATGTTGAAGCTGAAGCTCCAATACTTTGGCCACCTGATGCAAAGAGCTGACTCATTGGAAAAGAGAATGCTGATGCTGGGAAAGATTGAAGGCAGGAGGAGAAGGGGACAGTAGAGGATGAGATGGTTGGATGGCATTGCCGAGTCAATGGACACGAATTTGAGCAATCTCCAGAAGATGGTGATGGATAGGGAGGCCTGGTGTGCTGCAGTCTATGGGATTGCAAAGAGTCAGACACTACTGAGCAACTGAACTGAACTGAACTGGGCCCCTGGAGAGAGTGAGTGGGCAATACAGGGTCCCCACCAGCAGCTGCTCCCTCCCAGGGCATGAAAGTCAGAGCCACAGTGAGGGGGCCTTCCATCAAGGGGTGAGCAGGTAAGATCCCTTCTGGGAATGCAGCCTGTATTCTTGTGACCATTCAGCTGCAGTGCTTCTATGTTAGATCCAGTAATACCTGAAAATCCTGAAGTCTCACAGAGCCCCTGGGTGCTCCTCTCGCTGTGAAAGTTCTGCCCAGCTGGCCTAGACACAGAGATGAGGTCAAGAGATTCTCCTCGCTTCCAAGCCAAGAAGATGTACCCCAAAAGGAGAATTCTTATTTATTGCATTTTCTTATTTTCCATGCCTGTACTCAGTGCTTTGGGTATGTTGTTTTATTCAACACCAGTGATAGTCCTATGAGGTTCTTGTATTTCTTTAAGATTTTTTTTTCCCTGATGTGGACTATTTTTAAAGTCTTTATTGAATTTCTTACAATATTGCTTCTGTTTTACATTCTGCTTTTTTGGCTGGGAGGCATATGGGATCTTAGTTCCCTGACCAGGGATAGAACCCGCGCCCTCTGCATTGGAAGGCAAAGTCTTAACTACTGGGCCACCAGGGAAGTTCCCAACTCTGTGAGTTAATAACATTACACCCGCTGTTTTTCTTGTTGCTTAGTCACTAAGTCGAGCTCTTTGCAACCCCACAGACTGTTAGCCTTCCAGGCTCCTCTGTCCATGGGATTTTGCAGGCAAGAATATTGAAGTGGGTTTCTCTTTCCTTCTCCAGGGGATCTTCCTGACCTAGGGACTGAATCCCAGTCTCCTGCTTGACAGGTGGATTCTTTACCACTGAACCACCAGGATACCTGCTGTAGATGTGAGGAAATTCAGGAGACTCAGACATAGTTTGGGCTTCTGTGGTAGCTCACTTGGTAAAGATTCCGCCTGCCATGCAGGAGACACTGGTTCGATTCCTGGGTCAGGAAGATCCCACTGGAGAAGGGATAGGCTACCCACTCCAGTATTGCTGGGCTTCCCTTGTGGCTCAGCTGGTAAAGAATTCCCCTGCAATGCAGGAGACCTGGGTTTGACCTCTGGGTTGGGAAGATCCCCTGGAGAAGGGATAGGCTACCGACTCCAGGTTTCTAACCTGGAGAATACTATGGGGTGGCAGAGACGGACATACTGAGCCACTTTCACTTTCAGAGATGGTTTATATACTTTTTTTGTTATGTACTAGTAGTTATGAGCCAAGTAGGAATTTGCACCTGGGTCTGTCTGGCTCTAACACTGGTATTCAGTTCAGTTCAGTTCAGTCGCTCAGTCGTGTCCGACTCTTTGTGACCCCATAAATCTCAGCATGCCAGGCCTCCCTGTACATCACCAACTCCCAGAGTTTGCTCAAACTCATGCCCATCGAGTCAGTGATGCCATCCAACCATCTCATCCTCTGTCATCCCCTTCTTCTCCTGCCCCCAATCTCTCCCAGCATCAGGGTCTTTTCCAGTGAGTCAACTCTTTGCATGAGGTGGCCAAAGTACTGGAGTTTCAGCTTCAGCATCAGTCCTTCCAATGAACACCCAGGACTGATCTCCTTTAGGATGGACTGGTTGGATTTCCTTGCAGCCCAAGGGACTCTCAAGAGTCTTCTCCAATACCACAGTTCAAAAGCATCAATTTTTCGATGCTCAGGTTTCCTCACAGTCCAATTCTCACATCCATACATGACCACTGGAGAAACCATAGCCTTGACTAGACGGACCTTTGTTGGCAAAGTAATGTCTCTGCTTTTTAATATGCTGTCTAGGTTGGTCATAACTTTCCTTCCAAGGAGTAAGCATCTTTTGATTTCATGGCTGCAATCACCATCTGCAGTGATTTTGGAGCCCCCCAAAATTAAGTCTGACACTGTTTGCACTGTCTCCCCATCTATTTCCCATGAAGTGATGGGACCAGATGCCATGATCTTAGTTTTCTGAGTTGAGCTTTAAGCCGACTTTTTCACTCTCCTCTTTCACTTTCATCAAGAGGGTTTTTCGTTCCTCTTCCTTTTCTGCCATAAGGGTGGTGGCATCTGCATATCTGAGGTTATTGATATTTCTCCCGGCAATCTTGATTCCAGCTTGTGCTTCTTCCAACCCAGCCTTTCTCATGATGTACTCTGCATAGAAGTTAAATAAGCAGGGTGACAATATACAGGCTTGACGTATTCCTTTTCCTATTTGGAACCAGTCTATTGTTCCATGTCCAGTTCTAACTGTTGCTTTCTGACCTGCATACAGGTTTCTCAAGAGGCAGATCAGGTGGTCTGGTATTCCCATCTCTTTCAGAATTTTCCACAGTTTATTGTGATCCACACGGTCGAAGCCTTTGGCATAGTCAATAAAGCAGAAATATATATTTTTCTGGAACTCTCTTGCTTTTTTGATGATCCAGTGGATGTTTGCAATTTGATCTCTGGTTTCTCTGCCTTTTCTAAAACCAACTTGAATATCTGGTAGTCCACGGTTCACGTATTGCTGAAGCCTGCCTTGGAGAATTTTGAGCATTACTTTATTAGCGTGTGAGATGAGTGTAATTCTGTGGTAGTTTGAGTATTCTTTGAGATTGCCTTTCTTAGGGACTGGAATGAAAACTGACCTTTTCCAGTCCTGTGGCCACTGCTGAGTTTTCCAAATTTGCTGGCATATTGAGTGTAGCACTTTCACAGCATCATCTTTCAGGATTTGAAATAGCTCAACTAGAGTTCCATCACATCCACTAGCTTTGTTTATAGTGATGATTTCTAAGGCCCTCTTGACTTCACATTCTAGGATGTCTGGCTCTAGGTGAATGATCACACCATCGTGATTATCTGTGTCATGAAGATCTTTTTTGTACAGTTCTTCTGTGTATTCTTGCCACCTCTTCTTAATATCTTCTGCTTTTGTTAAGTCCATACCATTTCTGTCCTTTATCAAACCCATCTTTGCATGAAATGTTCCCTTGGCATCTCTAATTTTCTTGAAGAGATCTCTAGTTTTTCCCATTCTGTTGTTTTCCTCTGTTTCTTTGCATTGATCACTGAGGAAGGCCTTCTTATCTCTCCTTGCTATTCTTTGGAACTCTGCATTCAAATGGGAATATCTTTCCTTTTCTCCTTTGCTTTTCACTGCTCTTCTTTTCACAGCTATTTGTAAGGCCTTCTCAGACAACCATTTTGCCTTTTTGCATTTCCTTTCCATGGGGATGGTCTTGATCCCTGTGTCCTGTACAATGTCATGAACCTCCGTCCATAGTTCATCAGGCACTCTATCTATCAGATCTAGTTCCTTAAATCTATTTCTCACTTCCACTGTATAATCATAAGGGATTTGATTTAGGTCATACCTGAATGGTCTAGTGGTTTTCTCTACTTTCTTCAGTTTAAGTCTGAATTTGGCAATATGGAGTTCATGATCTGAGCCACAGTCAAGAATTACCCCATATCCAAGGTAAGAGAAACCCAAGTAAGATGGTAGGTGTAGCAAGAGGGCATCAGAGGGCAGACACATTAAAACCATAATCACAGAAAACTATCCAATCTGATCACAGAACCATAGTCTTGTCAAACTCACTGAAACTAGCCATGCCGTGTGGGGCCACCCAAGACGGTTTGGGTCATGGTGAAGAGGTCTGACAGAAGGTGGTCCACTGGAGAAGGGAATGGCAAACCACTTCAGAATTCTTGCTTTGAGAACCCCATACATTATGGAAAGGCAAATTGATAGGATACTGAAAGAGGAACTCCCCAGGTCAGTAGGTGCCCAATATGCTACTGGAGATCAGTGGAGAAATAACTCCAGAAAGAATGAAGGGGTGGAGCCAAAGCAAAAATAATACCCAGTTGTGGATGTGACTGGCGATAGAAGCAAGGTCTGAAGCTGTAAAAAGCAATGTTGCATGGGAACCTGGAATGTTAGGTCCATGAATCAAGGCAAATTGGAAGTGGTCAAACAGGAGATGGCAAGAGTGAATGTTGACATTCTAGGAATAGCAACCTTAAATGGACTGGAATGGGTGAATTTAACTCAGATGACCATTATATCTACTACCGTGGGCAGGAATCTCTTAGAAGAAATGGAGTAGCCATCATGTTCAACAAGAGTCCAAAATGCAGTACTTGGATGCAATCTCAAAAACGACAGAATGATCTCTATTCATTTCCAAGGCAAACCATTCAGTATCATGGTAATCGAAGCCTATGCCCCAACCAGTAATGCTGAAGAAGCTGAAGTTGAACGGTTGTATGAAGATCTACAAGACTTTCTAGAACTAACACCCAAAAAAGATGTCCTTCTCATTATAGGGGACTGGAATACAAAAGTTGGAAGTCAAGAAACACCTGGAGTAACAGGTAAATTTGGCCTTGAGTACAGAATGAAGCAGGGCAAAGGCTAATAGAGTTTTGCCAAGAGAACGCACTGGTCATAGCAAACACCCTCTTCCAACAACACAAGAGAAGACTCTACACATGGACATCACCAGATGGTCGACACTGAAATCAGATTGATTATATTCTTTGCAGCCAAAGATGGAGAAGCTCTATACAGTCAGCAAAAACACTGGTATTAGTAGCCACTATTCATTATTGTTCAACCGTGTAACTAACGGAGGGTAAGGAGTTAGCATATTTGTGCCTCAGGGCTTGATTCTTTGCTTTTGTCTCCTCTGCTTTCACATGCCTTAAACTCTCTGGTCTGTCCCATGGTTTATACCTCTGGGCTGGCCTGTCCTTGAGGTCTGGATTCAAATTCCCCATTTTGTTGTTGTTACAGAAAGTGAAACTGACTTGGCCAAGTTGTTGCAGGTGTTTAGGCGTGAAGGTAGAACTCAAGTCTCAAGTCCAGGTTGATCTGACGTACAGATCTGCGCTCTTTGCTTTGCCTTGCGCAGGCTCCAGTGGTCAGTATCACATGTTTGTGGTACATAGGATCTGGCACTGTGGCTTCCCTGCTGGCTCAGACAGTAAAGAATCTGCCTGCAATGCAGGAAACTGTGGTTTGATCCCTGGGTCAGGAAGATCCCCTGGAGAAGGGAATGGCTACCCACTCCAGTATACTGACCTGGAGAATTCCATGGACAGAGGAGGCTGATGGGCTATAGTTCACAAAGTCACAAAGAGTAGGACACAACTGAGTGACTAATGCACTTTCCAGCACTTTGCCAAGAACCCAACTGGTAATTAATTAATCAGGGGCAAATGAATGAAAGAAGGAATGTATGACAAAATAGGTTGAAGTCTGAGGAAGTTCATCCGTGAAAATAAGAGGGACATGGAAAAGAGAAAGCTCTTACAAAAGTTCCTTCCATGAGTATGGAACTCCAGCATTTTATGGATGGACCTTCATACATACCAAGATTAGTAGTCTCTGGCTCTTTGAGCTGAATTCATCCTTGGAAGCTCTGACCACATGGATAAGGTCCAGTGTCATGAGCTGAGTTCTTGGTTGGCACATTTGGCTGTCTGCACCCAGCCTAGGCAGTAAGTCCTAAACTGAATCCAGCATCTCTCCTCTCAAGCCTTTGCCAGTCACTGTCCTCCTCTAATGACTTCAGTCACCCAGCCTGAAATCCCACCTTACTTTGTGGGCTTTCTTTTCTTTGCCCTTCATGACAATCACTTGCTAAATCCTGCGCAGCAAGTCTTTTCTGAATATTGTTTTCTTGCCACCATTGCATTCCTATGGTCTCCTCTCACTCAGGCTTCACTCCGTCCTACAGGACAACTCTCAAGACTCCCTGTTCCTTACAGAACAAAGGCCATACCTGTAAGCTGACATTCTCCATCTGACCTGAGCCACTTATTCCCTGCCACTCTTTTTATGGTACACCCTGTATTCAGAGCAGTGCCTTCTATAGACCGTATTCCAGAAAGCAACGGACCACCGTCCATCCTTGGCGCCCCTGCTCAGGGTCTAGCTTCAGGGAGAGAAACCTACATTTAGGTGGGCTCCTGGACCACTATCTCTGTTTCAAGCAGAGCAGCTCTACTGTGCTTCTGGGACTCCACAGATTTTGTTTAAGCTAGAGTTTCCGTGGATTTATAGTTTGAAAACAATTGCTCTCCCAGAAACGTTGAGTCCCCCACTCTTTGCAATCTATGCTCCAAGCATTCCCATATCTGGGTGCTTATGTTCATGTCCATTAGTATAGTCTCTACACACAGAAATGCTGTAGCAATTATCACCAAGGAGATGGTCTCACCAAGGCGAAAACCATCAGAACAAGGCAGGTGTGCACTGCGCCTTCATCTACGAGTTCAGAGAGCTTCTTCCTCTTCCACCTGTATGTCCCTTCAGCTCTTCCATGTGTGCTAACACTGGGCCCTGTTCCTGGAATATTCAGCCTTTCATGTTCACATAGCTGAAGTCTCTCATCCTTCTTCAGTTCAGT